>NC_143580.1:144387456-144749583 GCF_048544385.1 Mastigoproctus giganteus
CATTGTTGCGTCATATTGCAAAACTTTCCTAGTACCCTTTGTAGTAGGCACTGCCTTAAGAGCATGACACATAACTTACGCTCATTAAAAAATTTGTACCTATATTTGTTCTTAAGGCAGTAATCAATTTCATCTTTCATCCTAATTTCAATTGGGTTAAAAGGAATTTCATTTCTAATGTGCAAAATATTTTTAAAGGTATTTCATTTCAATTGGTCTTGTTACCTGTCATTCTAAATTTGGGAACCAAATATTTATTTTCATAGGATATTATCTGAATAAAGTTCAAATTTATAGTGTACTATTAACTATAATTTCAGTCATTAATTTGTCTTAAAGTTATATGAAATCAGGGGACACTGCTTTCTTTGGTTTTATAAATTAATAATTATTTATTTAATTTATTTAGTTTATCTTGCAGTTAACTGAACTGGGAGGATCCTGTTGTCATTATTTGTTTTATAATAGGGAACATGTGCCCAAAAAATTCATTCTTTTATACTTTGTGCAGAATAGGGTGGTAAGCTGCAAATTCCTATTTATTCTTTTTGTTGTAACTGGTTACTTTTAATTGAACAGTTCTGTAATGGTGGTTTGCAATTTATTATTATATCACATAAGATGAATTATTTTAATTATTATAATATTCTTACAAATGGCAATTTTAATTTAAATATTCATAAATTTGGTAATAGTTATTTCTTTTATTTACATATTTCCTTATTACTATCAACAATTGCTATTCTATATTTCTTTATTATTATAATCCAGTTTTTGGTCCATTACATACCATCCTTTAACCCCATGCAGTTATACCAGGATCCCTTACTAAAGGTTCAGGCAGTTATGCTCCCAATATATCCTAAGTACCATTATAAAGTACATCACCAAGGGTGTCAAGACTAATACTCAAGATTTCAAAGAGGCACAAGCTAAAGGTTATAATGATTTATGCACCAACATCGAGCCATGATGATGAAGAGGTTGAAGAAATGAACACAGAAATTGACAGTCTTCTAGATGAGCAGAAAACCCGCTACACTATTATTATGGGGACTTCAATGCTAAGGTAGGAAAAAGACAAAACAGTGCAGAAAGGGGAATCATAGGGAATTTTGGAATTGGTGAAAGAAATGAAAGAGGGGAAAGACTTGTGGAATTCGCAGAATCTCAAGGATTGTCAGTAATGAACACTTTTTTCAAGAAAAGGGTGAACAGAAAGTGGACATGGAAGAGTCCAAATAGATTAACAACTAAAATTGACTTCATCCTCACTACCTTCATGAGACAGAACATGCATTGAAGAAAATGAAGAATCAGAAAGATATATCTTGAATGATGTTACCGTCCTGAATAAAATAAATGTTGGAAGTGATCACAGAATGGCAAGATGCACGATTGATATAGATGTAGGAAAGGAAAGGAAAAAACTGACTCAAGTAAATAATACAAAGGTCATTGAGATAACAGAAGAGGAGAAAAAGCAGTATGTACTGGAACTTAAGAACAAGTTTGAGCTTCTCCAGACTGCTCAGGACCAAGATATAGACAAGGAATATTACAACTTTCTGAAAGTGATAAAGCCCAAAAAACCTATAGATAAAAAGAAATTCAAAGAGAAAAAAAATTAGTCAAGAAACACTTGTTATGATGAACTGAAGACGACAAATGAAGAGCAAGATAAACACTGACAAGGAGAAAATTGAGTATACTGATTTATGCAAAGCCATTAGAAAGAGACTCAGAGAGGACATAAGAAGATTTAACACAAAAAAAGTAGAACAAGCATTAAGGGAAAACAAAGAACTTAAATCAGCAGCCATGAGCAGTAAAACAGAAACTGAAGAATAGCGATGGTGTATTTATAAATAGCAGAGAAGGCATAATTCAAATAGCAGAAGACTACTATAGAGAATTATACAAGGAGTGAGGGAATGATGCCAGCAGTGGGGAAGGTGGATCACAAATTAGCAACACATACGACATACCCGATATTCTTCCTGATGAGGTAGAACATGCATTGAAGAAAATGAAGAATCAGAAAGCCCCGAGGGAAGATGAAGTTACTGTAGAGTTGTTAAAATTGGGGGAAGAGACATAACACAAAAACCAAAAACTGGCAAGGCTCTTCACAAAATGCATTAGAAAAGGTGTGACACCTAAGCAGTGGAATAATGCAATCATAGTTTTGCTGCATAAGAAAGGAGATAAATCAGAAATTGGAAATTATAGACCAATTAGCTTGTTATCCCACATCTACAAGTTGTTCACAAGGGTCATTACTAACAGATTAAAAAGAATACTTGATGAGAATCAACCGAAAGAGCAAGCTGCTTTAGGATAGGATTCTCAACTATGGATCACCTTCACGTAATTTCACAGCTAATGGAGAAAGCAAATGAATATAAAACACCATTATGCCTGGCATTTGTGGATTATGAAAAGGCATTTGACTCCATACAGCATAAGGCAATGTTTCAGGTGCTGGAAAGACAAGGCATAGATACCCCATATATTATGATTTTGAAGAAAATATATCAGAACGTTGTCTCCTTTATTAGACTAGACAAAGACAGTAACAAATTTAAAATCGAGAAAGAAGTTCGACAAGGAGACAATATCTCTGAAGCTGTTTACTGCTGCCCTTAAAGAAGCTTTCAGAATATTCGACTGGTCGCAGAAAGAAGTCAATGTGAATGGAGAGTACAAAAACCATTTATGATTTGCAGATGACATTGTGGTCATAAGCCACGATCCCAAAGAATTAGAGGAAAATCTTAATCAGTTATGCTCAGTCAGTAAGGATTTTGGACTAAAGATGAATATGGCTAAGACAAAAGTAATGATGAACAAGTATGCCACAGAAAGGGACATAATGATTGAAGGAGCAGTAAATGAAAAGGTGGAGTCATATACTTATCTGGGACAAGTTATTAGCTGTAATAATGATAAATGGCTGGAAGTCAAGAGAAGAATAAATTTTGGATGGATAGCATTCAGGAAATATAGTCACATACTGAAGAGCAATATCCCAGTTTGTCTGAAACGTAAAATAATGAACCGATGTACAGTCGGTCCTCGTATAACACGTGTTTGCATTACACAAATTCGATCATACACGATTTATAAATAGGGGAACGTTATCTTATATAACACGAACCGAATTCGCTTATACACGATTCGCCTTTGTGTTTACAAGAAATGGCAGTCGAACGCGGAATCACCCCAACTGAACGCAACACGATAGGAATGAAGAAGATTCTGAAAATGTATTTATGTGTTTTATATCAGTGAAGGGGAAACATATTTCACCATAATAACGTAAAAACCAACACAATTCCAGCTATCGATATAATAGCAAATGCAATTAGATGGAGTTTACTACCAGTTTATAACAGACTGCACTAGCAGAAACGCAAATGGAAATTGTTTTTATTGTTTTATGGTAGTAACCCCCAGAAATGTGCTTTAGTAAAATGTGAGGTGTTAATAGTGTATCTCGGCCTTTACGGTGTTGTTTATTCAGTTGCTACACGCGCGCAGCTTTGTTTATGTATATCAAGCGTGCCTCCTCACCTTGTAATTTTGCTTTATTCCCTAAAAATTAGTAAAATACTTAAAAGGTGTGAAAAGGAAGCGTCCTGGCTAAGACACTGCAGATTCAGAGAGAAAAAAAAAGAAGCAATATCGATAAACAGAGGCGGACTGAGTCAAAAATTTTTACCCGGGAAAATTTGTAGTGGCCTCATAATACGGTTTATGGCCAAAATCACACCGGCCTCTGGCCCACCGCGGTTTCCCCCGTAAGACTTATGGCCAGTAATCTTCTGTCGATAGAGAAAAAATATGAAATTGTGAAACGCTTTGAGCGAAATGAAAGACCATGTGATATTGCACGTGCTACAGACCTAAATGAGGCAACGCCGAGAATTACAAAGAATGCAGAGAAAATAAAAACAACTTTCATAGCGGGAACAACTCAAAGTGTAATTAAAATCCATTAGATTAAGACACAAGAATTGGAAGAGATGGAACGGCTGTCATCTGTTTGGATAGAAAATCAAACAAAAAACAAGTTTGCTTACGATAGAAGCAAAAGCATTAGCAATATTTTATTACGACTTACGTATTATAAAATACGTATTTTATTACGACTATTTTATTTAATATAATAATTTTTTTACGAATAAAATACGTATTTTATCCGTAAAAATACTTTTTTAGTATTAAAAAATACTAAAAATACTTTATTATAATATAATATTATTTTTATTACGTATTTTAATCGTTATGAAATACGTAAGTATTTTATAACGATTAAAATTACCCGATTATTTATTGTGTTTGGTAATGTTTTGGTTCCAAATGTGTGTTCAATCTTGGGTGGTCGGCACCTAACCCCACTTTTCCCATAGGGCCTGTTGTTTATATTGCATGATTTTGCATTGCACGAGGGTTTCTAGGAACGCAACTATCGTGCTATACGAGGACAGACTGTATACTCCCCACCATGACTTATGGAAGTGAAACTTGGGCACTCACCAAAAGAATGGAAGAGAAGCTGAGAAGTACACAGCGAAGAATGGAACAAATTATACTGGAATCAGACTGTTAGATAAGAAGAGAAACACATGGATTAGGCAGCAAACTCAAGTAAAGGGCATTCTTATCAAAATTAAAGAACTAAAATGGTCTTGGGCAGGACACATAGCTCGAAGACATGATGACAGATGGACTAAGAAAATAACAGAATGGTACCCAAGAGGAGCTAGAAGAAAACCTGGAAGACAACGGCAGAGATGGATAGATGAAATTAATGAGTTTGTGGGTAGTAAACAGATGGCCATTGCACAAAGCAAGGAACTGGAAAGTTGCTGGAGAGGCCTTCATCCTGCAGCGGACTGAAAATGGCTGATGATGATGACCATTATAAAAAGCTATTTTTTTTTGCTTTTCACTTTTTACTTTCTAGCTCTAAATTTTATACCTCAAGATCTATTAGAGGGAAATTGAGGTACTATTACTATATTTATTGTTATCTCCTTTCTCCTTATGTTAGCATAAGCTTTCTTTGGCATATGTATAAAATAAATAAAAAACACCACAACTGAAGTGAAAATTATGGTTGGCACTCTTTTTCTGTATTATTTGTTTCAAAGCTATCTGTTGGGCTAGCTGTAATTGCTATTAAATTTAAATTTTAGCATAGATTGCCTTTATGTTAATAATTTGGACCTAGTTAAACAGGCAGATAACAATCAGAAACAGATAGTCTTACTAATTATTGGTGGGATATATTGAATGGCATTAGCCGTTGAAAAAGTGTCATTCAATGTATCTGATTATCAATAATTAGCTATATAATCATTATTTTATTTTATTCTATATTTTTATTTTAATGCTAATTATATGTTTATTTTTAGGGTATAGGCAATGTAAACCAAGGCAGGCTATATTAGTCTTTATAGGTTCTTTTGGCCTTATGGCCCGCTTAGTACTTTTATGCATATGTTTAAATAAACTATATAGTACCAATTATACTCTTACAGTAGTAATTATATATATATATATATATATATGTACAAGCATTCTCATTCTGACTAATTTTTGACATTATTAAAATCTCTATTTTAAGGTACAAATCATATAAAAAAAAACTACTGCAGGAACAGTAGATCATTATCAGATGTCAGTATAAGGTTGCTTTAAATTGTCATCTGCTCATTACATTGATTTTTAATGCTGCTAAATGCAAAGTCTTATACTTGGGGAATAGCAACCCACTACTAAATTATACACTTGTTGGGGTTGAATTAAAAACATGGAGGAGGAAAGAGACCTGGGAGTTACAATACAGGCAGATATGAAGTTTTCTGAACAGTATAAACAAGTATAAACAAGCAGACAGGAAAGCCCATGGTGTCCTATCAATGATTCATCGAACATGATCCTGCAGAGATAGGGAGGTCATAATCCCAATGTATAAGGCAATTGTAAGACCACATTTGGAATGCTGTGTTCAAGTATGGAGCCTCATTTGAAAAAAGATATTGAGCTTCTTGAAAGAGTCCAAAGATGGGCAACCAAGGGGCTCAAATCTGGTGAGTATGAGCTTGGCACACCCAAGGTCCTGAGCTGGATATCATTCTTCTCTTGGTGACTCCCTTCTGACTCTTGCTCTCTCTCTCTCTCTCTCTCTCTCTCCCAGGGTAATTCATAAATTTTTTTTTTTTTTTTTGGCTTTTGCAGTAAAAGCCTTAGGCTTCCTTGCACCATATGGCTAATAATTATAATAATAACTCAAATGTTGAGATTGGCAGAATAAATCCAACTGTGTGGACTACAGAGCTTGGTGGCCATTCACCTCAGAGGTGACCATCTTGAGGTTTATAAAGCTCTGAGAGGGATTAGTAAAATGAATGAAGGTGGAATTCACCCTGTTATAAAGAATTCTAGAACTAAGGGTCATAAATTAAAATTACAATTGTTGAGGTTTAGATTAAATTGTAGGAAGTTTTCTTTTAGCCACCAAGTCAATTGCTGGAACAAGTTGCCCTCACAAAGAGTTGAGGCTGACAATTTGAATAAATTCAAAAGTCAACTGGATAGTCACCTGTGTGAGGAGGGAAACATATAATTTGCATTTTCTTATCTATTTGTTTTTTTTTGCCAATGTAGCAAAAGCCTGTATCTTCCTTGCACTATATGGAAATAATATTACTATTAATTTATGTTGCTTAATTATAAAGTAAGTAAAGTAAATACTTAAGAAACAATAAAAAAACAAGTTATAGGCATAAAAATATTGTGTGTTTATTCCTTGACAAAAAAAAAGATATATACAGCTTACGTACCTCTGTAATGGAATAAAGATGATGTCATTATATCATGAAATCCTTCACATATCATACTAACTGCACCCTAAAATAGTCATAATTCAAATAAACATCTATTTACATTTTGTAATATAAATATATAGATGTTTCAAAAGCAAATAAATTATATACACATCATAACAAAAGATGATTAAAAAAAAAAAAAAACAAACTTTACATAGACAGACACTGACAAAACATGAGACATACTTACGCTGTACCACACATACAAAACTGCACTCAGCCAAGAATACAGAGGCAAAAAAGGATATATAGGTTATATATATATATATCTTTTTTTATATAGGTTATTTAAAGCTAATAAAGGAACTCAAACCTATGTTCACTTAATTATGTTTATTTCTGATTTGGAAATATTTACATAGTGGTGTCAAAAGTTTTGTGAAATTTTCTTACCATTTCAGTGACGGCAAAGACAGCAACTAAGAATTATTATTATGGAATTAAATTCCAAAAAATTTTTAGTAAATCAAACTCAGATCTAATTCAAAGAAGCCAGGTGATCTGGTGGACAAGAATCTAAAGGATTATCTTTATAGTCTCTAAACCCTGCAAATAAACCCTATAACAGGTGAAGTAAACCCTGAAAATAAACCCTATAACAGGGTTTATTTGCAGGGTTTACTGCAGATATTGGCTCTATGGATAATGGAGAATACCACACATTCATAGGTATGTGGAACCTGAAAGAGGGGGAAAAATTGAATTACATTATTTTAAATTAAAATAGAATAAGATAATTTTTAATTAATAAACCAAATTATATTGTTCAAAAAACTTTACCAGTTAGTGCACTTCTTAATTGGGGGGGGGGGATGTTGGTTGCAGTTAAGTCGTAATTATAATTCAGTTTATTAATTAAAAAGTTTATCTTTTTCTATTTTAATTTTAAAATAATCTAATTTAATTTTTTTTCTTTCAATACCACATATCCATAAGTGTGTAATAATCCCTCATTATCCACTAAGCCAATACCCACAGTAATATTACTGATAAGGCACAAATAAACCCTAGTAAAGAGACTATAAAGATAATACCCCAGATTCTTTTCCACCAAACCATCTGGAATGACATTAAGTAAGCTACAGTATATGCATGTTTCACTCATAGAAAGTCAAGTTCTTGTGAACAAGTGACCTTTGTGATGGTGATATTGCAAAGACAGCTGGTAAGTGCTTATGTATTATTATTATCTACTTATATAAAATTAACTTTAAAACAAAATTCTTCAAATTAGATCTGAGTTTGATTTACTAAAATTTTTAAAAATTTAATTCTACTTGAATTTTAAGAATTCCATAAATTTATTAAATTCAGATAGTTATAGCTATGTAACTGTTGTGAACTAGATTCATACTTATATTACCCATTTTTCTTATTTTGGAGACTAAGGAGTGGTTAATAAGTATTTACTCTCACTTTGAGTTACAGATTTGAAATTTCATCCTTCTCCATGTAGCTACCATCTACAACTGCACATTTTTTCCAATTACCTCCTCAACAGTCTGAAATCTACAGCACCTCCCCCAATAGTAATTTTTTTATTTATTTTATTTTATTATTTTTTTAAGCTTCTATTTTTGTTATAGCTTAAGGCACAATCCTTTTCTTTCACTATTTCTATAGCCTATTCTCCACTTTTCTTTCTAATGTACATAGTTTTTTTAATAACTATTATTCTCCATATTTTCTTATTCTCTAATGTCCCAGTCTGATACGATTAATCATTTATTCAACAACAATCAGTTCTGTTAAATTAATTTAAATATTATCATTCTTCATTTATATGAAGAATGATAATATTTAAACTGCTGGCTCAACATTTGTTTCAATTACACATACACACATAAATATCTAACTAAAATATTTCAGGTGAAGGTAAACACTTACTGACCATCCCTCATACTTCAGAGACTGTGAGTGTGTGTGTGTGTGTGTGTGTGTGTGTTAAAGTGTATTCGTGTCAAACAGCACCAGGGGGTTTCCCCCATCTCCACATAGTATACATTGCCATGTGAAACATAACACTGCTGAGGCCAGAGATTTAAAAGTGTGTGGATATTGTATATGTATAATGTCGTGTACCATTGTGCATCTGGCCATTTAGCCATTAGATCCCAATTGGGGGCCCAATGTTACCCACACTTGGCCCTGTAGAGGCAGACCAGGAACACCAGTATTACAGTTATTTACTCCGGCAGTCCGGCATCCCCCCATACTTCTCCTTCAACCCATGCATGGTACTAAGTACTATAGGTTTTGATTCCTTTCGTGTTTGGGGTTTCATTAAAAAAAAAAAAAAAAAAAGGCCGGGGGGGGGGGGGTGTAGGATGTAAAGTGTTTAATAATAGAAATAACTTAAATATAAGAGATATTTAAAACAAACTGAGGTGGTTGAAAAATTAAAATTAACAAAATAATGAAATAAATAATGTTATCTGCCAATGTGCATTGCAACAAGGAAAGAGCAAAAATCATAATATGAAATAGTACAAATATACTCTGGTAAGGTAAGTGAATGGCAGGTGAATCTGAAGAAAGGGGGAGCGAGAAGCTTTTAAAGGCTAATAAAGCCAACACTAGGTGAAACTTTTTTTTTTTTTTTTTTGTTAGTTGTTGCTGCATCGGCTTCTGTGGCCATAATGCATCTCCCAAGGTTTTTGCATTTTACACTGATCCAAGCCCGAGGCGGGATTCAAACCCATGACCTTTGGGTTGCCAGGCAGGCACTTTACCCACCTGACTAGCCCAGTTGTCACTAGGTGAAACAAACAGAAAAAAAATTGTACTTTCCTTTCCCTTGAATAATCTAACAGCTTGGAAATTAGAAAAATAAGAATAGAGGGTTAAATTTAATTTCCTGAATAATAAGGGTACAACAGGATGAATGTATGGGAAATAGAACCCTTGAAGAAGAAAGACCAACTTGTTAACTTAAATCAAAGAAAATATGTATGGTAAAAATCACATATATGTATGGTAGGGAGAGGAAACCTGAAAAAAATAAGACAAAAAAAAAAAAAAAAAATATATATATATATATATATATATATATATATATATATATATATATATAATTTTAAATCTACTAAACAGCATCAAAACTTAAGAGAACTACTAGAATATGGATATAATATAACATCAGGTTGCCATATCCTCTCATATTTCAGACAACTCAATTTCAGTTATCTATATTAGCTAGACAAAATTCATATGCATGTATAGAGCAACTGTTTAAGTACAAAATTGGAATATAAATTAAAATAGAATTATAAAGTAAAGTACAGGTCACGATTAGAAGACAGTTACGACTGTCTTCTAATTGTGACCTTAGTACTGATAGAGGACAGTTGCAACTCTATGTTACACTGTATTAAAGAAAATGAGCACATGCAGGTGGGCTGTCTCATAAACACTGTATTTAAGTTATTTTTTAAAGAATGATAAATATTTTTCTGAGTATAAGAGCATATGTGGTCAGGTAATATTTCCTGAATACTGTACTGAAATATCAATGCATTATCGTAGTGGGAGTGTTTGCACGTGTCAAGGAAGCTGAGAACCATGCTATAGGGAGCATATACTCCTATCAGGGTCACTCATAATGACAGATCAAAGCTAAGACAACACTAAATCAATACAAAATATGCAAATCCACACTGGAACAAAGTAGCAGATTATGGTCCATTCCCTCAACATCGCTTCACAACAAAATAAGTGGCCACCATTCAGCAGAGGCCTGTGAGCTACTACCTATGGGCAGAAAGACCAGCTGAACGGCAGAGGGTGTTAAGAATCACGAGGCTCAACCGATATTATATATTGCAATGCATAACATTCAATCTAGAAGTACTCATGCCTAGAACTATTACAAGAGCTGAAAAACATCAATTGGAACATCATCACTTTATGTGAGATTCAAAGAAAAGGCAAAGAGTTGCTCAAACTAGAAGATGAACACTGGCTGTACTACAAAGGAACAAATAATGATGGTGTGGTGGAATTAGGTTCCTGATCAATAAAAGACTAAATTGTCTTTTGACAACCATAAAAGTAAAAAATATTACTGAAAGAATTGCTTGGTATGCTATTAAGCTAAATAGTTCCTATTCTCTTCAAATTATTCATGCTTCTGCTCCTACAAGTAGCCACAGTGATGAAATTGAAGAATTTTATGAAAGTGTATTCAGCACTTACAAGCAGAAAGACTACCACAATAAATTTGAAATGGGAGACTTCATGTGAGAATTTGTAAGATCCAGAATGGGAAAAGATTTGTTGACCCATATGTTTACTAGAAAAAGAGATGATAGGGGGCAGTCCACTAATTGAATTTGGGGAATAACAAAATTTGTTCATTGTAACTCATTCTTCAAGAAAAAGGCACAATGAAAATGAACATGAGTCCTCTTGGAAATACTAGCAAAATTGACTTCATACTGATAAACAATAAAACGATGACTGCTCAGTCTTGAACCATTTTAATGTTGGAAGTAACCACATGAAAGTAATCATATGCCTCAACTAATGCTAATAGTAACAATCAGTTGCTGAGAGCAAAAATTAAAATTTATTGGCAAGAAAGAACAAAAGAAATTGAAGAAAGTCAAGTCAAATAAAGTGAAGAAATTCAACACTAACGAAGTACTGAAAAATCGTCAAAATCTTGAACTAAAACTGTACATTTTTGAGTACTGCGATACCTTCCTGGCACAGATTTTTCAACCGATAATGACCAAGTCATTGAGACTGTTTCAGACACTGCCTATGCCCTTGAACCTACTGTAAAACAAGAAAAACCAATCAGAGTATCAAAAGAAACAAGGTAGAATATGTAGAAATGTGCAAGACTATGAGAAAGTGCATGGAGAATGTGCAAGTTCAATGCTATCTCGTCAGAAGAACACTAGAAGAAAATAAAGGGTTAAAGAAAACAAACGAAAAATGGCTATACACAAGAGAACTGCCTGCTTTGAAGCTTCAGGATGGCACAACAAAAACCCAACAAAAAATACTTTCTACTTTCAATAAGAATTACTCAAAGCAATATTTTCTACTTTTATGGTTGTAAAACAAGTGGAATAATTTTATTCAAATCTTTATAAGGATAAAGGACAATTGGATGCTACACCAGGTGCAGAAGCCGTACCAGAAATTTTGGTACAAGTAAAAGTTGATAGTGGACATAGTGTTTTTTGTTATGCGGTTCCCGTGGTTTCCCACAAATCCGCGTTAAATACTCTGTTAACATAGCAAAGCCAGTCAGTTGTGAGTAGTGTGTTGTTTGTGTTGTTTGACTGGCCTCTTCGTTACTGGGAGGCGCGATCACCAGGAAGGAGCCTCCCAGCATCCGTCCACTGGCACGAGGAGCCGGACCAGGGAGTAAAAGACATCTGACGGGCCGTCCACTCTTGCAGGAGCGAGAGTGGGGAGGGCCAAGGAAAGAGCAGAGAAGAGACAGGAAAGTGGAAGACAGACAAGATAGCGAGGATGACAGAGCGTAGGCATCCTCCCAGGCGAAACGGAGCAGGAAGAGTGCTAGGTGCCGCTGTGGGAGTCCTGGAGAAAGACAGTGGGTAGGAAGAAGAGAATAGGTAAAGTTCAAATTAAAGAGTCCAGGATCGTCACAATGGAGAATCACGGAGCGGCGTCGACAGGGCTGTCCGCCGTTTGCAGTTTCATGTCTGGAAGTTTCCGGTGCTGGGTATCAGTTGCTGTCTAGAGGAGGTTATCCAGGAGTAGTGTTCGGGAGTTGCTGATGTAGTGTGGAGGCCGAAGTGATGTAGTGTGGAGGTCTAGGAGTAGTTGGTTTCTTAGATCTAAGTATACGTTGCATGAGTGCATCACGTGATCCCAGTCTTCAGGTTCTCCGCAGGTACAGAGGGCATCCTCGACTAGGCCGAACTCTAGAAGGCGTCTCTTGAAGGACCCGTGGCCAGTTAATAGGAAGGAAGCAAAAGTTGATGTAAAATCAATGAAAAATGGCAAAGCAACAGCACCCAATGAAATCACTGCCGAAAGCTGGAGGCCAGCCAGTATGTAAAGGTACAGCCAAACTATTTTCAAAATGCCTTCTACTTAACAAAGTACCTGTAGCATGGAAAAATGCAGAAGCCATCCTAGCACAAAAAAGGTGACAAGGCAAATTTAAAAAAACTACCAACCAAGAAGCCTATTGCTAGTTGTCCACAAGGTTTTCACAAAGGTATTTTCAAGAATAGGCACAATACTTGATACAGCACAACCCAAAGAATCAGCAGCACAATGAATACAACCTTCTGCTATGTATAGCTTTCATCAACTATGAAAAAACATTTTAATCAGTCACAAAACAAACAATAATCAACACCTTGGTTGGTTAAAACCAAGGTGCCGACAGAGATTACATCAATATTCTCAAATCAATATATGAAAAGCTAACTGCATCAATACAGGTCAACAATGATCAAAGTTCAGATCAATGTACAAAAAGGCATCTGACAAGGAGACACAATCTCCCCAAAACTATTTTCTGCCTGTTTAGAAAAAAAAAAAATTTTTAGAAAGCTAAATTGGAATGATAAAGGACTCAAGATAAATTGAAATTACCTGAATCACTTACAATATCATTCTCTTTGCCAATGATCCAGAAGAATTGCAGCAAAATATTGAAGAACTGCAGTATGAAAGCAAGAAGTTCAGTTTGGAAATTAATAACAAGAAAACACAGGTTATGTTCAACAAATTCAATTTGGTCTTTGATTTAAAGATATCAAAAACAGGTTGTTTTTTTTTACGCCGTAAATCTCTCGTAAATTTACGCCTTGTTCTAATTTCTCAATTAGCTCTAATTTGTGTGCCACATTTAAGTTCACGCGCTTTCTCTCACTTGATACCGTTTTAAATTGTAAGGATTGAAAAATTATTTAATAAATAAAGTCACAATTCAGAAATCACAGAAACACTCCGTATACAATCTGACTGCATGATAGCTTGAGGCAGACTGAGACCAAAACAAAGTAAGTCATTAGACTTGAGTGTCCGAGTCACGTTCAGCTCGCAAGTCCTACCACCTGCTCTTATTTATCTGTAATCTGGGAAAACAGCTATTTGAACACATTTTCAGAAAGAATAAAAAACAATTTACTGAATTTGATTATAAAAATAAAAGTAGGTAATTATCAAAACAATAATGGAAATAGGTAATTATAATTAATTTTTAATTAATAATAACACTGAAGTTTTGTATAACTCTAAAAAAATAATACGGTCGAGATTAATATGTACATTACTGTATTATTTGTCCAGTTCGTTAAATCCGAAATCCATTATATCGGGGTCCATTAAATCGAGGGTTTACTGTATAAACAGGGTGCAGAGAAACTCTACCGACAAACTTGAACAGGTGATAAAGGGTACCAAATGAAACACTTTTTGTCAAGTAAACATAGGTCGCAAATGAGTCGTTATAGCAGCAGAAGCTATTAAAGGGTTGTAAAAATCGGACAACACATTCAGTAATTTAATGCAAACAAATCATTTGCTGTTGCATACAACACAGAAAAAACAATCCATAACACAGTGCTCGAACATACGACTACTATCAACATTAATGTATGCATGCATTTAGAGGTCCTCGGAGTGGTGCGTATCTGCCGCTAATAGCATAAACGCGTAAGGTCATTTTATGTTCAGTACGGGTACAGACATGGAAATGGAAGAGAGGCTCGCAGAATTTATCAAGAACGCTTCCTAGGCAGAAGGTTGCCTCACCACACAACATTTGCTGCAATACACCAAAGATTGTGGGATAGTGGCTCTTTCGGTATGAATATGCACGATACTGGACGTCGACACACTGCTAGGACACCCTGGTTTGAGGAACAGGTTTTGCAAATCTTTGCTAATACTTCTTCTACCAGCACAAGTGCCATTGCAGGCCGATTGGGTGTGCAGCCTTGTTTTGTGTGGGATGGGGTGCACAAAGCCAGACTACATCCTTTCCGATGGCAGAAATTGCATGCACTAGAACTTGCTGACTTTTCCCACCGTGTCGAGTTCTCCCACTGATTTTTACAGGAAATAAACTTGCAGCCTGATTTTGCCAATAATGTGCTTTACAATGATGAAGCATGTTTCATCATTGTAAAAAAAGTTTCACCCAAGAGGGATTTGTTCAACAGCCATAACAGCAGTGGTGAGCTATGAATATTTTAACAATGGGCTCACAGTTTATCCACTTTCTACCAAGTAAATTTGATCAGTCACGGAAGTGACATCATCCGCGGCTTCCGCTAGAGGTGCTTCCCACGCTCGCACTACTAGTGTGATTAGAGTGTGTGACGCATTTTTTTGTGACCGGTATGATATCTCGAGTCAAGGGCTTATTTAGGGGGTTTGAGTTGGACAGATATGGCTTATTACCCTTTAACCATGCATATAAGTGAATAGGTACAACGTTCCTAGGTCTATATAAAAAAAAAAAAAAAAAAAACGCAAAAACCTTGTTTACGATGATAACTGGATATGACAGTGTATGGAGTTCTAACTTTTTAGAATAGCATGACATCACAATCATGCTTCCTGAAGTTACTACTGCAGTAAGTATGATTGCAACAATACAAATGTTTGTCAACAATTTCTTTTTTCATCTCGCATTTTTGTTACATTTCATTGTTAGGTTCCCCTAACAGCTGCGTATATAGCTTCAAATACAAGATCAGTACATCAATCGGTGCTATCTAAATATTAACAGAGATATTTAGATACTTTGCACTCGCAAGTATGCATCTCTTACTTTAGTTATCATAAATCCATTGTATCTTGTCTTCCAGAAATAATGAAAATCTGTGAATGATCAAGAACATATTTACAATAAAAAAGTCCTTTTATTTCGTAATCATATCATATACAAATCAAAATACCTAAAAGAAACGCGAAGGATGTTTCGCATTAACCATCTACCGCACATGCTTGTCACACGCCCAACTTTTTTATTATTTTATTATGTGCAACTATGGAAATATAATGGATACATATTTTTCATGATAAAATTTTAATATTGCGAATAAAAAATAACATGAAAATTACCATATCACAAATAATATAAAACCTATCACAAAACATTCCACAATATAAAAACAAATATTACATTAAAAAAAAAAAAAAAAACTTTCTAGAAAAAGTACACAAAAAATCAGATTACATGAAAAAAAATTTATTTACAGAATTAATTAATTTAAAAATAATTTAAATAATAAAAATAATTTAAAAGATAAAATTAATTTACAAGAAAAATTTACTCTAAAAATTGCCATGTACAATTTACTTCTTTATTAAGATTTGTTGTCAATCTTCTGCTTTATTCAATAGCTGAGCGATGATTACAGAGGAATGATTTGACGTAACGATCCGGATCAAATTGAAGCAATGGTTTTCCATTTAGATGTATAGTCATCATAATCTGCAACGTGTTTAATTGTCAACATTATTCATTAATTTATTCACACAATATTATTCATTACGTTGAAAGCTCGCTTTCAGCGAAATTGTCTTCGACAAAATCTCAAAAATTATTAATTTTTATTTCGTATTTTATCAGAAAACTTAAATTTCTTATTCGGTTTTCACTGGCTTGCCACCGAGACGAAAGTTCTTTCACATTCCATGATTTCCAGTAGCATATGTTTACTTTCAATGGTATCATTATTTTCTTTATTTAATCACCCTGTTGCATTAATAACTTATCCTTTAAGGATAAAACAATGCATTTAATAATCTGTCACGAGATAATTTTTTTTACTTTCGATTTTGATTCCTTCAAATTCTTTCCACTTCACCCTGCTCTCAATTTTAGCTTCATAATTTCCTTCAGAATTTTTCAAATTAGCAATAGCATTCATAGTTTGAATAATTAATTGATATGCTTTTACCATTGTGATGCTGCAACTTTGTAAAGCTTCTGAAAGGTAAGGAGCTCCTGCAAGATGTCGATCATTAGCGCTAAATGGTTAAGAAATTCCAAATTTAAAAGTCCATTTAATAATCCTGGATTATTTAACTTCTGATTCAAAATGTTTGCACAAAGCGGGATGATTCCTCCAACCCACAATTGCTGTCCGCCAGCTACAAGTTGCTCACTGTCGCCCAAACACACAACCGATCTTTATAGTTTCCACATAAAGTTCTTTAGCAATCATCCTTAATTTGCGCTAGTTTTTTGGTGATTGGTAATAGTTTTTTTTTTTTTTTTTTTATTATTGCCCATATGCCATTATATTTTTGAACATTTTCTACACAGTGAAAGGCTCGACAAAGTTTCAAAATCTGCCAACATTTCATCTTGGTAAAGTTTACTTAATATCTTAGTTGCCTCAATCTCCCTTCTACGTTGCTACCATCACTAGTTCTTTGAATACAGTGCAAAATGTCGGAATCACACGGATATTCAGCTACTGTGACCATGTAAACATAGACAGGAGAAATTTACTGAAAGACATGGATCACTCACTTCTCCAAAAAACATACGCCCATTTGTCGGAGTAAAGGGGAACCACAACACAGGTTGACCAGAGGCTATAATCCATGTCGAGAATCTTCTTAATCCTCTGACTGGCTATGGAAAGCACATTGACTAGTGTGACTGCATAGGTTTTACGAACAGCACTAACATTGTGGAAAGGTAATCCCTTTCACCCTTAATTTGCACTTTCTAATTACCTAAATTGCCTCAAGGCCAGAGGTGAGAACAATGCATAGAAAGTTGTCTCTCCTAATCCATCGTTATATGGAAATTTTCTTCGTTCAACGGAAACTATTTTAAATGTAATTACCAAGGGGAATCAAAATATTCGCTATAAAAAAGTTCGTTAAACAGAGGTCCGACTGTAATTAAATCAAAAATGAAGCAATTTTAAAATACATAATTGATCGATTTCGCCATTAAAATACTGGGAATGGGGACCTCATTCGTCCCGCCGTAGTTTCCACTGTAGATTCTTAGTAATTACATCCAGGATTTCATTTGTAAAATAAATGATCATCTCGACAATGAGCTCGCAAATTTTCAAAAAAAAAAATAACAATGAGCTCTCGCGAGACCGCTATAGCTCACCACTGCACAACAGTCATGTGTGAGCAGAGAATAATCCCCATGCAATGGTTGAACATGGTTACCAACACAGGTTTAGCGTCAATGTATGGGCTGGCATTGTGGGAAATGTTTTAGTTGGACCATACATGTTGCCTGCACGTTTAGATGGATGACTCTGCATTTTCTAGAGTAAACACTTCAAGAGTTGTTGGAAGATGGTCCTCTGATTGTCCGAGCACAAATGTGGTTCCAACATGATGGCGCATCACCACATTTTCACAGCCGTGTACGTGCACACTTACATACATTTCCAGGCAGATGGATTGGTCAAGGTGGACCTGTAGACTAGCCAGCAAGGCCGCCTGATCTGACTTGTTTGGACTTTTTCTTTTGGGGATACATGAAGACTTGTGTATGAAACGCCAGTGGAGGAACTTATAGCACTGATTGTCGCAGCAAGCGCAGAGACACAAGGCAATCCTAGGAACTTCCAATGGCTACACCATTCAATGATACATCGGTGTGAGTTATGCATTGAACATCATGGTCACCAGTTTGAGCACTTCTTATGAATTGTTTTTTTCTATTTTGTATACAACAGCAAATGATTTGTATGCATTAAACTACTGAATGTGTTATTTTGATTTTTGCAACCCTTTAATAGCTTCTGCTGCTATAACGACTCATTTACGACCTATGTTTACTTGATAAAAAATTTTTGTTTTGGTACCATCTATCACAAGTTGGTTGGTAGAGTTTCTCTGCACCGTGTGTGTGTGTGTGTGTGTGTGTGTGTGTGTGTGTGTGTGTGTGTGTGTGTGTGTGTGTGTGTGTGCAGTGCTTTTTTTTTTTGTAAAAAAATAGGTGCCGGTACTCATTCTTTGCTATCAGGAAAAATTGAAAATTAAAAGGATATGAAAAGTACTCTAAATTTTTTTTTCTGATATTGTTACTTTAGTAGTAATGTTTTTAGAATAAGAACAACAAATTAAGTATATTACACAGTTTATTAAACATAAATTTATTATTCAAGTATATAAAAAAATAAGTAAAATAAGTAAAAAATAATTTAATAATAAAGTTTTTGTAGAATATTCCAAATTTTTATTAAGTTCTCATCTGACACCCTATGTCAGGGGTCGGCAACCTTTTTTAAGTGAAGAACCATTTTTGATCTAATTAAAAAAAAAAAGGAGAGAATCCGAAGAGCCGCACCTCAGCTCAAGCTGGGAGGAAGGGGGGAGGGGCGAGAGTTTAAGAAATGGAAGAGTGGGAAAGTGTTTATTAAAAAAATATATATTTTGAAATATTATTTATTAATACTGAAAAAAACGTAACAAACATCCAATTAGGTACAAATTAATGTGACTTTTGCTGATGAACTTCTTGAGTGAGTCTCTCAACATCATGTGAGTATGTGGTAATTAAACATGCTGAGCTTTAAACATGCTCGCATTGTTCAGACGACGGTTTCTTCATTTATTTTTGATATAGTCCATGTTCAAAAATATTTTCTTGCAGAAATACATTGAACCAAAAACTGAGAAGTCCAAACACAAATATTTTCGAATTTATATATGGATCCGGTAAGCTCAAACACAATCCACGCATCGAACACAATTTGGTCTGTATTTTAAACTCATCTATCGCCGTCCATTTGTTGCAATTGCAAGGGCAGCCTTTTGCCTCTCCAAATCCAAGTTTTAGGGCATTTTATTTGCACTCCACATGTCCTTGATTTTTAAGTCCTCTTAACTCCATTTCAAATTGTGCTTCATGTGAGCTGTAAATTTAAAGACTGCATTTACGTGTTAAAAGAGCTGCATGCGGCTCGTGAATCACAGGTTGCCGATCCCTGTCCTACGCCGACTTCTTTTCTTCCTCTTTGTGTGTCGGTTGCTGAATGACGTTTCCGAAGCAGCCATGAATCAACGTAATTTGCTGGATCGAAGCAGGTCAGTGGTAGGCCTACAATTTTAAGAAACAGTAGTGAAGAAACTGTTTTTGTCATCAACGAAGGGCTGGCAATTAGATTCATTTGTGAAAATCCTCGTTCACATTCACTCGATGAAATTGGTATCGTACTCCGAGTGTTCCTCAAATTCTTCAATTCTTCCAAAACCTTCTTATCAATTAGGTATCCCCAAATTGCATATCTTTCATTTAACTGTAACCTAATTGACAATTTTCTAACTTCGCTTTCACCAAATTACAACAATTCATGTTTAGAAGGATTATACCTTCGTTGTCCTCATTTTCAGTCTCTCGTCATCGGTATTGTCACTAGTTCTTAAATTTGAATTTTTTCTTCTCTTTTTTTTGAAACTGTCCAAAATGTCAGTGTCATTCGGATATTCAGGTACTGTGACCATGTAAACAGAGATAGGGAAAATTTACAGATAATTGTGGATAACGCACTTCTGCGAAACAACAGATGATTATTTGTCGGGGTAAAAGAAAATCACTTTTCTAATTCTCAAACGGAACACTTGATTCACAGAGGTGTCCAACCTACCGCCCGCAAGGAAAGTGAATTAAAACAGCATTTTAAATTTTGTTATTTATAAAAAAAACTCATTAAATGTTTTGTTCGGTAAATATAATTGTGTATTGCATTTAATAAAATTTTCGAATATTTTCTTTGAATATGGCCACTGTACGGGGAAAGGCTGGATCCATTGCAGTAGAAGATGGGCCAGGGCCCATTGGGAATACACCTTCATAGGTTTTACCAGGTACCACTAAGTTGTGGAATGCTTTAGCTCTCTTAATTCACGCAGCAGGACTAATTGCCTAAAGGACAGAAATACGAAAAGTGCGTACCAAGTTAATTCTCTCCTAATCCGTTCGCTGTATGAAAATTTTCTTCACTCAATGGAAAGTATTTTAAATGTAACTTCCAAGTGGAAGTCAAAATATTTCGCTATAAAAGGACTTCATTAAAGAGAGGTCCGACTGGGTAATTTAGAATTATAAAAATGGTTATACAGTTTAATACAGAATTATCTTTACAATAGACAGCAAAAAATGCAAATTTAGTTAAATAATTTTAAGCTTATTTGAATAGTAGGTGAACATGTGAAAAAAAATTTACAGAATATTACAAATTTCGAAGTGCATTGCATTCAAATGTCACACGTCACTGTTAATAAAGGTGCCAGTACACAGTACTGTTGCGTACCATCCCAAAAAAAGCACTTGTGTGTGTGTGTGTGTGTGTGTGTGTGTGTGTGTGTGTGTGTGTGTGTGTGTGTGTGTGTGTGTGTGTGTTTCTAAAAAGTAGCAGAAAAACTTTCTCATATGAACAATTTTTGCTTAAGAATTAGAAACATTATGTCTCCAATTCTTAACTAAAAATGATATATACAGAAACTTTGCTAGCAGGGATAAGGAGTTGATTATCCCCTTGTATAAGGCCATAGTTAAGCCACATTTTGAGTACTGTATACAGGTCTAGAGATATCACTTTAGGAAGGATTTAGATCTACTAAAACAGGTGCAAAGAAGGGCCAACAGATTGGCGAAGGGAACAAAAGGATGCTCTTACCAAAAAAGGTTTCTGTTCTGCAAACTGCAGTGTCTGGAGAGACACATGGGAGGAGACTTGTTTGAGGTATTTAAGGTCTTGAACGGATTCAGTAAGCTAAATTTTGATGGCATTCTTCCTCCTTATGAGGCTACACACGAGGGGGTATAAATTCAAATTGAGAAAAGATGTATGGAACATTAGAAAACAGGCCTTGTGCGTCGGGTTGCATTATATCATCAAAGTTTCTTGCGACGACCGACTAACTGGTTAAAATAAATTTATTAAAATAAAAATATAATATATACATAAGATAAAACAGAAATAAAATAAAAGCATTAAAATACAATAAGATAAAAGCGTTAAAATATATAGTAGCTTTTGAAGCGAAGTGCCTCTTCATCAGCTAGTCTGTAACTGACGTACTTCAGTATATATTAATGGTTACAATAGCACAAGTCAGTTGGGCATGATCATGTATCAAGAGTCTGGTGTTCACTCTGCAGTCACCGAACATTATTGGGTTGAGCAGCACAATCTTGATCCCCAATGGGGTATTGAAATCGTCGACTATTCACGTGATTACCGCAAGCACTCATGAATTAAAGCACTACACATAGCCACCAATAATAGTACTATGAATCGGACGAGGGAAGTACATTTACACCCTATTATAGAATGTACTGTATTGCAGTGTGATGAGCGCTGGCGATCATCACGTGTACGTAATTCTGCTTTACCGACACCAGACTTGTGATACATGATCATGTCCAGCTGACTTGTGCTATTGTAACCATTAATATATACTGAAATACACCATCACAGACTAGCTGATGAAGAGGCACTTCGCTTCGAAAGCTACTATATATTTTAACGCTTTTATTATATATATTTAACGCTTTTATTTTATTTCTGTTTTATCTTATGTATATATTATATTTTTATTTTAATAAATTTATTTTAACCAGTTAGTCGGTCGTCACAAGAAACTTTGATGATATAGATGTATGGAAGTTTTCCTTCAGTCTGTGGGTGGTTGATTGTCAAAAGAAACTTCCATCTGTTGTTGTTGAAGTGGGGTGATTTGAATAAATTCAAGGAAGAACTAGAAATATACTTGGAGGGGTATGGATGTGTAGTGTTTTGAGTTTTTTTTTTTTGCTTATGCTTTATAAGCTTGCTTCTTACATCATTTGCCACTAATAATACTAAAATAACAAAATTAATGTTTATATATTAAAAAATTTACAAGCTTGACCTTGAGTGCTGCACTACTTTTCTTCGTCTGCCATAAGAGCCTACCTATTCAATATAAACAATGCCAAAGGCTGCAGGTACAGCAACTAACTCATGACTTAATACACTGGCAGCCTATAAAGAATAGCAACTGAGGATGACTGTAACAGTGTACATGTTGAATTGCACACATAGCACTGAAAGAGTAATTGTTGGTTGAAGGCATACAATTGCACAGAATTCTGCCATGTACACACTTCATTCCAATGGAAGTTGCATGGAAATGTTATTGCTAGAAAATATCACAGCCGCACCAACCTTATTGTCTGTTTTTATGAAAGGAGTTTGCCACAGTGGATAAGTTACCTTGACTTCTAGGAGGAGTATGTTACAGAAACACACACACACTAGTGTGGTTAGCTTCTGTATTCAAATGCTAACTGACTGGTTTAGAAGTGGTTTGTTCCTATACAGGCTTTCCCACTGTGG
This sequence comes from Mastigoproctus giganteus, assembly GCF_048544385.1. Classification (NCBI taxonomy): domain Eukaryota; kingdom Metazoa; phylum Arthropoda; class Arachnida; order Uropygi; family Thelyphonidae; genus Mastigoproctus; species Mastigoproctus giganteus. The sequence goes on from NC_143580.1 coordinate 144,410,675, forward strand.
TTGAAAGAGATATTGATATGTCAGGTGGTCGGGTTATTTTGGCTACATAATTCATGAGTAGAGTTTGCACGTGGAGATACAGGAGGGGAGGGTGTTTGTAGGCTTCTGTGTAGAGAATCAAAACTGGCACATTTGAAAGGCTCTAAGTGCAATGCATACATGTGGCATATAGGAACAAGCCATTTCCGTACACTTTCTCCAGGCTGAAGCATAAACAGGGTCACCAGAATCTAGTTTGGGTATGATTAGAACATGATATAAAAGCAGTAGCACATAGGACCCAATGCTAGAACAGGTATTGTTCTGAAGAGATTTAATGTCTTTCGGCAGTCAGTATGGTATATTTATCATGATCCATCAAATTTCTAGGTCTCTTATCAAACAAGAGAACTAGAAATTTGATGTTATGACTGAATGGAACTTAGTGAAAACCATGTCATAAGTCAGAGTCTGGATGTAATGATCACTTCTGGCAGAATTTTTTTTTTTGTTTAGAAAGTCAGTAGCCATTATTTTCTGCCCATTTTCCCAACTTGTTTATGGTGCATTGTATTGTTTTTCGATTAGCCATATATTTTGAGATTGACGTGAGACAGCAAGATCGTCAGAATAAAGATAAGTGTCAACTGTGTTAAGTATACATTTAGTGACAGAATTAATTCCAATTTAAATGTGGCACTAAAGAAATGTCCCGAGGGACTTCTTTTTCCCATAAATGTTTTGGAAAGCACGTTGCAAAACCGAATCTGAAATGGTCTATTACTTAACCGTATCTCAGTCTGTTGGGGTACGTACCAGCCCCAACTGGGTTCAGCAAGTTAATTCTATAATTTTTACTCTAATTACAGAGCTGAAACTCGCTATAGTTGGAGCCAGAACTGTTTTCTTGAATTTTCCCACTTAAATTTTCAAAACCTTCTATTGAATTTCACGCAAATGACAAAAATGTGACATCAAGTATGCAATTTTTTAGGCCTTTTCAATTAATTTTTTTACCCCCGCCCTAACCAGCCTAGAGCTTATGAAACCCGACACTTGATTCGTTTCTTGGTGTAAAGCGCGCGAATTTCTTTTTACGGAGAGGAGCAGTTCTGATAAACAACTCCGCGTGAATACAAGCAAAGCGTGGGAAGTATATAAACAGCTACATCGTATGGCTACATCGAGACGGTAAGGGAGAAGTGTAAATAAACAAAAGACGAACAGGAGCTACTGTTTTTGACATAAGAAGCAATAAAGCCATACAGTACCAATAACAGTTTATGGAAGGTGAACAGATCGTATATCCTATCTTCAACGTGTATTGCTCCTACGAACAGAAGATCAAGGAAATTCATCTGTTGGAAACGGGAAAAACTGGTGTAAAACTGATAACACTGCAATGCGCATTTGATAAAAAAAAAAAAAAGTTTGCTTTATTGTAATTGTTTTTAGTAAACAATATCAGAACAGCAGTTTCCTGGGTTTGATCTTCTAACCAAATTTCGAGAAAATATTTCTATTTATAGCTGCGTTATAAACTTCGAAACTGGTGCATCAAAAGAAAGAAAAAAAATCATCCGATATGAATTTCTTTCTTTCTTGAAATGTGTATTGTTCACATAACTGCAATATTTGTAACAATACAAAGCTAACATATTACAACTAACGGCTGCTCAAAAAGTATCGTTAGAAGATATTTGCTTGTTACGCTTTGATGTCTTCGCAAAGGGAGAAATTCTGTTTTAGCTCAGAAGCCGAATAAATTCACTATCCACGGTCATAATGCTGTTCTGAACTGCAATAAGCAGATAAACTCCGCTGACAAATAGACTTACTCCCCATCACTTTTATTGTTTTACTGTGGTTTTTGGCAGATGAGTCGGTGACTGCTAAATGCAGTGCGGTTTCTTGTATTCTCTCTCTCTCCTCTCTCTCTCTATTTCGGGATCTCTGACTGTGTGGTCATCACGTAATATAAACAGAAAATTTGTTTGTCGGAATGCTGCCCATCAATTATCAACTCTCTTACTGACCTTCTAATGTATGTTGTGTTCAAATAATCCACTTTGCGAAATTCGAAAGTGCTACATCAATTAGGAGCAAAAACGGTTTCCCCCAACGTAATGAATTACTTTATAGGTATAATAATGATTTTACTGACTGGAAGAAAGTGTCCACAATAAAACAATTGTACAAGGCGAAAACATGTGGTCACTCAAAGGATAAGCAATACAGCGATGTTTGAAATTTATAAAGCAGTTCACTAGCTAATATTTCCAGAGGAATTATTCTGGATTTTTTATCAAATGAGCACCAGACCAAAATTGGACTAATTAGTAATTCCGCATCCTAGGATGAACTGACTAATTAGAACCCAGCATCTGTGATGAAACGTCATGCACACCGATATCGTTTGCTACAGCAATAATATAAAGAAACGAAGCAAAATATTGTAACAGAGCTATAATGCAAAATAATGTTAGAAAGTAAAAATGCAAAATATTGCTCTCTAAAACAATTGCAGTTTCGGCATCCTAGGATGAAGCTGACTTAGAGCTGCAATGCTGTTTTTTTTTTTTTTATTATTATTATTTATTTTCTTTATTTATTTTTTGTTTTTGTATGGGCGGCTCCTAGAACAAAAGTTCATCTCAGCCTCGTTGCTCTGTTCAGTTTTTACGCATTGTCAAGGTAAGGCCAGTGTGTGTCATGAAAAAAAAAAAAAAAATCATCCCGCTTAGGAATATCCCATGTTGGATGAAGACAGATGAAAAGGAAGGCAAGAGAGAGAGAGAAAAAAAATTTTTCATCCCGCACGGGAGAAAGGGACAGGAAAGAAAAACTGCTTGTGAGCTTATGTGTGTGTTCTGTATTGTGATGTTGTATTTGGGCATTCTGGCTACCTGGAAGCAGCGATCACCTGGACGACTGCCTCCAGGTACTCGTCCCTAGCAGGAGGGCAAGATCTCCCCTACTAACTGCACGCCCTCCTCCCTGGGGAACTACTAGTAGTAGTGGCATGTGATGCAAGAAAGCAAGTGTATGAGCTTATGCAGCATCAGCCAAAAAAAAAAAAAGTTTCCCAGGGAGGAAAGAAAAACTTGTATAAGATGAAGAGAGGGAAGAAGAAAAGAGGAGAAGCACTATCCCGGCCCAGGGAAGCCCCAATCCAGGATGGATTGCTAGAACTACACGAGAAAAAAAAATAATAATAATAAAATAAAATAAAATAAAATAAATAAATAATAATAAATAAATGAAAGTTAGCACTCTGGACATTTGACAATCTCTTGGCCTTCTCCCCACCAAAAGGGTATTTTCTATTTTTCTCTCTCTCTCTCTCTCTCTCTCTCTCTCTCTCTCTCTCTCTCTCTCTCTCTCTCTCTCTCTCTCCAGGGTCGGACTAGAAAGGGTGGACTTCCTCCCCTAAGGAGTTTTATTCCCTCAAGTGAAAGAAGGGAATTGGAAATTTCATGAAAATGAACCCTGTTTTTCTTCATTCGGTGAATGGCTACTCTGTCAGCGCAAGAGAAGTGAAATTACATTTGCAGCTCAGACATTGAAACACATGACATTTTATGGTGAATTTTTTGGGCGTTGTGTGATAATAAAAATTCAATTTTTCTCTGGAAATTTTTTGATGATATCAAATGCATATCAAGGAAATATTGAAGTATTCAATAACAATTACTTACAATTTCCCAATCCCTCACTACGAGTAATGGATTGTTCTCACAATCTGTTACTAGCTGCGCATTTTTTTTTTTTTTTTCCCCGTTTGTACACCAGGTGAGATGCATGCGAAGTTCCTTCGATATCAGTTTTCGAAGTTTATAACGCAGCTATGAATAGAAATATTTTCTTGAAATTTCGTAAGAAGATCAAATATACATGCATGAAACTGCTGTTCCGATTTAGTCCTCTAGAAACAATTACAATAAAGCGAACTTTTTTTTATGAAATGTGCATTGTAGTGATCAGTTTTACGACAGTTTTTTTCTTTCCGTTTCCAGTATAGCTTCCAGTAGATGAATTTCCTTGATTTTTTTTAGTAGATAATACATATTGAAGAAAGGAAATGCAATATTTTAGTTTTTCAAAACCAATTCGTTGCAATTCTTTCGTACAACAATTACGAAAAGCAATAAAGCTACTGTTGTGAGTGAGCCATGCAAATTAGTGTTAGCAAGTAATGATGCTCAACTGTTTGTTTTCCATGAAAGTTGTTTAAAGTTTCATTTTCTCCTTGGATCACCTTGGTAACGTTAATGACGTAAGCTTGACCAGTCAATTATCTCTCTGCGTGCGTTGATTCATTTTAGCCAGAGGCGCCGAGCTGACGCACGAATTTTTGAACTAATGAAGTAACGCGTTTTATTTTCAAAGCTTGGATCTTGTTTTGCCGACATCAAAATTTAATAAATTGAAACGTGATCGTACATTTTTGCTGTTTTAGAGTGAATTAATAGTTTTTGCTGAGCGCTAAAGGTAGGAAATCAAAGAATATACTTCTGTTTATGTATATTGAGAGTTTCAATTTGGAAAATTGAGTAGAAATTATGAAAATTATTAGTTTTCTTCGGGGGCAGCAACTTTCGAGTTAGGGTTAAAAATTAGACAAAAACAGGGCGGACTCTGACCGGGTTAAGAAGTTTTAGGTGAATTTTGAAAAAGCCCACAGACCAAACCTATGTAGAACTTAAAGAATGCCATATCATCATATCATGTGGCATGCTTCTACATCCCATGATCCATCTCGTATCAAAAGCTTTTGATAGACTGATGTGCAGCAAGACCATCAGCATAAATATAAGCGTCAATTGTGTTAGGTATACATTTAGTGACAGAATTAATTCTGATTGAAAACAGAGTGGTACTAAAGAAATGCCCCGAGGGACATCTTTTTTCCATAAATGTTTTGGAAAGCATGTTGCAAAATCAAATCTGAAATGGTCTATTACTTAAGCAGTTTTAGGTGAATTTTGAAAGGGCCTACAGACCAAACCTATGTAGAACTTAAAGAATCCCATATCATATCATGTGGCATGCTTCTACGTCCCATAATCCATCTCGTATCAAAAGCTTTTTCAATGTCAAAGCAAATCACACATATCACTATTTTAAATAAAATTTCAGATTTATGTTCATGCTTTAACCAAGAGATCAAGTGGTGACCTGTTCTTACAAAATTCATACTGATTTTACTCAATAAGTGGTTTGCTTCAAGGGAACCGTAAGTTTGTAGTAAGGGAACTGTTAAGCTGAAAGTTTGTTTTCTAGAATTTTTCCTAGTAAGTGCAATAGGATAGTAGTTTGTAGTTGGTGAGATCCTTTTCAACTTTTGGCAAGGTCAAAGCAACAGCATGATCCCAGTTGTTAGAGTAGGAGTTTTCTAAGAATATTCTATTGTAAATTTGTAATAATACACCAAGTGAATGTTAAGTTTTCAATCACTGAATAACAGATTCCGTCAGGATCAGCAAAATTTAGCTTGAACCTGGTTAAAGGTTTATTATATGGTAGATTACAGGTAGAATTAAAATTTTGTTTGAATTTCTGTTTGTGTCTAAAAGAACAATATTCTGTTTGTGTCTAAAAGAACAGTATTCTGTTCTTTTTTATTTGAAGTCTTCATTCCACTAAATTTTGCCACCACCATCAAATTTTAGTGGAACTTGGGAGTAATTGTGAAATCTGATATGAAGTTTTCTGAATACTGCAGACAGGCTACCAGAGCAAGTCATGGGGTATTGTCAATGATATACAGGAATTTTGCTAGTAGGAAAAAGGAGGCGATTATCCCTTTGTATAAGGAAATGGTCAGGTCATGCCTTGAGTACTGCGTACAGGTCTGGAGGCCTCATTTTAGGAAGGATGTAGAGTTGCTTGTGTGAGTACAGAGAAGGGCAACAAGATTCGTGAGGGGAACGAAGGGGGTCCTCTTAGCAAGAAAGGCTTAAGTTCAGCAAATTTGCAGCATCTGGAGACCAGGCACCTTCGAGATTTTCTGAGGGTTGAGGGTTGATGATCGTCCTGTGTGTAGACATTGATGATCTGTGTGTAGACATTGATGTGTAGATGATCTGACTGAGGTGTATAAGACCTTGAGTGGGTTGAGCAAGCTCGATGCTGAGGGGATTCTTCCTCTTGCTCAGATTACAAACCTGAGGGGCATAGATTTAAATTGAGGAAAAACAGTTGTAGAACACGTGCGGAAATTTCTCTTTAGCCAGCAGGTGCTGATTGCTGGAACAAACTTCCATCTGTGATTGTGGAAGTTGATAGCTTAAATAAATTCAAGGAGGAACCGGACAAACTTTTAGAGGGAATGGATGTGTGAAATGGTTTTGTTTTGTTTTTTCCCCGCTGATGCTACATAAGCTTGCTTTCTTGCATCACATACCTCTACTACTACTCCTACCACTATTAAGTTTTAAAACAGGATTCATAATTGGTTACATCTGAAACGGCCTTAAAAGATACCTCTAAGGTATTAGCAATGTCAGGAGATTCTGAAATTTCTTGTACTTTCCAGTGTAACAATGGGGTTGCAATGGCGGATATTTACATGAATTTCCTAATCTTATTTGAAACTGCCCTTATTTTAGTGCAATCTATTATGGTTATGATGTACTGAGCCCATACTACTTTTTACTTTTACACCTTATCAATCAAGCTTTGACTGCTGCCTTATAATATTGGATTAAATTAACAGTTGTGGGATGTTTACAAGAAATATTCCAGTATCCTGTTCTTTTTTCTTTGAAGTCATCATTCCACTAAATTTTGCCATCACCATCCAATTTTAATGGAACATTTTGGTATAATAGAAGATTTTGGTATTTAGCAGCCACTATTATCTGACAAGTCACATAATCAACTGCAAAATCAATTGAGAGGGTTTGAATATTGTATTCATTCAGATGAACTAGCCATTTATACTCTGACCAATTGGCCAGGTTAATTTTCAAATCAATCAAATTTCGCTGGCAATGTATATAGCACAAAAATATAGACTATTTTAGGGGGATATCCAAAACTGCCCAATCAATAAATGGAAAAATATTGGGAAACATAAGAACAAGTTTATTGCTAAGCTGAATCTGGTAGGTAGGTAGGTGAACATACAAATGATCATTTTGTTGAAAAGAGTTAAGTTTTGTTTTTCCACAAGTTTTTCAATTAACTGCCCTCTCATGCCCAAATTTAAAGAGCATCACAGGGTCATCCCTATATAATACAAATAGGGGGAAGAAATTAATCAACTAAATCACCAAGTTCTGTACAGGTAAATTTTGATTATGTGAGAGATATAATGAAACAAGTGTTACCATTATACAAAATATGCTAATGCCTCTAAACATGTTTGCAGAGGTATTAGTCTGGATGGAACACAAGATTACTACTACATATCTTTACTCACATTTGTAAATATTAAACTTTAACTGCTACTGTCAGTCCATTTGCCTAATTTTTCTAAATCTCGCTGTAGTAGCATACCTTGATTACTGTCAATAACCAGCCTGCCAACTTTTGCAGAGGTTAAGCCTCATGCACCTTCTTCAATATCATTAATAAATATACAAGGTATAATATTAAATAATCAGACTGCCTTTAGAGCCACTATACACCAAGTACCACCTGTGAAACAAAGGCACAGCAGTTGACCTTGACCAACCTTTCCCTAGTTGTTGTCTGCCAAGTCAAATTCCAACATGCTCATTCGCTTTGCAGTGAAGACAGATTTCATTACCTTGTGTTTTTGCAGTTTGCTGGTAAAATGACAAACAAAAGGCTCAAACAAGGAATCTTTAGTTTTCTTTAGTTTTGTTAAAATATTTTTAACGAAACTAAAGAAAACACCAACTAAAGGTTATGAGTTGTTACATCAAGTTTATGGGGAAGATACTATGTTAAGAGCTTGCATGTTTGAATGACAAAGATTTTTTGAAGGAAGAGAAAATGTGGAAGATGATTAATGACTGGGCTATCCAGTATTGGAACACTGATGAAAATGGGTCAAGACACTGATTACAAGTAATCGTTGTTTAAGGACTACAATGGCTGCAGCACAACTCAAAAAGGACCACCCATATAAATTTTAATTGAAAATATACACATGAGAAAAGTGTGTGCAAAGCTGGTGTCAAAAAAATTTTGAATGAAGATCAAAGAATGAGAGAACTCCAAAGTTTGTGAAGTTGTTTTGGAAAAAAATCCAATCCAGACTTTCTCAGTACTGTAATTACTTGCAATGAAAGTTGGCTGTTCCAATACAACACAGAAACTAGAGGACAATCAATTCCCAAGACCCAAAAAACAAGAATGTCAAAATTAAAAATGAAAACCATACATTATGTTTTCTTTGATATTAAAGGAAGTATTATGGCTGAATACATTCCACCAAATTAGATTATGAATTAAACATACTATAATTAAGTTCTGACATGGTTCTGTGAAAAAATTCAAAGGAAGAGACCTGAATTGTAGACAGATGGTTGGATGCTCTATCAAACCACAAAAAAATTTTTGCCAACTTCTGGACAAAAAAAAAAAAAAATCCCTGTTTGTGAATATGCATCCTATTCACCAGACTTAACCCCTTGTGACTTTTTGCTCTTCCCTAAACTGAAAACTGTACTGAAGGGAACCCATTTTCAGTCAATTGAAAACATTCAGAAAAAACGACCAAAGGGTTAAAACAACCAAAGACTTACAGAAATGTGACTGTGCTTGGATGAAATGTATTAAACAATGTGTGCAAACCAAAGGCAATTATTTTGAAAGGGGATAACTTGTACGTTAGGAAATATTTCATTATATTTATTTTATTGCAACAGCCTCATTATTTAATACCCACGCCTCATAAAAAACAACAATGGGCCGAACATTGAACTAATAACATTAATCCTTGAAGAGCTGTGTCCATTAATAACCACTTGTCTTCTCCTCCCTCTTAACCAACCCTTTATCCATAGCAATAACTTTCCCTTAATGCCACACTACTCCATTTTGTACTTATGTGCAACAATATCAAAAGCTTTCCTGAAATCCGAGTAAAGTGGACCCCCACTTTACGATATTAATCTATTCCAGAGACACCACCGTACCATGAAAATATCGTAATGTGAACCCAAAACACATTGTTTTTTGGTAATTCATTCCAAAACCTTGGAAGTTGAAATTTTTGCTATATAACTAAGTTAATTTCTCTCTCTAAAAGGCAATTTTTATAATAGAAGTTGTACATATTGATTAAAACTAATATATCGATTAAAGCACAACACAAAAAAAATCACTTCTACTAAAGGATGTGAAAACAAAACACGCAGCCAACACATTTACAAACGATACTATTGGCTGAGAGGAAGGAACATTTGGTCTGTCGGAGACCATCGTAAGCCCATCTCATCGTAAAGTGAAATAAGCAGGCACCGGAAAGAAGTGGAACCAGCTGCTTTAATTTCTAAAATAAATTCAAATCGTTAAAATGCACTACCCTTCCATCGTTATCATATGTTTGGTTATAAGAATCAATTTTGAATGCCTTTCTGATATTTTTCTAAAGCGCATTTCTGGAGATCACTACCATAAAACAATAAAAACAATTTGAACTTTCCAGTTTATTGTGCTTTTCTAATTGTGCAATTGATTATTAATGGGTAGTAAACTCGACCTTATTGCACTTGCGATAATACCAATAGCTGGAAATGTGTTTTCTCTTCACTGAAATCTTCAATCATATAAAAAAACACAAATAAATTTTCGGAATCTTCCCTCTTCATTCCTATTTTTTTAAGAAAACTTCGTATCTCAATTGCACGTATCAAGTTAGTTGTGATTTTTGCGTGCCATGTTCTTTGTTATTGATTGCTTATCTCTTTTGTTTTAAATTTTACAACACCCCCCCCCCCACCACAAAATGTCAGTGAACAGAAATATCAACTAGTTAGTATGTACATATTACAGTATGTATTAATTAAGCTATGTACTTAAGCATAAATTTATTTTTATTTTGCTAACTTGTGGAAAATATCCTTCAGATTTTCATGTATCATTTAATTTTGTTAATCAGTAAGATAATAAAGTGTAAATTTGTGCTTGCTTTATCTCTTTACTTTTATAGCCTGTGGATAATATTCCTCCTATTCTCGCTTATTAGACTCATTTAATAGAATTAAAATTCAATTAGCAAATGTGTCACAATGACCGGTGCTTACCAGATATCGTATAGTAAATGGTCTTTTATTACGGACAGTCCATCATAAAGTGATTTGATCGTATAGCAAACCAATCTTAAAGCGGGGTTACACTGCATATGATATCAAAATTATTTTTTGCATCCAGTTCCTTAGTTCCTTTTTTTACTGCATCACAGTATCCAATTAGACCGGTCAAACAAAATTATCCCCTTAACAAATCCATGATGTGCCTGCAGTATAATTGCATTCCTCTCTATCCTGCATTACTCCTTTAATCACTGACTCCATTATTTTCATTGGAAAAGAAGCTAAGCTAAGCTAACAGGTCTGTTATTACTCATATAATCTTTTTATCCCCCTTTATGAATTCAAAATACATTCACACATATCCTTTCCACAGACACCTTCCTTGAATCCAAAGATGCTCTCATAATTATGACTAAAGGATTGTTTATCTCCTCTGCTGCCTCCTTGAATATAACTGGATAGGTCCCATCCACCCCAGGCACCTTTTTTAATATTTACCTTCAATAATTTCTCTTCTACTTTCCTCTCAGTTATAACAAAATCGTTTCAACTTCTAAGCATAGAATTTTTCATGTGTAAATAGAGACATTGTATAACAAAACATTACGGGAATCCTACTGTCTCGAAACTTGATACTAGATGTGTTGGACGGGCAACTTGTGTAATTGAGACCCGCTAATATTCATAAAATCAGATAAATGCTAACTTACTGTGATTTTTCTCTTGTAGAGGATCTGTGCCCTCATTTTGAATTTAAATCAATGGTTTGAATTTAAACCAAATAAAAATAGAATAATAAATAGGATGTATAGGATATTAAGAAATATTACAGAAATATATTTTAAGTCAGGAATTCTCTTACCTGAGATTTTTTTCAGGAATAACTGCATCCAGTTAAGATGCAATTAGAATAGATGGAAACAGTATTGAAAGACCTGCTTAAAGATTGATGAAGGCTTTTCATTTATACCATCTTCAATATCTTATTCAGTATGTCAGCAACCTGAGCAGGATCATCAAAAGTTAAACCAACAACAAAATGGACTAATGTATTTCCACCCCCTAGCTTCTAATGTTAACATAAGCAAACAAGTTTGCATTCTTTGCCACAGACTTTTTGTAACTGCCTTAGCTTGTCTCACCTCCTTTGTGACTTGATTGCAGACTAGTTTATATCTACCATAGACTTATATATCACCTGATATTTTACAATGCATTTTTTTCTCTGCACATGACTCTCATCAGTTCATCTGACATCCATTTAGGTCTAAGAATTGAAGAGTTTTTCTTAGTTGGTATGAAAAGCCTGGTAACTTCTACAATTATTTCCCTTAATGCTTCCCATTTAGAATTTGCTTTTAGTAACATCATCAGTTGGTCCCACTGCATAGAATTTAAAAACTGCTTGTTTCTGTAAATGAGACCAACTGCTTGTCTTTGTAAGGGAGACTACATGGCCTCCCTTACAAAAGCAAGAGCTCCTTTGATTTTTCAAGAGCTCTGCCTTTAATTTTTCTGCAGAAAAGAAAGAAATCATGCAACACACACTTGAGACTGCAACTGTACTTACAGTCACTCCCTATTCATGCCTGTCTATCATCATCACTAACTGCATAGATAGCTATACACGGAGATTGTAATATTCTTTGGAAAGATTGCAGAACACCATTCCTGGTCTTATTCTAGACTGTTCTTTTTTAGGATTGTTATATTACTCTTGTTCTTCAATTTTTACTTAGGATAGAGTTCACTGTGGAAGACTCAGAATGTAATAGTATTTAAAAACAATTATGCAGAATCCCATAAAGAAACATCTTTGAAACAGTATATTCTCTACATTGCTGCTGTTTTGGTTTTTAGGAGCATTAGCAACTAAGGCCATATTGCTCTGGGATATGCGGAGGCCATTCCCTGACCTTTCCACATCCTCCATATTTGGTGGCGATGGGCTCGAACCCCGGTCTAATCAAGAATATTCTCTACATTGTGACTCATCCTCGCTCCTGAAGATATCTGTGGTAACAACTAGTCAGACTTGCTTCATTAGTGTTAGGGGCATATGAAATCTTTCTGAGTGAGATTTTCAAGTGTATGCAAGTTTTCCAATTATATATATACAGTAAACCCCCACTATTTGCAGTTTCGTCTATTCATGGTCGCTGATTTAATATAAAATGAAACCAAAAAAAATGTGAATTTTAAAGTGCCACGAACATTTTCCGCCATAAAAAATATGGGCGTGGCTAAAATCATCTTGCCCGGTCAAAACAGTGCTCAGTGCGTGGGGGAGAGGGATGACAATTGTGAGTGCAGATGTTTCCCACTAATCCTTGTTCGATGTGTTATGCGCTTGTCATGGAAGATTTCGTTGTTTGCTTTTAATTGCTATGCTTACAAAAGTAAAAATCTACCATTTTGCAATGTGTTAACAGTTAAAAGAAAGCGACTTTATTGTGGACAAGTTCTCTTCTAACCCCTACGAAAATATGGTTACAAATAACAAGCAAATTGTGAAAAGATCAAAGGTGATGACATTAGTGAGTAAAACTGAATTATTAGACAAAACTTTTCATGGTGATAGCGTCACATCAGTGGCAAAACAAAATCAATGTGTCAATGGTATGATCAATCAAGAAATCAAAAGAAAAAATCTGCCATAGTGGCTGTGAAAACATGCTAACTGCTTCAAAAATTTGCTCTGTAACTCGTGATGTTAAATTAAAAAAAATGGAAAAGGCTTTAAATCTGTGGATAGAAGACTAAACTCAAAATAAAATTCCGTTAAGTTCCCTCGTCATTCGAGAAAAGCAAAACACCTTTATCAACCCTTTAGCGAAAATGGTGATAGCATTGGTGGGATAAGTTTTTTAGCTAGCAAAGGCTGGTTTGAAAGGTTTAAAAATCGATATGGCCATCATAATGTGAAACTTGTAGGTGAGTCTGCATCAGCGGATTTCATGACTGCAGAAAGTTTCCCGACTGAATTAAAAAAAATTAATTACAGACAAAGGATATGTTCCCGCACATGTTCAATGCAGACGAAATTGGGTTGTTTTGGAAGAGAATGTCAGCCAGTACATACTTAACACAAAATAAAAAATTATTGTTATTTGGTTTTTTTTTTTGAGCATTAGCAACTAAGGCCATATTGCTCAGGAGATATGCAGTGGTCGTTCCCTGACCTTTCTGCATCCTCCGTATTTGGTGGGCACGAACTTGAACCCCGGTCTAATCAAGAAGTATGTGCTACACACTGCTCTCCTGCCCACCTGGCTATGGAGGCAGCGAAAAATTATTGAGACTCATGTAGACGAACTTACAATAGAAGAGTTGGGTAAATTAGTGACAAGGTCAAATGTGAACCAAAATAATCCTGAGGAGGAAGATCTCGGCATTGTTAGACCAAAATCAAATAACAAATCATTAAAAGGAAATCTTTAGCCTCTCCATACAACTTTCAGAAAAGGTGGTGGAAATGGATGCTAATTTGGAAAGAAGTATCAAGTTTAAACGAGATCTAGAACAATTACTCTTGCCATACAGAGAAATCCAAAAAGAGCTCAATTAAAAAAATGAAGAAACAAACTTCGATTGTGAGTTATTTTTCACCCAGCAACCCATATTCTTGATATGTTTTTGAAAGATGATTCGAATTTCTAATAAAATGTTACATTTAATATTAAATTGTTTCTTATTTTCATGTCGATACCTTATGCTTGTATTTCACTATAATATTATGTTGGCACATATACAGTAATATATAAAAAAAAAAAAAAAAAAAATTTTAGACTAGTTTTTCTTATAATTTCATACTTTGGAACAGAACTCTTTTATTACTAAGCGCACCATAAACTCAGTATTCGCATTTTCAGTATTCACGCCATTTCTCAGGAACGTAACCCCTGCGAATAGTGGGGGTTTACTGTATTAAACTTACAGAAAACCAAAGCAGTATTAAATCTCAATAAACTAATTTTAGTGAAATTAATGCTTTTATAAAAAAAAAAAAAAATCATACTTGATCATGCAAAATTTGCCTATTCTGTTCACTTTCTTCACAAAGATTGACTAGGCGGTGCACAACATATGAAGTTACATCTATCCACTGGGGAAACTGCATTCTATTCACAGACCTCGTGAATGAAACTAAAATTTCCATGATCACACCGCAAACTTGTTTGTGATAAATTATATTCTTAGGATAATGTCCTCTTCGATTAATGTGTAAACGATCTAGGGCTAACAACAAAAAAGAAGAAAAATAATAATTAAAAGTTTAAAAAATGCTGTACATTTCAATATCCAACAAGTCACAAGATAAAAGCAATAACAAACAAAAGCAATTTAATACTTAAAATATGAATAACTATAACAAATTGTGCATAACATATCAGATATAAAACTAATACCTGTGTTTACTGGCATGATAAGATATTAATTTTTTGATATCTACAGCAGAGAATGCAATGAATGTAAGGAAAGCACATTATTTCAAATCACTAGCAACAGAAACTACCTGAAACCATCCCAGTTTTTCTTTTTCTTTTTTTTAATTTCACATGTAGGGTGTTATTATTACACCCACCACATCCATTAAAAAAAAAATCTGATCTGACCTAACTATTCCATGACATTATGTAGGGACAATAATAATAATAATAATTAAATTATGCTTTTTAACAATATAGTGTAATCTGTGTTCCTAATTACTGATGCTAATCCAACTTTGTTAATGTTTAAAAGCCATCAATAAACATTGCAATAAAATTACAATATTATAAGGTCACCAAAAATCTTGGGGCTGAAACAAACTCACACTGTGTGTGCACACATGCATGCACATGAAATTCTTAATATCTTCGTTTTTAAGTTTTTAAAATCATTAAGTGCACTGAACTTCTCTTTTTTATGTACTTCATAAATTTATGGACACTTGGTGACTTTGCTTCCCATTAATATCTAAACCTTCAATCATCTTACTTCAACAGGATGCTGACGGCCATTCATCGCAAACAATTCCGTTTGCACAGCAATACCAACAATGGACCCCAGCTAAGTGGCAACGGGTGGCCTTCTCCAATGAGTCAAGGTTTCCACTCCACCGAGTGGATGGATGGATGGATGGTGGCGCAAAACCTCCAAGAACAGACAGCCGGACACGATTGTTGGCAGGAGGCAGGCTGGTGGAGGCACCGTTATGGTCTGGGGAATGTTTTCATGGCATGGCTTGGGTCTGCTGATACCTCTGGAGGGCACCCTGAACACAAATAGAATCATAGCCAATCACCTACACTGGTGTTCAAAGAAAGAGCATTGCCCTTTAAAATTGTAATTGTCGCCCGAATAACATTAGTATGTGGCAATATTTCTTACAGATTGCATCAGATAAGATTGTTTGTTTGTTATTTGGTTTTTAGGAGCATTAGCAACTAAGGCCATATTGCTCCGGGGATATGCGTTGGTCATTCCCTGACCTTTACGCATCCTCCGTATTTGGTGGTGATGGGCTCGAACCACGGTCTAATCAAGAAGCGTGTGCTACGCACTGCTGCTCCTTCCCACCTGGCTACGGAGGCACCCATCAGATAAGATTGACACGTGCAGATGATGACGTAATATTGCATCAGCTGTTACTTTTAGCTATATAAGCACGCTCTGCAAGAGTTGCAGTCATTCGTTTCTTGTGTCAGGATGGCAAGTTACATGCAGTTGACGCCACAAAGAAAGAGTGCTATTGTTGCTTTACATGAGGAAGGATGTTCTTCCCATCATATTGCTTATAGAGTATCTTGTAATCAGTCAAGAGTGAGTAGATTTCTTTTCAAACTCAAGAATACTGGTTCTGCTGATAGGAAAAGGAACCGAATGCAAATGAGTCTCTAAGCCAAAACAGGATCGTGTTTTGAAGTGCTTATGCCTTAAAAACTGTAAAGCTTCTCTGTCTGAGCTGAAAAGAGAATGGGAAGAACACACAGGAGTGGTAGCAAGTGCAGTAACAATCAGAATATGCCTCTTAAAAAATGGACTTGTAGCCCATTGTACTAAAAAGAAGCCCCTCCTCACATAAAAAATGAAAAAGGCCCGATTAATTTGGTGTAAGGAGCATGTCAAATGGATCCCTGAGCAGTGGAAGACAGTTATTTTCTCAGATGAGAAGAAATTCAACCTGCATGGCTCTGATGAAAGACAAATGATTTGCCATAGATGTGGTGAAGAATACCATCAAGACTGTATGGTGTCTACAGTGAAATTCCCTACCAGCCAAACGATATAGGGGTGCATTACATATCACCTGCAGTTTATAAAAGGTTTCGTAAATGCCAATGGATACTTGGATATATATTGGAAGGCAAATTGCTGCCAACCATTAGAAAACAGGCCTTTTGCATCAGTTTGCATATCATCCAAGTTTCTTGCGATAAACAACTAACTGGTTAAAATTAAATTAATTAAAATAAATAAATGATATATACATAAGATAAAACAGAGATACAGAGATAAAATAATATAAAAGCATTAAAATACAATAAGATAAAATATTATAATAAAAGCTTTAAAATTTTTTAGAAACATGACACGAAGTGCCTCTTCATCAGCTAGTTGGTGAATGGTGTACTTCAGTATATACTGATGGTTGCAATAGCAAAAATCAGCTGGGCATGATCATGTATCACGAGTCTGGTGTCAGTAGACGTACTGTCTCAAAAGAGACTCTGACCCACATGATGTTGCCAGCAGGTAGGTCAGGATCCTCTGGGGGCCCATTCCGGAGGGGCAGACAAAAAAGAAAGAGAAAGGAAAGAAAAGAAAAAAAAAAAAAAAAACACCACCCATGGTGTTGGTAATGGGGAAAAATAAATAAATAAATAAAAAAAAATAAAATAAATAAATAAAAAAATAAAACAAAACAAAAAAAAATGATATACAGTAAACCCCCGCTATTCTGTATATTACTGTATATTTAATGATATACAGTAAACCCCCGCCGAAAACGCGAATACTGAGTTATTGCTCCCATAGTAATAAAGGGGTTCCGTTCCAAAGTATGAAATATATAAGAAAAACTAGTCTAAAATTTTGTCTATATGTACCTTCATAACATGACTATGTACATAGACAGTACATAGTGAAATGCAAGCATATGGCATCGAAATGAAAATAAGAAACAATTTAATATTAAATGTAATATTTATTAGAAATTTCAAACCAGCGCCTTTGCTAGCAAAAAAACTTATCCCACCAGTGCTATCACCAGTTTCGCTAAAGTGTTGATAAAGGAGTTTTGCCTTTTCACGAATGATGAGTGAACTTAACAGAATTTTATTTTGAGTTCGGTCTTCTATCCACAGATTTAAAGCTTTTTCCATTTTTTTTTTTCTAATTTAACATCATGAGTTACAGAGCAAATTTTTGAAGCAATTAGCGCTTTTTCACGGACACTACGGCAGATTTTTTCTTCCGATTTTTGGATTGATCGTGCCGTTGACTCATTGATTTTATAATGTTTTGCCACTGAAGAGAGACACTTTCACCGTTAGAAATTTTATCTAATAACTCAATTTTATTCGCTAATGTCATCACCTTCTTTGCTATTTTCACATTTCTCTTGTTATTCGTAGCCATATTTTTGTAGGGGTTAGAAAGAACTTGTCCACAATAAAGTCACTTTCCTTCCGTTAAAAAACTCGAAAAGGTCGTTTTACACTGCAAAATGGTAGATTTGTCATTTTTGTAAGCATATCAATTTATAAATTGATAATGGCTGCAGTTTACCTTTTACTGAAAAAATATTGCGCATCAAGGGAAAAAAATAAACGCAAAGGTAAAAAAAAATTATAATAAGATCAATTTATAAGCATATAAATTAAAAGCAAACGACGAAACCTTGCATGGCAAGCGCATAACACATACCGAACAAGGATTAGCGAGAAACATCCACGCTCGCGATTTTGTCAACAATCTCCCCCCACCCACTGAGCGCTGTTTTGACTGGCAAAGATAATTTTAGCCACGCTCATGTTTTTTTATGGCGGAAAATATTCATGGCGCTTTAAAATTCACATTTTTTTTAGGTTTCATTTTATATTAAATCGGCGATCGCGAATATGCGAAACCGCGAATACAGATACCGCGAATAGCGGGGGTTTACTGTACAGTGAAACTTCCCTTTAACGGACAGCCATGGGGAACGAAAATGTGTCCGTTAGAGAGAAGTGTCCGTTAGAGAGAAGTCTGAGGGAGAAAAAAAAAAAAAAGAAAAGAAAAACCGTTAAACGTTTAATGTAAAATTAAATTAAAATATATACAGATTTTGAACAATATTTTTGTAAATAATATAAAATTACATACACAAGAGATAAAGAAAAATCGTTAAACGTTTAATGTAAAATTAAATTAAATTATATACAGATTTTGCACAATATTTTTGTAAATAATATACATACAATTGTGCTATGCATATTATGACTTTATCTTAAGAAAAATACATACAGTAATCACTTATTTTCTTCTGCACCTTCTTCCGCCTGATAATTTTGTTTTCAACATTTGTTTGGAGTGAAGAAACCATCGAAAGTCCTTCAGTATCTTCTTCAGCGGCGAAAAACATTTTTAAACGATTGATTTGTATGAGCGCTTCTTCTATTTTCATCGGTGGTTCGTCGTTAATACGTTCTTCGACAGAATGACCACCTTCCATTTCTTCATCCTCATGAGGAACTTCTTGAAAAATATCAATGATAATGTCATTGATATCTAGAGCACCATCTTCTGTAGTGAGGTTCGAGTCTATATCTTTGTAGCCAGGGTCACTTTGTAGCGGAAGTATCGTACATTATCAATAGATGTTGAAGTTCTTGTTCTTCTTGGTACGTACTCCACATTGCTGTTCACAACTTCAATTTTTGCGTTTTGAGAAGCCAGACTTTACAAAACAGTTCACGACAGTTTGTTTTCTAATTGCATTTACTGAAGAGGAAATCCATTGAATCGCATCTAGGATGCTGATTTTCTTTGCAAGGTCACTCGCACATGTTACATCGTTCATACTTGCAATGAGATGTCTTAAAACACGTTTTCTGTAGTGAAGTTTAAAATTTTTTATTATCCCTTGATCCAAGGGCTGACACTCTGCAGATGTGTTTGGTGGCAGTCAAACGATTTGAATGTTGGACAATTCAATGTGCGGGTGAGATGTAGCATTATCTATGAAAAGAATAATTTTTCTGTTTTGATGAATCATGTTTTGGTTAAAGTGACTTATCCATTCGCTTATGATATCTCGAATCATCCACACTTTTTTATTAGACTTCCAGTCAACATTCAAAAGATTCAACTTTATTTATGCCCTTGAAACGAGGATTTGGTGGTTTTCCTATAACAAGAGGTTGTTCAAAGTCTCCCAGCATATTTGTACACAATAGTACAGTCAAGCGTTCCTTAGAAATTTTTCCGCCCTGGCACTTTTCGTTTTTTAGACTCATTGTTTTTTCAAGAAGAGCTTTAAAAAACAACCCTGTTTCGTCACAGTTGTAAATATCCTTAGCTTCAAAATCATGACATAAATCTTCCAATTTGACGGTCCACTCTGTTACAATCCCAGTATCAACAGATCCACCTTCACCACTTACGGTTTTCCAAGAAATTTTATGCCGAGTTTTGAACTTGTCTAGCCATCCCACAGAAGCTTTGAACTCATTTACTCCCATAGATTTCGCAACCTCCAAAGCCTTTTCCCTAATAATAGGCCCATTAATGGGAATTTTTTTAGCACGTGCGCGACAAAACCACTCATACGTAACATTGTCAGTTTGAAGTCCAACAGTTTTCGGGAATGATTTTTGAACCTGATCATTTCAGTGTTGCCAAAATTGTTTGAGCAGTTCATTTTTTTTCTTTAGGATGTCACTTACCTGCGTCTTCCCGATTTTGAATTTTGCAGCGAGATTGCGAACACTATTTTTTTGCCGATCATACGCATTAATGAGTTCGACTTTATCTTTTAAAGTTAAATGTTTACGAGAAGACATTGTGCACTTCACACGACACTTAACAAAACTGAAACTGAAAAGACGAGAGGCCAACCATATCCCCCCCCTTGCACACACCGAATTCATCAGAAGTTTTACACGTGCCTTAAAATTCTTGAAAAAGGGTTTAGAACTGCAACGTAAACCTTGATAAAATTCAGAGAATCGGAAATATAAAATAGATTGAGGCAATATGTGGAAGAAAAGTGCCTAGGAAAAGGGCCGTGAGCTCTCCCGCAGTCCATTATGGGGAGATCAAATTAAGTGCTAATCTGAACGAAACAGTGCAGATTGCCTGTCCGCGTCCGTTACAGAGAATGTCCGCTAGACAGAAGCTGCAAACACGTTAAAACCAATGGAGGTGAGTTGGGGAATTTGAAAATGTCCGTTGTAGAGAGGTGTCCGTTAGGAGAAGTTTCACTGTATATAAAAAAAATAAAAAATAAAAAAATAAAAAAAAATTTATATATAATAAAAGTAAGTATGGAGTGGCTGATTCCATACAGAATGCAAGGAGGTGCAGGATAGGAAAAAAAAAAAAAAAACACCATTGTCTAATCCACTTCAGTCCCAATGCCAGGAGTGTTGACCATTCTATATGATCTCCTCCTTCGAGCAAAGGCTTCCATAGCAAAGTTGTGAAGAGCAAATAAACGTTCAGGGGTTTGGAGTAACTGGTCTAATTGGTTTTCCGATATTGGGATGGTGGTCACTAAATCTTTTCTCAAGTCTTCGTACAGAATACAGTCAAAAAGGAGGTGCCTCCAGTTTTCCTTGGTAAGCCAGGATTGGACCAAATTAGAGGATGTAAAGGTTACATCAGGAAGGAATCTTCTAGTAAGCACTCCAACCTGGGATGTATCCCAGCGGGTCTGCCAGATGTTCACTAACTCGTTGTAACATCTGGCTTTCTCAGCTTTTGGTTCAGTGTCAAGATCAAGCTCGATGTCAAGGAACTTAGTGGGGATGCTGTTTTTAAATCTGAATACTAGTCCTCTGTAAGCAGCATACAAATCCAGAGGAGGTTGTTGTTTAAGGGTTTTAAGACACAAGGGCATCAATGGCCAAGATGTGTCTTTCCAAGTTTTTAATGTAAATCAAACATTTTTTTCAGATTTGTTTATCAAATCTGATTTGCCGAATAAAATTAAATAATTCATCTATATTCGCAGAGTTGTCTAAGATCTGTTGAAGGGTAACTTGATTCTGGTTAAACTCTGAAAACAAAGGAATCTGGAATTCCTGAATCGAGGGCATACCAAAAGAATGTGTTTTACTGAAAGTTGAACTAGGCATTGAAAACAGAGTGGGGGATTTTTGTTTGTCAATAGATGAAAATGAGTAAGATGAGTATGGCCAATTCTCAGTCTGGCAAGTATTACTTCTTCTCTGCAACTCTCTCTGATGCTTGAGTTCCATATTTCTGGATTAGGTTTTATTTCATGTAGTTTATTGTTGACTTCATTTTTCCATATTTGGGCCCATTCATTTTCACTTTCTCTAATAATGATTGGACTAAAATCAGTGTGTGGAACTAGCATTGTTCTGTTTGGCAGTTCTGATGCTGACTTAGCTGCAATGTCTGCTTTTTCATTGCCTTCCATTCCACAGTGTCCTGGGATCCAGCAAAGAGTTATTTCAGAGTGTTTCTTTTGACAAAGGTTGATTAAAAACTCAATTTCTTGTAGAAGAGGGTGATGATAATGTCGTTTACCCTGTGTGGCTGAAATAGCACTAAGTGAATCCGGGTATATTAAGACAGAGAGGGATGACTGTTGACATATTTCACTTAATCATCAACGTCATCAACTTTTGCCCCTGTCTGCCAGGGGCAAAAGTTGATGACGTTGTAGAGCAGATATCATCTTTTAAGGGCACAAAAGGTGATATAGTTGTACACGTTGGCACTAATGATATTAAGAGCAGGAGACCGGCGGAATTACTTGACAAGTACAGGTCATTGATGAAAAAAAGCCGTGAAGTGGGTTGAAATTGAAAGTGTCTGCAATTCTGCCCAGACACGATAGGAGGGAGTATATGATGAGAGCCCTGTCAATCAATTCGGCCCTGGAAAGATTGTGCAGGGCTCAAGGGGTAGAATTTTTTTAAGCCTGGTCTGTACTTGTTAACAGGAGAGACTGCTTCTACAGGGATGTGATACACTTAAATAGAAAGGGTGCAAGAATGTTTGCTGATGCTATCGAGGCAGTGTTAGGTGGGTCGGAAAACTGTTACATTGGGGGATACAAGGACTAATAGATTAACAGTAGCCACTGGCAGAGGTGAAAGTGATTCTTGCACTGCTTCTATTGGAATGAGCCGCAGCCTGGAAAATAAGATGCAGGATATTTCAGAGACTGCTGGGAATCATTGGGGTACAAGTAAACACATGGGTTGTGTTAGGGTAGCTAAGAAAAAGAACAGGTGCATGTATACTTGTGTGTACACCAATGCTAGGAGTTTAGTAAATAAATTTGATGAATTTGAGGTATTGCTCAAAACATCAAAGGCAGATATTGTGGGGATTTCAGAGACGTGGTGTCACACAGATATAAGGAATGCAGAACTGGAATTTGGGGAGTACAATGTCTACAGAAAGGATAGACAGGATAGGAAGGGAAGAGGGGTTATGCTATTAGTTAAAAAACACATAAAATCCAAGGAAGTGAAGCCAGTCGACATCGATGGACAGTGCAGTGTCGAGTCAGTTTGGTGTGACATAAGCATTGGGAGATCAAAATTGAAAGTAGGAGTGTGCTATAGGCCTAATGACTCTGATGAGTATAATAAGAAACTGTTCGGAGAAATAGAGTGGGCCAGTAAATCAGAGAGTCTTATAATGGGGGATTTTAATTTCCCAGATATTGACTGGAATTTGGGGGCTGATCACTCACACAGTAGCAAGGCTTTTGTGGATTTATTGGATGATTGTTTTCTACATCAGCATGTTCGGGAGGCAACTAGAGGGAGTAATACTCTTGATTTGATTATCAGTAGTGATTCTTCATGCATTAAGAATCTGCAGATAAATGAACCACTAGGTGGCAGTGATCACAGTGTGCTGAAGTGGGAGTTACTCAAAGAGGTAACTACCATTAGGGGTAAACAGAAGGGGTATTGCTTTCGTAAAGGCGACTACAATGGACTGAGACAGTATTTAAATTCTATACAGTGGGATCAACGGATGATATTGCCAACAGCAAATTCAAAATGGGAAGCATTCAAAGAACTTATCTTGGAAGCTACTAGGCTTTACATACCAACTAAGAAATATTGTTCAAGGTTTAGGCCTAAATGGATGTCAGATGAACTAATGAGGCATATGGCAGAGAAGAAAAATGCATGGAATACATACAAATTAACACGTGACACAGACGCCTATGATAGATACAAGTTGATCTGTAACCAAGTTACAAAGGAGGTTAGGCAGGCGAAGGCAGATTACGAGAGATCCTTGGCAAGGGATGCGAAGAAAAACAGCAAAGAATTCTTTACTTATGTAAACTCTAGAAGGAAGGGGATGAATCAGATTGGTCCATTTGAGATCGATGGGTCAACTGTTGATGACCCTGCTCAGGTAGCTAACAAACTAAATGAATATTTTGCATCAACATTCACAAATGAGGAGTTATTCAGCGAGGGGAATGCCAGAGGTGTATTCAACTCTAGCAGTAAGCTAGAGAATCTTGTAATAACTGAGAGCAAAGTGGAGGAGAAATTGTTGAAGATAAACACAAGAAAGGCACCTGGGGTGGATGGGATCTATCCAGTTATATTAAAGGAGGCAGCAAAGGAAGTAAGCAAACCCTTAGCCATAATTATGAGAGCTTCCTTTGACTCAGGGGAGGTACCCATGGACTGGAGATGTGCAAATGTAACCCCAATTCACAAAGGAAGATCAAAGGCTGACACAAGTAATTATAGACCTGTGAGCTTAACTTCTGTTCCAGGAAAATTAATGGAGGCACTGGTTAAAGAAGCACTGCAGGATCATTTAGACAAGACTTCAGTTATAGCTCAGACACAGCATGGTTTTGTTAAGGGTAAGTCTTGCCTGACCAATTTGATTGGATACTATGATGCAGTCACAAAAGAACTGGATGCAGGGAATAACTTTGATATTATATACTTGGATCTTAGAAAGGCTTTTGATACTGTTGCACATGGAAGACTGCTGCACAAATTGGAGCAGTTGTGGCATTGGAGGCAAATTGCTGCTATGGATAAAGGGGGAGAAGACAGAGAGTGGTAATCAATGGACACTGCTCATCGTGGACTAATGTTATTAGTGGAGTCCCTCAGGGTTCAGTATTGGGTCCTTTATTGTTTTCTGTATTTATAAATGATATTGATGATGGTATATCAGGCTTAATGTCCAAGTTTGCAGACGATACGAAGGTTGGCAGGGTTGTCAAGGCCACTACTGACACTATGCTGCTGCTGCAACAGGATTTCGAAAGGTTGAGCAGATGGGCTTTGAGGTGGCAAATGAAGTTTAACATTGACAAATGTAAAGTACTACATATGGGAAACAGCAACCCCAGAGCAACGTATCAACTGTGTGGTACTACACTGACAGTGGTAGAGAGTGAAAGGGACCTGGGGGTGGTTGTGCAGGCAGATATGAAGTTCTCTGAGCAGTGCAGACGGGCTGCAAGAGTAGCTCATGGTGTATTATCAATGATATATAGGAATTTTTCTAGCAGGAATAAGGAGGTGATTATTCCCTTGTATAAGGCAATGGTCAGGCCACACCTAGAGTACTGTATACAGGCCTGGAGGCCTCACTTCAAGAAGGATGTAGAGCTGCTGGAACGAGTACAGAGAAGGGCAACTAGATTGGTGAATGGGACAAAAAAGGGGTGCTCTTACGAAGAAAGGCTTAAGTTTTGCGAATTACAGTGTCTGGAAACTAGGCACCAGCGAGGTGATCTGATAGAGGTGTACAAAGCCTTGAATGGTTTGAGCATGCTCAATGCTGATGGGATTCTTCCTCTTGCTCAGAATAATCACCTGAGAGGGCATAAATTCAAATTGAGGAAAGACAGATGTAGGATAGATGTGCGGAAATTTGCCTTTAGCCAGCGGGTGGTTGGTAGGTGGAACAGACGTCCATCCCTTGTCGTGGAAGTTGATAGCCTAAATAAGTTTAAGGCTCAGCTCGACAGGTATTTTGAACGAACAGTGGGGTGAAGTGGAAGTGGTTATTTTTATTTATTTATGTTACTTTTTTTCTTTTTTTTTCTTTTTTTTTTGGCTGATGCTGCATAAGCTTGCTTTCTTGCATCAAATGCCTCTACTAATGCTAATGCTTAATGCAAGCTGTATAGCATACGGTTCTGCAGTTAGAATGCTGCACTCAACTGGAAGGGATTTTGAAATTACATGCGAAGGGAACACGGTTGCTGCACCCACATGTGATTGGGTTTTAGATCCATCCGTATAGATTATGAGTTTCCCAGTGTGTTGCGAAGTATAGTTGGCATGCAACTGTCGGATATTACATAGTGGAATGGTATTTTTTGGCCACTGAGCGAAGTAAAGATCAATGTTTATATGATGTCTATGCCATGGAGGTAAAGGCATATTTGCACTTTCCGCAATTTTATTGATATCGAGTTTCCACTTTTTTATTACTTCTTGAAGACAAATTCCAGCAGGTCTGGGTTCATTAGGTTTGGATTCATAAAGTGTTGACCATAAAGGTTGGTTGAGATATACCCAACAGGGGTGAGTTGGAAAGCTTCTTATTTTGGCAGCGTATTGGCAGAGTAGGCGTTGTCTTCTAAGATAAAGCGGAGGGTCGTGTGCTTCTATATGCAAGCTTTGAACTGGCGAGGTTCTGTAGGCGCCTAGTGCTGATCGAAGGGCACTGTGTTGAATGGTGTTCACAGACCGTAAGATGCTGTTTTTAGCTGATGCATATACTATAGCTCCATAGTCTAATCGTGATCGGATTAGAGCATGATATAAATTCAGCAATGACTGTCTGTCAGCACCCCAAGATGTTGAGGATACTGCACGAAGGATGTTTAGTTTCTGGAGGCACGTAGTTCGTAGATAGGTTACATGTTTACGAAAATTTTATTTGGTGTCTAAATTCAGACCCAATAATCTTATGCAGTCTGTCATCGGTATTTCTCTGCCTTTCAGTTTTAATACCGGTTCCGGATGAAGCGATCGTAATTTACAGAAGTGTATTGCTGCTGTTTTCCCCTCGGTTAATTGATAGCCGTTGCTTTCTGTACAAGTTTCAATTTTGTTTATTGCTATCTGTAGTTGTCTTTCAATGGTAGCCATGTTCGATGATTGACAGGAAATAGCAAGATCATTTGCATACATATAAACTTCTACCGTGGCTGGGATGTCTCTTATAATGCTACTGGTACATAATGCAAAGAGTGTGGCACTTAAAATCGATCCCTGAGGTACTCCTTCTTGTGTGTGAATTTTGGACAGCTCATTCTGGAATCTTATTTGAAAGGTCCTGAGGTGAAGAAAATTCTGAATGAATCTAGGCAGGTTACCTCTCAGTCCAAGTTTGTATAAGTCTTGGAGGATTCCTTATCTCCAGGTTGTACGAATGCTTTGGTAATATCGAACGTTATCATTACCATATGCTGTTTCTTAAGAAAAGCATTTCGAATGTGAGCTTCAACCTTGATGTGGACATCAGTTGTACACCTGTTACGGCGGAAACCAAATTGATGGCATGATATAGCATCTTGATCTTCAACAATCCAGACAAGTCTCTTATGAACCATCTTTTCTATTATCTTTCCTAAACAGCTTGTCAAAGATATAGGATGATAACTATTGGGGGAGGAAGCATCTTTCCCAGGTTTCGCTATGGCTATCACAACTGACTGATGCCATGTATCAGGATAAACATTCTCCTCAAAGATTCTGTTGTAAAATTTCAGTAGTGAAGATTTTGAGTTTGAATTGAGGTGGCGAACCATTATGTAGAAAATGCCATCTGGTCCAGCAGAACTATTTCTAGAATTCTGGAGAGCTTCATTGAGTTCATTCATCGTGAACGGAAGGTTATAAGAATAAGATTGTTTTGTAACATAGTTAATTTTATATTTTTCCACGGACATTTTTTTGCGTCTAAATGAGTCTTCATAAGATTGAGATGATGAAGTGACTGCAAACGTTTCTGCTAAAGCCTCTGCAATATCAGTTGGAGAGGAAATATCTATTCCTTTCCAGAACAGGATTGGGGCTTTGGTCTGTTGATACTTTCCACTGAGGATACGGATCTTTCTCCAAATTATTCTGGGATCAGTGTTTCTGGAGATGGTAGAACTGAATCGAATCCACGCATCCTGTTTAGCTTTTCTACGAATTCGGCGTGCTTCAGCTTTCAGCCGTTTATAATTTATAAGATTCTCCATTGTAGCATTTCGGCGAAAAATGTTCCAAGCTTTGGTTTGTTTCCTTTTGGCAAGAAAGCAGTCTCTTGCCCACCAACTATTATACCTTTGTTTCGTAATGTTAACTTTAGGTATTGCACTGTCAGCAGCTCCAAGTAATTCTTCTACTATATGTCTAGTGGCATTATTAATTGATGCAGTAAGAATCAAATGGTTATCAAATTGCACTGTTTTCGAAAACTTCTCCCAGTTAGCTCGATGAAAATTCCACGTAATTCTTTGGTTAGATGTATAGTTTGTATCCGTCTGTATTTTGCAAATTATAGGAAAGTAATCACTATTGTGAAGGTCAGTTAATACTCTCCAATCAACACTAGGATACATGGACGAGGAACATATGGACAGATCTAGAGCAGAGCTAGAACCTGTAGCTAGAACCAAGTGGATATAAGTATGCACACCGGTATTCAGTAGTGTTAAGTGATGGTTATCAAGTAGAGTTTCGATCATCCTCCCTCTACGATCCATGTTCGGGGAACCCCACAAAGGATGATGAGCATTTAGATCACCTAGAAAGCATACAGGTTGGGGTAGTTGATTAAGTAAATTATCAAGTTCTGCAATGGAACATGAAACGTTTGGTGGAATATAAATGGAGACAAGAGTGAGATTAATCCCAAGAACAATACGAACAGCTACTGCTTCTAGATTAGTGGAAAGCTGAACGGGTTTCGATGGTACATTACTATGAACTAATATTGCTACTCCTCCTCTTGCTGGAGAATCAGAACATCTGTCACGTCTATATAGTGTATACCGTGAGAAGTGTGGGCTATAATTTGATGATAAATAAGTTTCCTGTAGACAAATACATGCAGGATCATGCTGGTGCATTAGGTATTTTAATTCGTCAAGATTGCTTCTTAGTCCTCTACAATTCCATTGAATAATTTTCTGCATTACTTGGGTTTAGGGTTAGATGGATTGGTCTGATCGTTTGTTTTTCCCTCGATCCTGTTTATATTTCTCTCGTTTTGAAAAGACTGGGCGAGTAATATCCATCTCATCATCAGCATGAAGCATGAGAACAGCATCATCATTGTCTAATTTCTCATCGATTTCCATGGTTCGTTCAGTTGGTTTATTTTGTGTACGATGAACATCTTTCTCCTTTAATAATGTGCCTGAGTTTGGAATGTCTTGTTGTGGCTTGGATGGCTTTGTATTAGTAGAATTTGATGGACTCTTTGTCTTTGTTGCTGTTAGTGTCTCACCATCTAGCAAGGATGGATCTCAGCAACATCGTCTGGAGGAAACAACCTGTCAAGGATTAGGTTGGCTGAATCAAACCAGTTGGAGGTTTCCTGGGAGTTAGCCTGTACAGTGTTAAAAATTTCAGGGGTGAAGGATTTATCTCTTATTTTATATACTAAACCCCAGGGGTTAGAATTTCCAGTTTCTTTAACAAAGCTCACCCAGGTTGCTTTCTTCCTGGCTGCTATGGCTTTAATATAGTCATTTTTCTTTTGGATGTAGTCACTATAGAGCCGTTCGACTTCTGGGGGTGCCCAGTCCCGGTGCCGCTGGTAGTAACATCGTGCTCACATTGCCAGTCTCCGAAGTCTAGTGAGATCATTGGTCCACCAAGTGGAGACAATAGGCCGGAATATTTTCTTTTTGGCGGATTTATAGGATGCTTTGAGGATTGCTTGCTGGACAGCAGTTACCAGTTCATTGGCTTGCATGGATTCATTGGGATTTGGCTCATTTTCAGGGAAGTCTCCTTTAATAGAATGTTCAAAGGATTGCCAGTCGACATTTCTGGTGGAGAACCTCACAAGTGCAGGCAGTCTTATCTGGTTGTCTTTCTTCAGCAGGGTTAAGTTTATGAGGAAAAGTATGACTCTATGGTCGCGGAGGGTCCAGTCTGGGATAACCTTCCAGTCAGAGACCAGGGGGTCAAAGTCCCTAGTGGAGATGGTGACATCATTGTTTGATTCTCCTGTAGAGCTGCTGTACGTGGTGTAGGGACTGGGTTGATTGTGTATTGTTAGGTTTCTATTCAGTAAAAAGTCCTCCAGAAGTGATTTTTTTTTTTTTTTTTTTTTTGATTTGGTAGTTGTTGGCGCATCGGCTTCTGTGGCCATATTGCACCTCCAAAGGTTTTTGCAGTACAGTGATCCAAGCCCGAGGCGGGAATCGAACCCGCGACCTTTGGGTTGCCGGGCAGGTACTTTACCCACTCAGCTAGCCCGGTCGGCTCCAGAAGTGATCCACGGGCATCAGCAGTGGGGCAAAACCAGAACTCAGACTTGGCATTAACATCTGAGGCAACTAGGAGAAATTTTGAGCTGAGGAAGTCAAGAGCATATTCCAGGAAGTTAAGTGAGTTGTTAAAATCAGCAGAAGGGGGACAATACAGGGACAGCAGGTAGAATGACCGTGTGGCATATGTGATCTGCACACAAGTGGCAAGCTGATTGCAGAGGCCATGTATTACGAGGACATCCAAATCCTTGTTTAGAACGACGATGCAAGTCTTTGGGTCCTCCAAGATAGGCTGGAGGACCCAAATTACTCGAGTGTGCATTGAAAAGCCGATGATTTTGGATGTGTGGTTGGAATGATTTTTAGCAGCATAAGGCTCCTCGATTGCAATCACATCCACTGCATGCAACTCATCAGCAATGGCACGAGACCTGTGCCCATTGATTTGCATGACTTTGAGGCATTGGTGGCTGGGTGTGCCCATGGCAACTGTGTCCACTGGAGGAAAGAGAGTATTCCTGGGAGATCGTCCTCTAGTTCTTGTAGGAATGGGATTGGGGCTATTCATCAGCGGTCCTTAGCCGTACGAGTTCTAGAGCCTTCTGATATTCCGGGCATGCTGTATCCCGGACTGAGTGGTTATGGGGGGCGGCGGAGCCTCTTGCAATTGACACAGCTGGGCTCTTCCTCATGATGCGGACACTCCACATGCACACAACCACTTCGGCACAGTGACCACAAGATGGGGAATTATGGGTACAGCTCTGGGAGGTATACCCATAGCCAAGGCAGAGGAAGCATTTTGTAACTATTGTGAACTGGCGGAATCTGTGGGCTCGGCAGCCTAAGTAAATTCTATCTGAAGAGAGAGAGAATGTGCTTAAAGATTCGTGGACTGAAGCTGATTACGCTATGTTCAGTAGCACTAGACTTAGATTTGGTGTTGAATCTAAAGGTAGTCTCTGTCTTCACTTCATTCCATGTAAACCCATAGTCTACTAGGTTCTTATAGAACAGATCTTCTAGCACCTCTTCGTTTGTCAGTTCCTTAGGTATGTCATACAATATGATGGATGGATTGGATAGTTTTGGTGGGGCTATGGCGACTCCAGCTGTGGACAGAGAGCAACTGGCTGAAATGGACCTCAGGTCCTCTTGGGTAGCTGTCTCTAGCAGCACTCCTTTATTTCTGATTGGCCGGAGGGACTTTATCTTAAGTTCTTATATTCCGTTCTGATGGTGTTCTATATCAACTCTTTCACCTCACTGCTTGTTTTTAATTCCGAGTTTTCGCTTGCTCGTAGAAGAAGGAGATGCTGTTGTCTCTTCTCTGCAAGCTGGGGCTGTAGGGTCCTCACTTTGACTTTGGTGGAAGAACTAGGTATGCCAGATTTGACAGCTCCAGCATAGGATGTGGTTCCAATGGGAAGTCCAGAGGTGGTGGGATCCTTGGCAGCTAAACATTCATGGTCGATAGAGGCTGGAAGTTTAGTAAAGGTGTTTATCACTTTCTCCAGCACTGAGGTTTTTTGTTCTGAGCTCATCATTTATTGCTTTTAGCCTTTCATTGTCTATTAGCAGCTCAGCTGTTATGGACTGCAGGCTGGACCAAAGTTCCTGGATATGGTTCTCAGCTACTTTCGTAAATCTATTTGAGTCGTTGTTTAGGAATGCAATTAGATGTCCGTGGAGCAATGAGATTGTTTGGTGTAGGGACACTGGCCCAATCATGGGTCCCCGTCAATTTCAGTGCTGGGTGGGGGAATTCCCAATCTCGTAGAGGGTTTTAGCCCAGCTGCAATGGCATTTGCAAGGGCGGTTGGTGTTTGAACTTGGGTGGTGCTTTTGGCTGGCAGTTGAGGAGCAGGAGCTATGAGAAGAGCAGGGGCTGCAGATGCAGCAGCTGTGGCAGATGGAGAAACTGCAGCAGGAACAGTGGCAATGGCTGATGCTGAGGACATGGCCTCTTTGGATAGCGAATCACGAGGGGGCGTATCAACTGGACATTGATCAATCACCAAAGGTTTGACATGCCCCTCATCCTTGAGGGGCATGTCAATAAACGCTCTGGCACCTGGGTTTGGCCCAGGTGCCAGAGCGTTTATTGATAGCAGTTGGTTTTTTGCAAGGTGATTAGAGTGTTTTTTGTGGGTTGTTTAATCGACTATTTCTTGCTTTTTCCCTGCTATTCAATTTGTTCTGAAGAAGCTCCACCTCCAAGTGGTCTGGGCCAGGCAGCTGGGGGGGTTCCCCAGCTGGCAGAGTGAGCTTTTTTAGGTTTATTTCAAAATTCCGTGTTTTTGGTTTTTTGTCTTTTGGTTTAAATCTTGTTTGAGCTTTCATATCATTTAGTGATTAGGCTTAGTATTAATTTAGGTTTAATATAGTTATATTGTTGTTTTCATTTGTTTTGTTTGATCTTTATGGCTTCAAAGAAAATAGTTTCAGATCCCCATAGTGGGGATTCTGATAGTGATAGTGATGAAGAATTAAGTGACTTTATACAGCGGAAAGAACTCATGATGAAATCTCAGCTTCAGGAAGAACAAATAGAAGCTGCTGGGCCTAGTGAGGGAGTTGTCCCTAAGAAAAAGCGGAAACATAAGGTTAAGAAAAAGGTGCAGGATGAAGATGTGAGTGAATCTCGTGTCACAAGATCCTTGCACTCTCGGGCTAAAGAAAAGGAAATAGCTGAGGAAGTGGGTACTCAGGATAAACGTCAAGAGTGTACTCCCCGTGATGGGTTTGAGGACCTCAAGCAAGCGAGGCAAAGCTTACGAACTTTAGTTTTGTGGCTTAAGGTGCCAATAACGGCATTAGATGAGATGTTAACGCTTTGGGACCACCTCGAAGAGGTGGTTCAAAGAACTCTAGTAGATAATGCTGTGCTGAAGGCTTTATTGAAAGAGGACTGCTGGTGGACTATCAGCTGAAAGAACATATTCTGATGCGGTAAAGGCTTTTACCGAACAGAGAGTAGCGACAAAGACTGTGATCATTAAGGCTACGACGGAGAAATTCAGGACCAGTGAAGACGTGAAGTCGGAGCTCCTGAAGACTATCCGTCCGGCTTTGAGTGACACGAAAGTGATAGGTGTGAGGCCTATTTGGGATCGTCGAGTTGCCCTGGAGGCGGCCACAGAACAAAACATTCGTAAGATCAAAGAGTGCTCCCGGCTTGGTGAACTAGGCTTGGTAGTGGAAAAATCTTTGAAGATCAGACCGAAACTTGTTATTTTTGACTTAGATCAGGAGGTCAATCAAGAACATCTCCTGCAGGAGATTTGGACCCGTAATCTTAGTGGATCTGAGGTTTCGGAGGAGCAGTTTCGTAGTGAGACAGCTGTAGTGACTAAAAATAAAGCCAGAGGTAAAACTGGCTATAATTTTATTATTGAAACTTCGGGCTTGATCAGGCAAGTTCTGATCGCCCGGGAAAGAATTTTTGTGGATTGGAGTGTCCATGAGGTGAGGTATCTTATTGTTCCCACGCAGTGTTATAAGTGCATGGCTTTTGGCCATGTTGCTAAACATTGTAAAGGTGAGTCGTTCTGTGGTCACTGTTCTGAGAGGGGGCACTCCTTTAGAAGTTGTGACAAGCGGGGGGACTCTCCGAAATATGTTAACTGCTGGAGGAGGAAACTTCCCTCTGACCATTCTGCTGTTGATAAGATATGCCCAGAATATGCAAGGGCTTTAGATATTTTGAAACGCAGAATAGATTATGGAGATTCTGAATTATCCATAATTCAGATAAATGGTCAGAGAGCGATTAGTGTGGCCTCTCAGTTGACACGAGTTATAGAGGAGGAACGAGCTGATCTAGTGTTACTTCAAGAACCTTATGTGCTTAGAGATAAGGTGGTTTGTTATCCATCAAGATACAGAATTGTGGCTGCTTCCAGATCTCCCTGTGCTGCAATAATAATAGCTGACCCACAGTTGACAGTAACTGTTGTGTCTACTTTGATTACATCATATGGTGTATGTGCGGAGGTTATAGGGGGATTTGGTCGAGTGTATTTTGTGTCCTTGTATTGTAGAACATCGGAATTTATGGCGGTGTTTATAAGATATCTTGAGCAGGTTGTAAGTACACTTGGATCAGTTCATTTAATTGTTCATTTAATTTATGTATGGATTCAAATGCTGGATCTACTCAATGGGGTGGCCAGAGCTCTGATGACAGAGGTATAGAGCTGGAAGAGTTTTTGACTACTACAGGCATGGAGGTGATTAATGATTCAGAACAACTGCCAACTTTTTCCTCTGTAATTGGTGAGTCCTTTATTGATGTCACTGTTTGTTCTAGATCCATCTTGAGGATGGTTAAAAATTGGAGGGTGCGGGACTGTCTCACAACTAGTGATCACAGAGTGATCACATTTGATATTACTACAGGGGAGCCAATGAGGCACTGGAGTAAAGTCAGTAGATATGCTATGCGTGGTGTAAACTGGATCAGGTTTCTCACTCTATGGAATTCCAAAATTGATCAATTAGACATGTGGCATGATCTGACTGCATCAGAGAAAGCCTGGAAATTAACTAGTGTATTGCAGGACCTATGTAAACAGTGTTTGCGAAAGAAGAGAAGGCCGCAAAGATCGGTACCTTGGTGGACACCAGAACTTACGCGTATGCGGAAAGATCTTCAACATGCGCGTAAGCAGTATCAATATGAGAGGAGGTGTTACTCTCAAGAATCATTTGAGTTGCAGTTGCAGTATCAGATTAAAAGGAATGAATATAAGAATAAGATTACAAAGGGTACTAGGAAAGTTTTGCAATATGACGCAACAATGAATCACAGGAAGCTGCTTGTTGCTGCATGTCGAGACATGTTCATACGTGCATAGTAGCCGCCGCGCCAAGTCGATGGGCTCAGTTATTCATTAGTAGTGAGAGTGTAAAGTGCTTGCGATGGCATCGTGGTCACGAAATGAGATAAGGACAGTTTTGCGGTATAATTTCGTGCGTGGTTTAACCATAGACCAGTGGTTAGAAGAAATGACTCTTGCACTAGATGATGATTGTCCACATCATACAACGATATTCAGGTGGTATAGAGAATTCCAAAGGGGAAATTTCACTCTGGAGGATTCTGAGAGGCCGGGAAGGCCACGAACGTCAGTTACGGAGGAAAACGTTACTGCTGTGAGGAAAATGCTTGACGAAAACAGGCGAGTGACCTACCAACAGATAGAGGATACTTTGGGCCTAAATGCACCAGCAATTCGTTCGATTCAGCAAGATCATTTGCACGTGAAGAAACTTTGTTCTCTCTGGGTGCCGCATCAACTGACTGAAGAGCAGATGACACGACGTGTGACTTGGTGCCGGGAGATGTTAAAAAAGTTTGATAAGGGACAATCTCGGTATGTGAACAACATCGTGACAGGTGACGAGACTTGGCTGTACTATTACGATCTGCCGACCAAGGCTCAAAACAAAGTTTGGGTCTTTGATGATGACGACACACCCGTAATTGTCAGAAAATCCCGATCTGTAAAGAAGAAAATGATAGCTGTATTTTTCAAATCGAGTGGAATTGTGGAACGTGTCGTTTTGGACACGCAGAAGACAGTCACAGCTAAGTGGTATACTGAACAATGCCTGCCTAAAGTCATTGGATCTATGAAGAACCTGCGGCCAAAGTCAAGAATGGACACCTGGTACCTCCATCACGAAAATGCTCCAGCTCACCGCGCCAAAGCCTGCACCGAATATTTGACCACGACAGGAATGAAACTTCTCGAGCACCCTCCCTACAGTCCAGACCTTGCTCCCTGCGACTTTGCACTGTTCCCGCATGTGAAAATGAAGCTAAAAGGGAGGCGGTTTTCCAGTGATGAGGACCTTCTACGGGCTTGGGACAACGAGTGTGCTTTACTCCCTAGTGAAACTTGGCAGAACTGGTTTAAAGATTGGTTTCGGAGGATGGAGAAGTGTATTGAATGTAGAGGAAATTACTTTGAAAAAATTAAATAAACAAAGCTGTATTGCAAAACTTTCCTAGTACCCTTTGTATGTTATTAAAACGGGCTTCTTGGAGAAATTATGTGCAAGAGAAGGGGTCGGCTGATCCTTGGTCTTCTGTGTATAAAATAGTCACCGATAAAATCTGTGGTGGTGAAATTATGTCCACGTTTGTGGCGACGGACAGAGTGACTTTGGGATGGGCTGACTCTGTCTCCTGCTTGATCAATTCAATTTTAGTTGAAGATTCTCCTGATAATTTGCTGCAGAGTCAGATTGTTCGGGAGAATTTAGATTATGTTACTTGTGGGAGCGAGTCTCCTTTTGTTCCTGCTGAGCTCGAGTTAGCTTTACAGCAGACCAGAGAAGGTCGTGCTCCGGGACTGGACAATATTGACACCGCTGTGGTGAGGAAAACGTGTCAGGCGAGGCCTGATGTGTACCTAGACCTTTTCAACACTTGTCTTCGTGAAGGAGTATTTCCGGCAGTATGGAAGACGGTTAACTTGAGGGTTATTCTCAAGAGTCCTGAGAAGCCTGTGGATGAGCCTCGTTCATATCGCCCGATAGCTCTTTTGTCAGTTATCGGAAAGTTGTTGGAGCGGCTTGTTCTTGGTCGGCTGATGGTTCATTATGCTGGTCAGGGGCTGGTGGCTGACAATCAGTACGGTTTTAAGGCTGGTTCCTCTGCTGAGGATGCTATTTACAATTTGATTAAAGGCGTCAATGAGCTGCCTGGTCGATATGTCCTGGGCTTGTTCATGGACTTTAGGGGGGCGTTTGATGCTCTGTGGTGGGGCAGTGTCCTACGCAGGGCTAGGGCGTCCCTCTGTCCAGGAAATTTATACCGTCTTCTTGAGGACTATCTCCGAGAGAGATATGTGCTCATTTGAACTCCTTTCATGAAGTGTGAGAGAAGAGTTTATAGAGGATGCCCACAGGGTTCGGTTCTGGGGCTGACTCTCTGGAATTGGGTTCTCGATGAGTTCCTACAAATGCAAGCTGTGGAAGGTACGACCAGAATAGCTTATGCTGATGATTTAGTCAACTTGGTGTGTGGAGAGTCCCGCCGGATGCTTGAGGAGCGTATAGCTGCTTCTCTAGGCCAATTGTTGAATTGGTCTGCTCAGCATAAGCTGTAGGTCTCAGCAGAGAAATCTGTAGCAGTGCTTCTGAGGGGACGCCTCAGTGGAACTCGCCCTCCTTTGTGTCGTTCTGGTGATCTCTCGCTTAGAGTGGTTAATAAGACCAGGTACCTGGGTGTTGTCCTGGGAGAGCAACTTTCTATGGTAGCTCATGCTGCCTTTGTCCGAGATAAGGTGAAATGATTATATGCCAAGCTCCAGCGAGTTACACGTGTTGAATGGGGTATAAAGGGTGGTGCCCTCCACTTACTTTATGATAATATCTTTATCCCGATTCTGACTTACGCTGCTGAGGCTTGGGGAGGGTATATAGAACATTCTCATGTTCGTAGAATCTTGTCTTCGGCACAGAGGTTTGCTCTCTTAGGTATAACCAGGGCTTGCAGAACTGTTTCCACAGATGCCTTATGCGTCCTTGCAGGGAAGATGCCTGCGGAGTTGGTTGTGGCACAGTTTGCTTTACGGTATGCCCTTAAGCGGGGGATTACCAGAGTGATTTTTGGCATCCGGTCGTGCCCGGTGGGGCGGTTGGCTGGTTTCCCTGATATAACAGTGGAACGGGGGTGAATCAATGATGAGTTGAGTACCATATGGCAATTCCAATGGACAAACTCTGAGAAAGGTCATCATTTGTATACCTTTATGCCCTTGGTCCATATAGTGAGTAGGGAGCGATGCTCCTGGCTCCAATTTGGGTTTGCAGCTGCTGCCGTCGTTACTGGGCATGGCTTGAGGTCAAGGCTGTTTCGTTTGGGGTTGACCCTTACGGAGTTCTGTGAGTGTGGAGAGACTGAGACTGGCCTTCATATCTTGCTATATTGTCCTCTATATGAGGATTTAAGGGCGAGGTTGGACTTTGGGACACTGGCTCTCACTGAAGTTAATTTGATGTATATTTTTGATAATTATGAATTCTTTTATTCTTTTTTAAGATTTGCTAAGCTGGCTTATAGTCTCTGCCGGGCGATGCCCCGAATGGTAGTAGAGACCTACCTCCTCGTGATGGGGACGGTAACTTGTGGTGAGAGGTGTGATTGCCCATCCCCACCACAAGGCTGAATGGTCGATTAATGTTAATTTGTTTGTTTGATTTGACCATTTGGTCTTTATATATTGGTTTTTTACAACTAAGGTTGAGACTGATATACTGAGAATTGGTTGCATATGGATGAAAATCCGGGTGGCAACTGAGATGGAAGCTCACTCGAATGAATGAATGCCCCTCATCCTGTACTGGTTGTTCTGCACAAAGTGTGGCCCAGGCCACCTTTGCTTCCTTGCACTTCTTGTTACCGTTCTTTTTCTTTAGTGACAGATAGCCACTCTTCATTGGGGTCTTAAGAGCAGTGGTCTGTGGAGGGGGACATCCTGGATCGGGTTCCTCCTCACTTGGGGAACTGGAGCTTTCTCTTGCATTCATTAAAAACAGTTATCACGTCTCAGTTTGAAAATAAGGAGTATGTAGCCAAACGATTAGCAAATAATGGTATATTTGGGCTGTTATACTTTAGTCCTACCAAAATCTACCAATTTTCCAATAGGTCCTATTGAAACCGCCAGGGGCGTAGCGAATTTGCATATTCAAATTAATGTTCAGGGCCATAACTAATCTAAATTAGCATAATTTAACACACAGCACAGTTAGTTTACTATGTAAAATAGTTCAGCAAGCAATCAAATTAATAAATTTGAATCACTGCTAGAGTATAGGAAATTGTTCCCGAAAAATGCATTGGAAACAAGGCCGCTGCGATTGACAGAATAAACTTTGTGTTCCGTTAATAATCGCCTTCAGATCGGAAGGTCACCACAACCCCAAGTAAGGCTATTAGCAGGGAGGTAGGTTGACACTCTTAATGCCTGCAAAAATAGGAATGTTTGACCTTCTGTTTTCCTGCCGTTGACTATAAAGTCTTTGTATCTGAGAATTTTGACCTTGTGTCACACTGCATCCGACTGAGTATTTTAACACATATACATATATAGGAAAATTTTTAAATAAAAGGTTACCTGATGACAATCTACATAATATAATTTGAAGGACGAGAAGAACATCTAATAAGGCATCTATTAGTATAAGTTTAGATTTGATAAACGGGAAGAAACTATTTAAATTTTTAAAAAGTTGAAGAGCATAAAAATCACTTGTCAGCACACTACACACGCTAACTCATGTGATGACCGCCAGCACTCATCGCACTGCAATACAAAATATTCTATAATAGGGTGTAAGTGCACTCCCCTCGTGCAATTCATAGTATTATTATTTGTAGCTATGTGCAGTGCTTCAAGCCATGAGTGCTAGCGGTAATCACGTGAATAGTCGACGATTTCAATATCTCGTCGGGGATCAAGATTGTTATACTCAATCCAATAATGCTCGGCAACTGTGGAGCATTTGAAATTAGTCGTTCGCAGTGCCACTGCATGCTCAGAAACCCAGTCTTTCAATCTTCTACCAGATTCACCTACATAACACCCCCCACAATCCAGACACTTAGTGCGGATACGGAACCACTCCACAGGAAAGGAGAAACAGGTGTTTTCATCTTAGAAATAAGACTAATTTCCTCCCCGGAAGTTGCACACATTGTATATGATGGAGACGCAAAATCCTAATAAGACGTTCCGATACACCCAGATAATAGGGAATGTAGGTGGTACAGACAAATTCATTGATGCGAGGAGGGTTAGATTGTGTAACAAATTTGTGAGCCTGGAGCTCACACTCTCTAGAACATGAGGTGAATAGCCACAATTTGAAAGCTCTGCCCTAATTTTGAAAATCTCCAATTGCCTGTCACCAGTTGAACTAGAGTGCGTCCAAGCACGGGAGAATAAAGTGCAAGTAGTGCACGCAAATGACAAGCGTGCGGACCCATAATTGGTAAATTGGCCTGCACACATTGGCTTCCTAAAACCGGAAGTTACTAAATGTGAATCCATACATTGGATTAACACATCCAAAAAAGGAAGTGTTATCAACCTCTAATTCAATCGTACAATCAACATTAAAATACTACAATCCACAATAATTAAATAAATTATTGTAGATTGTAAAATACAAAATTATTGTAAAATACTGCAATACTATAATCTACAATCAACATTAAAAACATGATTTCGAAAATATTTTTCCTCTTTTTCCATTTGTATAAATTTTCTTTCGGGATTCGCTGCTAGAAAAATCATTCCCCCCCCCCTAAATCTGGATATCTTAAACTCAGAGACCACTCCAAATTTAGTTTTATTGCCAATTCTTTTGCAGATTTCAATGCTCTCATATAATCTGAGTCCCGATATTCCTTTAAAAATTCTGTACAGTTTTCTAATAGCACAACTGTAGTGCTCAGCTCCAATTCCGAGCTCTGCATCGATTTGCTTATCAAATTAACTTTAAAATAAAATTTCATTCCAAATACAGTGTTACTAAAAAAATTAACTCTTCGACCTTTTCCACTAGAGATGCTGCTTCAGAAACAACTACTGGTTCAACAGAAGGCATATTTCTGCTAACTCAATTAAGGCATCTCTCACTCCAAAAACTTAATTTTTTATAGTCTTAATGCAGTCAATTTTACATTACCACCTGGTATCACATAGTGGTTTAGGAGTTAACCATTTAATATATTTTTTTTTCAGTAATCGCCATTAACAACTGAAGCTGAAAACAACACAAATTCATTGAATAACCCCAAAAAAACCTTTTCAAAAATACTGAACATGAGATGCTGTCCCAAATTACTAAATTTAGAAAGTAACATTTGAATGGCATGAAAAATGCTCATGGATAGCCACTTAAAATTCTCGTTTGTACTCCTTTATTTTTTCCTTTCAGGTTGGCACCATTATCGTACCCCTGACCTCTCCAATTAGTTAAATCCAATTGAAACTCTTCTGAAATTTGGACTATACATTCATAAATTCCCTTTACAGATGAATCAGTAATTGGTTTGTAAGCATGAAAATGTTCTTTAATGTTAACATCACTGATGTCAACAAATCTGATTGTCATGGAAAGTTGTTCAATATGAATAACATAAGGAGTACAACCTACAATTATACTAAAATATTTCCCTTTCCTAGCTCTTTCTAGTATACTTTTAAGAATAAAATCTCCAAGCGTATCAATCAATTCATTTTGGACTGTTTTACCACAGTAATAATAAACATGGGTTTCAGCGGATGTTATTCGACGTAGACGTTCACTCATGACCAAATCATATTTGCCTAGCAGTGGAATAAGGACTAGAAAATTACCATTATGCAGTATAAATAAACAATCTGAAGAGCAACAAAAAGCTAAATTGTTTTGGGCCAAATATATCATCATCATCATCTGCCACTATCAATCCACTACAGGATGAAGGCCTCTCAAGCAACTTTCCAGTTCCTTCTGTTTTTGCAATGGCCATCCATTCACTACCCACAAACTCATGAATTTCATCTGTCCATCTCCATTGTTGTCTTCCAGGTTTTCTTCTAGCTCCTCTTGGGTACCATTTTGTTATTATCTTAGTCCATCTATCATCATGTCTTAGAGCTATGTGTCCTGCCCAAGACCATTAGTTCTTTAGTTTTGATAAAAATGTCCTTTACTCGAGTTTGCTGCCTAATCCATGTGTTTCTCTTCTTATCTAACAGTCTGATTCCCAATATAATTCTTTCTACTTCGCTGTGTAGTTCTCAGCTTCTCTTCCATTCTTTTGGTGAGTGCCCAAGTTTCACTTCCATAAGTCATGGTGGGTAGTATACATTGGTTCATCATTTTATGTTTCAGACAAATTGGGATATTGCTTCTCAGTATGTGACTATATTTCCTGAATGCTATCCATCCAAAATTTATTCTACTCTTGACTTCCAGCCATTTATCATTATTACAGCTAATAACATGTCCCAGATAAGCATATGACTCCACCTTTTCAATTACTGCTCCTTCAATCATTATATCCCTTTCTATAGCATACTTGTTCATCATTACTTTTGTTTTAGCCATATTCATCTTTAGTCCAAAATCCTTACTAACTCTGCATAACTGATTTAGATTTTCCTCTAATTCTTTGGGATCGTGGCTTAAGACTACAATGTCATCTGGAAATCGTAAATGGATTATGTACTCTCCATTCACATTGACTCCTTTCTGCGACCAGTCTAAACTTCTGAAAATTTATTAAAGGGCAACAGTCAACAACTTGGAAAATGTTGTCTCCTTGTCAAACTCCTTTCATAATTTTAAATTTGCTAATGTCTTTGTCTAGTGTAATAAAAGAGGTAGCGTTCTCATATATTTTCTTCAAAATCATAATATATGGGGTATCTATGCCTTGCCTTTCCAGTGCCCGAAACATTGCCTTATGCTGTATCTAGTCAAATGTCTTCCTAACCCACAAATGCCAGGCATAATGGTGTTTTATATTCATTTGCTTTCTCCTTTAGCTGTGACATTATGTGAAGGTGATCCATAGTTGAGAATCCTGTCCTAAAGCCAGCTTGCCCTTTCAGTTGATTCTCATCAAGTATTTTTTCTAATCTGTTAGTAATGACCCTTGTGAACAACTTGTAGATGTGGATAACAAGCTAATTGGTCTATAATTTCCCATTTCTGATTTATATCCTTTCTTATGCAGCAAAACTATGGTTGCATTATTCCACTGCTTAGGCGTCACACCTTTTCTAATGCACTTTGTGAAGAGCCTTGCCAGTTTTGGTGCCATGTCTCTTCCTCCCAATTTTAACAACTCCACAGTAACTTCATCTTCCCCCGGGGCTTTCTGATTCTTCATTTTCTTCAACCTCATCAGGAAGAATATCGGGTATGCCGTATGTGTTACTAATTTGCGATCCATCTTCCCCACTGCTGGCATCATTCCCTCGCTCCTTGTATAATTCTCTACAATAGTCTTCTGCTATTTGAATTATGCCTTCTCTGAGTCTCTTTCTAATGGCTTTGCATATTCAAATTTTCTCCTTGTCAGTGTTTATCTTGCTCTTCATTTGTCATCTTCGATTCATCATGACCAGTGTGTCTTGACTATTTTTTTTTTCTTTGGATTTCTTTTTACCTATAGGTTTCTTGGGCTTTATCACTTTCAGAAAGTAGTAATATTCCTTGTCAATATCTTGGTCCTGAGCCATCTGCAGAAGCTCAAACTTGTTCTTAAGTTCCAGTACGTACTGCTTTTTCTCCTCTTCTGTTATCTCAAAGACCTTCGTATTATTTACTCGAGTCAGTTTTTTTCCTTTCTTTTCTTACATCTATATCAAGTATGCATCTTACCATTCTGTGATCACTTCCAACATTTACCTTATTCAGGACACTAACATCATTCACGATATATCTTCTGTTAGTGAGGATGAAGTCAATTTCATTAGTTGTTAATCCATTTGGGCTCTTTTCAATGTCCACTTTCTGTTCACCCTTTTCTTGAAAAAAAAAATGTTCATTACTGACAATCCTCGAGATTCTGCAAATTCCACAAGTCTTTCACCAATTCCAAAATTTCCTACAGTTCCCCTTTCTGCACTGTTTTGTCTCTTTCCAACCTTAACATTGAAGTCGTAGTATAGTGAGTTTTCTGCTCATCTAAAAGACTCAATTTTGGTGTACATTTCTTCAACCTCTTCATCATTATGGCTCGATGTTGGTGCATAAATCATTATAAAGCTTTAGCTTGTACCTCTTAGAAATCCTGAGTAGTAGTCTTGACACTCTTGGTGATGTACTTTTGAATTCCAAAATGTTGTTTTTTATATCTTTATGGACCAGAAAGCCAACTCCACCTTTGCTCCTTTCATTGTTTCCATTGGTGTACAGCAGATTTCCACTTGATAAACTTGTAAGTGATTCATTTCTTCTTCGTGTTTCAGCCAAACCGATGACATTCCAATTCACATTTTCTAATTCCTTTTCCAGCTCTAATATCCTGTCTTCACCGATGAGCAATCTTATGTTGTAACAGGCCAAGTTCAGTTTCCGTGCACGGCGGCCTGGTTGTACCCAGAGATTCTTAGCACCCTCTGCTTCCACTATGATCCTCTCGCTGCCGTAAGAGGAGGAGTGAAAGCCACTGGGGACTGAGGGCCATTTGTTTTGTTGTGCTGTCATGTGCTGGAAGGTCCAAATATAGGGTTATACTTATTAACCTTTCTAGCACACCTCTCCAATGTCTTCTTTAATTTTTCATAGCTATTTGCATATCTTGGTCTACAATTTTATTTTTGTTAAGCTGGAACTCA
Source organism: Mastigoproctus giganteus (assembly GCF_048544385.1). NCBI lineage: Eukaryota > Metazoa > Arthropoda > Arachnida > Uropygi > Thelyphonidae > Mastigoproctus > Mastigoproctus giganteus. The sequence goes on from NC_143580.1 coordinate 144,454,921, forward strand.
GTTTCAAGCCACATTTTACAGCATTTCAAGTGAGGGGGCAGTTTTCATGTGATTTTAAGTATTCATTCAGATGTTTCCAATCACTCATTCCCATCTTTCCTAAACTACTTCTACTTAAACCATCAAAAAGGCTTACAGCAGAAGCAAACACTGCATTTATGTTCTCGGAATAAACTAACTATCTTCTTAAATATTTTTCTTTACAGCTAATTTTCCTATAGCACATTGAAACAGAGAAGTTGCCATTAATAGAATCTTTTGGGAAATTAAAATCATGTCTCACAGCACATGGACCAAGCATTATAATATGGTCAGATTCAGAAAGTGATAATTTGTCAGGCCAAAGACTTATGTCGTCATATCGCTTGGAAAGGTCTATTTCAAGAATGCCTCCTTTATTAAAGTTAAAATCCAAATCGCACATATCAATTTTGATATTTACACGTACATTTTTATCACTGTCAACTTATTTCCTTATTAAATTCAACCTCAACAATATCTTGAACAATTTTATCCCCATGATTGATGGATTATGCACGCATTATTTGCATCTCATTCTCCACGTTTTCTTCGTTTTCAGCAAGCACAATGGAAGAGGATTCAACATGGGTAGCTTTCAGGTATTTAAAGAGTTTTGGATGCTTCTTATATTCTAATATTTTTTCTTGTACACTTGGTCGTCGACTTACGACCTATGCGACTTACGACCGGCCGCACTTACGACCACAAAAAAAAAAAATAAATAAATTAATCGATGATGGGAGGCCTGAAGACAGCACCAGGCACATACACCCAGTCACTCTCTCTCACATACACCCAGTCGCTTTCAAGTATCTGTTGCGTGTGGTGTATTAATTAAAATTCTACTGAAATACGCATAAAATGTTTAGTAAAAGGAAAATGACTTCATCTACATATACGCCAGCTAAAAAGTCAAGGAAAACTATTGATTTAGAGTGTAAAATGAAAATTATCCAGCAGTATGAAGGCGGAAAGAAAGTGAATACGATAGCATGTGACTTGAAGTTATCACATTCCACGGTATTGACGATACTTAAGGACAAAGAAAGAATTCGGGAAGCTGTGAAAGGTTCTGCACTTATTAAGTCTACAATTTTAACCAAACAACGACAGGAACCCATCCATGAAATTGAGAAATTGTTGTTTATGTGGATGGAAGATTTAATACAAAAAAATACACCCATGAGCCTTCACACAGTGCAAGCAAAGGCTAGAAGTTTGTTTCAGTTTAAAATCACGCGCCGGAGACGATTACACAGAAGATTTTCAGGCTAGTACTGGGTGGTTTAAGCGTTTTTAAAAAAAGATTTTCTTTGCATAATGTCTCTATAAATAAACATTTCCTACCTCAACCCAAGATTATAGTCCATTTCCCTCAGCATGAATTGTTGAGGAGGCTTCCATCCTGCAGTGGGTTGATAATGGCTGCACTTTACTTTTTTTTTTTTACCTCAACCCAAGAACATGACCCTGACGATGTACAACCCAGCACAAGCAAAGATTGAAAATTGATTTTGTAAATTTCATTTGTATTAATTTTTACATTAATTTTAGATTGTATTTTTGTGTTTACAGTACATTATGTACAATATAATTATAGATTGTAGTTTTGTTTTTTTATAAACAGTATGAATAATAAACCAATTAAAATGTAGAGAACGTTTGAATTTAACCTCATAGAGAGAGAGAGATAGCCTAGGCGTAGAAACGAAGGTATATTCAGTATCGCTAAGTAAAAGATAAAAACATTACTGTATTTAAAATGAAAAATAAAAGATTATAAAAATAAATCATAAAGATGATAAAAAGATTAGAAAGGTTAAAAAATACTGTTAATAAATATATGGCCGGCGACATACAACCAGATCGACTTACGACCTGTCAGTCAGAACGGAAGTCGGTAGTAAGTCGACGACCAACTGTATTCTTTTTCGATTTTGGGCTCCAAATAATTTTTTGGTAGCCATTGGGATAATCTAAAAAATAAATTTATAGTTAGCAAGGTAAATAAATTTTATTGCATTATTAGTACACTAATTATTATCATTAAGTCACTATAACACAACAATCTGGCTGATGCATTTTTGACTGTTTACTGCACTCTAGAGAAAGAAAGGGACTCCATATCTTTCATTTTCCACGAAGCATATGCGGCCTCAGAAACCTTCGATGTCCCCAAAGCGTCAGAGCCCTGGGCGACTGCCCGGCTCACCTGTAGCTCAGGCTGGCCCTGAGCTACAGGTGAGTTAATTGCCAGTTAATTCTGGATGTTAATTCTGGTTATTGTTATGAGCTGTTTACTATAATCAAAAATGAAAATCCAAAGCCATTTATATTATACGTAAATTCTACCACTTTATATGATCATACTACCATTTATTGTTATCAGTTTTCATTTAAATTAGTAGAAATATGTATTTCTAATTCTCATATTGCGTACAAATCAGAAATTTGTCAATTATTTCCATCTCTGACCATGCCACAGTGTTTATGACCTCATCTCTTGTTATGTGAAAGTGGTACCTTTTATCTTCTAATCCCAGGCACATGCCTATAGCCATCAGGAATAGCAAGAAAATGGTGCTTCTGTTATCAGGCTATACTGATAGTAAAAGTGGGGCAATGAGGAAATCTAGTCCACTGTTGTAAAATTTTACAACTATGTATGGTAAGTTATTGGTGTTTAATTACACTGTCCAAACATTTGAAGTTTTCCCAGAAGTAATCACATGATCTCAGTGTATATATGCAGTACTGTATCCACTATCGGCTTTTCGTAAATAGATTTCAGTTTAGTTTGCAATTAATGTCCATTGAGAATTGAACCGTGATTTATTTTTTCCAAGAATAGAATCTTACAGATTTAAGTTTGGGCAAAAAAGACCAAAAAATTCTAAGTGCTTACGATGCCTTACCTAAGTGTAGTCAGAGAGAAGCTGCATTAAAACTCAGCATTTTTTGTTAACTTTTAATGAATAGAAAATCAGATGAATTATGAGTGACTGAGAATGACAATGTGAACAGGAAAAGAAAAAGATGTGGAAAGAATAAACCTGCAGAAGAAGCACTTCTGAGGCAGGTCAAATGCAAGATTAAAAAATGCTCCTATTGGTAGAAATATCCTATACAAAAAAAAAAAAAAAGCAAATGAATTTGGTTTAAATGATTTTAAGTCTACAGATGGGTGGCTAAGCAGGTGCAATACAACACGGTGTAAAAAAACTTCACACAGACACAGGTTCAGCACAAAAAAGGATGGAAAATGTCTTACATAATTTAGTGCTGACTATTTTCAACACTGATGAAACTGGTGTTTATTTCAGAGCAATACCTGAGCATACTTCATTATTCAGAAACGAACATTTGACAGCTGGAAAAAGCAGAAAGAAAGTGACTATTTCTTATGAGCAATATGACAGGCACAATAAAAAAAAAATAAAAAAAAAGCATTTTGTAATTGGGAAAAATAAGAATGCATGTCTTCAGAGGGACCACCTGAATATAAAGCAACTCAAAATGCATGGATGCTGTCTCAAATTTTCATTGAATGTTTGAAGGAATGGGACAGAATTATTGCAAGTCAGTAACAAAAAGTTGCACTTACCTTAGATAACTGCACAGCTTATCTGAATCTACAGTTGAACATACAACTCTTATTTCTCCAAGCAAATACAACATCCACGGTGCAACCTTCGGATCAAGAAATCGTAAAGGTTTACAAAACACTGTATAGAACTACAATGCAATGAAAAATTATTGCAGAAATTGAAGAGAGCAGCAATGCCCAAGCTAAAGACAGAAAAAGAATTAACTTATTAGATGCAGTGCATATGATGGCTAGTGCCTGGTATTTAATTTCTAACAAACAATTAAAAACTGTTTTTGTAAAGACCAGATTCATTCAGCTATATGTTGTGATAAATACTGCAGTAGTGCAGTGCAAACAGAGTATACCAGTAATTCATTTTGACATGTGGGTAAAAATTGATGAAAATCTTCTGATAACAGGTGATCTGTCAGTAAAGGATATAGTCAATGTAATTACATCAGAGAAACCTACTGAAGAAAGTGAAAATTCTGATAACAAAGATATTGAGGTCCAGAGAGTTATGTCAATGACCAGAGAAATTAGCAAATCTTTTGAAGTGTTACAGAGTGCATTAGAACTTAAGGGAGGAAAAAGAGAAGACTACAGATGACAGTGCAGCTTACAAGAACATAATGAAAATTTACTGCTAATGATTTAAAACAATAAATATTGGAGAAGATCTTTTGAATTGGTCAATATATTTATAATGTGTTTTTGTATTCATTTTTTTATTTGTATTTTTTTTTATTTTGACACTGAAATCAGTTGATGTGTGTTTATATTGTAATTATGTATATATAGAGTACTACATACATGTTCTTTGTTCTCTGATGAGACCCATTCTAGTCTACAAGCAGATTCTACATGTTATTTCATCTCGAGATAATGAGGAATGTGGTACCATCCCTCCAACATCAGAGAAAAGGGATGCTTACGGTGGAGGCGGTTTTCTCATGTGGAGCAGAATAATGATCAACGACCGCACTCCTCTTCGTGTTTTTGATAGGGGGTACCATAACTGCGCAGAGGTACTGAGAGCAAATCCTTGAACCCTATGTGTGACTTTTTAGGGAGTGAGGTCGGTCGATTTTTTTTTCATGCATGGCAATGCCACTGCACATAGAGCTTAAGTGGTGGAGGAATATCTTGAAACTGAGGATATCTAACAACTGCCATGGCCAGCTTGATCACCAGACTTAAATCCAATCGAAGTGTCATGTCGGGTGCCCTTGGGCATTGCATTGCACACTGATAGCCAACTCCTCGATCACTTGGTGAGCTAAGGTCTGCACTGGTGGAAGAATGGGATTTGTTGCCACAGAATATTATAGACACCATTATATCGAACATGATTCATCACTGTCAGGCCTGTTTAGTCTTTTGGAGGAAATCATAAGCGACCATATTTTCTGTGATATGTCCATGTCTGGTAATTCTTATACCCGTCCAAAGTTTCTTGATGTCTCCTCATTTCATTGTTATTCTATGGTACACCACCATACTGCCGCAATAGCATCAGCAAATAATATATACGTACGCTTGTATTTATTTGTAGTAACCATAGCCCATTGATTTGCGTTCTGCCACAAGAAATCACTAGCAGGTCTTGTAATCACTGAAACCTTTGAAGGCTGCAGTTTGTCCCAATAAATGCAATGCAAGAATCACATTTACCTCTTCCTGTACTGTTATTAATCTATCTGCTCACCCCCCCATCCTAAAAGTTTTCCGACGTACAAATAAATTCAAGTAGACAAAGGCAAGTATGCAATACACAATATAGATGCAGAGTTACCAATTTTATTTTTATTTTTATTTGTGGGTAAATAATATGTATTTGGTGATAACTAGGAATTTGAGAGCAGGTGAACGAAGTGGATACTCAGACAATACAGGAAGACTGATAATGTGGAATTTGTCTGGATAAAGTGGTATGTCTTCAACATCCTCCCCCCCACAAGTTAGCTATCAACCTTTGCTAACTTGTGACAGATTTAACTGAACAGGGTCCAATGTTAATATCCCAAACAGTGGTCACTCAAATAACTGTTGCTACCCTTCAGATGGCACATATATGTTTAATGACCATTTGAAAACTTCCATGCCACAATAGAACAACTAAAACAGTAATTGTTTGGGCAGTGGAATATCACATTTGGAATTATTGGACCTATGTTCTTTGATAACACAGATCCAATACTAACAGTAACAGGAGATATAAGTGAACATTTTGGGACATCATCATACCATAACTGCACTAGAAACCCAATCATGCAGAATTGTTCTTTCAGCAGGATGGACTACCTCATTATGGTTAAAAGGTACATGCCTTACTTGACAGGATATTCTAAAAGGTGAATAGGTTCACGAGTGTCAGCTGGCCATCATGGTCACCAGACATTACAACCACAAACTTTTTTCTTTTGGGTAGTCATTAAGGAAAAGAGCAGAGATAGGAAGAGGTGTGAGATGGATGTTGTCTGTCTCCAGTAGATGTAGTGCAAGAACCACTTTCATCTCTTCCTGTATTGTTAATCTGTGTATACCCCCTCCAAGCTAACAGCTTTCCAATGTATAAGTAAACTTTACATTTAATATATATATATATATATATATATATATATATATGTGTGATTAAAGAAGCATTTAATAAAGGAAATATGAATGAGAGAGAATTGTTGGGGGTGAAAGGTTATTTATATTTGAAGATGATATGATACCGGTGGGATTCAGAGGAAGGTTTGCAGAAATTCGTTGAGGCTAAAGGAAAGTTATGATGGGTTTGCCATGAGAGTAAATACTAAGAAGAGAAAGGTCATGAGAGTGGGAAGAGAAAGGCATAAGTTAACTAAAGTGTATTGGTGTGTAATGGCATCAGGGGTTTATCCCATCTCCATGTTGCTTTCATTGTTGTGTGAAACAAAACACTGTTGAGGCCATATATTTAAGTGTGTGGATAATATATATATATATGTGTGTGTGTGTGTGTGTGTGTGTGTAGTGCTGTGTACCGTTGTTCATTTGGCCTTTCAGCCATTGAGCCCCACCACAACCATTCATGTATTGCCATTTGACCTCTTCATGTGACAGAGTAATGTCCTTGTTATGCATCATTTAGTGATCAAAAAATAGATAACTATCACATGGAGATGGTCTGGTGAATAGGAAAGATGGAGAAATACCTCAAACTTCATCTCCGGTATCTGGTTCATTGTAGAACATTACCTGTTCTACAATGAACCAGATAATGTTCAGATAATGAACAGGCAATGTTCTACAATGAACCAGATACTAGAGATGAAGGACAAACATTAACATGTTGCAGGCACATACCTGAGGACAGCAAATCATGATGTTTCTCTCCAACTGCCAACCTTAAATAGTTCAGAAGCACAACATAGTATTTGTCATTCATTAACATTTCTCCTCTCTCCAGATAAAATTCCAAAATTAATCCGTTATGACCCCAAGAATAAATAACATGTTCCCAGCTGATGTTAGGATACTTAACTCAGTCAAAGTGAACCCATATAGCATCATTCCAAACTCATTCATTTGCTTTCTGGTGTGCAACAGTACACCAAAGAGTCAAGCCTGGTCACTAAATGTTGTTAAAAAGCACTTCCTTTGCATTCATACCATGCAAGAAGCATGACACATTAAATCAATAAATCGTTATTCCTTTGGTTCTGGTGTGTTGAAGCCAAGGAATCCAGCAAGTAAACACTTCACCCACAACAATATGGGCTGAACTAATAGTAATCTTGCACACCATGGCAATAATGCAACAGTCTCAAACAAATTCTTTCACTGTTTCTTGACACCAGAAGTCATAGTCAATATACTTGCCCTGCTTAAGAGGAATCCCTCCACACTTTCAATATCGTCCTTAAACTTATTTATCCACTTGTATACTTACCACTGACTCATGCATGCCTGATCCTACCAAGACAACATTCTGCAATCAGGATCAGGTTTTATTCCTTCTGTATTAAAAAATCAGATTACAGATCACAAACTCTACCTAGTGCATGGCTGCAAGGATTTCACCATCTTAAAAATTAAGGTTTCCAAATAATTCCAGCAGATCATAACATATGGATGTTCAGTGTCACCAATAGATATCAATCTATAACTTCCACAAGATTATCATCATATTTTTGCATAATATGCATTTTATGTTAGTTTTGTGTGGTTTCAGATGAATGATATTCCTATTTATTTGAAATGGACACCATTACCCATGCATAAACTTTGATGTTTTATGGCACCTCAACAGTGCACGAAGAGGCACAGTAAGTGAAAGGATTGTCAATACAGCAATAAAACATTTCTGCAATATGACAGATAGTTATTAATGTACAGTTCAAATCAAGTAAATCTGAAGCAAAATTTCATCCCTATTACATGATATTCCTACACATAGATACAGTTAAGTCCCAGTTGTGTAAGAAGCCAGGTCAACACTTAATGTCTACAATATGAAAAAAAAAATTCAAGAATGCTACATCACCTATTTCTAAATCTGCTTCATAACCACTATCTGATGCTGACTTCATAGCATTATCATTCTCTTCATCGCTAGTATCTGAGAATGAAGAGGAGTTATATTCGGAATCTTCTGTTTCAAGAAAAATCAAAGAGATCTGAAAAAATAAATATAACATGGTTGAGCAAAAAAATTACATAGCCTCAAAGTAACGGTAAACAGATATGAAAAGAGTATATGCTAATACGTTTATTATTCGAGGTCACTATAAAATAACCAGACTGTTGCAATAAAATAAATATAATGAAATATTTCATTCCTTACAAGGTATCCCCCTTCAAAATAATTTCCTTGGGTTTGCATACACTATTCAATGTTTGATCCAAGCACAGACATATTTCTGGAAATCATCTTCCATAAGTCCTTCTACCACTTTGGTAATTTTTTTCTGAATGTCTTCAATGGACTGAAAACGGATTCCCAAAAGAAAAGAGAAAAAAGTCACATGGGGCTAGATCTGGCAAGAAGAATGCATGTTCCCACAACAGGGATTTATTTTTTAGCCAGAAACTGGTGAACAGAGAGCACATTGTGTTTATCCAACCATGCTTCCACAATTCTGGTCTCATCCTTCGAATTTTTTCACACAGCCTTGTCAGCACTTCAATATATTATGTTTCATTGACAGTGATTTGATGTGACATATTCAGCCATAATAATTCCTTTAATGTCAAAGAAAACAACAAGCATAGTTTTCAGTTCTGATTTTCACATTCTTGTATTAAGTCTCAAGTCTTCTCATTCTTTGACCTTCATTGAAAATTTTTACCACCTTGACACACCCTTTACTCATGCCTAAATTTTCAGTTAAAATCTCTCTGACTATTTCTTTGTCTATACTGAGTTCTGACAAACATTCTAATTCTTAAATGACAATCACTTCTAATTGATGTCCTTATCCGGTCCACATTTTCATCAGTTCTCAAGGATTCCAGATGATCTGGTCATTCACCATCTTCCACAATATCTCTCTCTCTCTCTCTCTCTCTCTCTCTCTCTCTCTCTCTCTCTCTCTCTCTCTCTCTCTCTCTTCCTTCTAAAAATCTTTTATGCCATTCAAACATGCAGGCTCTTGGCCTAATAAACTTGACGTAACAACTCATAACTTTCATTTGGTACTGACACAGCCTTGTTAGAACTTAAATGTAGTATGTTTGATTGACAATCTAATTTGGTGGGATGTATATTCAGCCATAATACTTCCTTTAATATCAAAGAAAACAAAGTATGGTTTTCATTTTTAATTTTGACATTCTTTGTTTTTTTGGCTGGAGAATTGACTGTTTTTTAGTTTCTGGGTTGTACTGGAACAACCAACTTTCGTCACAAATAATTACAGTACTGAGAAAGTCTGGATTTTTTTCATTTTTTCCCAAAACAACTTGGAGTCCTCTCATTCTTCATTCAAAATTTTTTAGCACCATCTTTGCACACACTTTCAGTCAGGTGCCTCCGTAGCCAGGTGGGCAGGAGCAGCAGTGCATAGCACACGCTTCTTGATTAGACCGGGGTTCGAGCCTCTGCCCACCAAATACGGAGGATGCGGACAGGTCAGTGAATGACCGCCGCATGTCCCCAGAGCAATATGGCCTTAGCTGCTAATGCTCCTAAAAAAAACATTTTCAGTTAATTTATCTGGCAGTTTCTTTGTTTCTACTGAATTGTGCTGCAACCATTCTAATGCTTAAATGACAATTACTTGTAATCAGTGTACTTACCCATTTTAATCAGTGTTCATGTATACTGGATGGCCTGGTCATTAATCATCTTCCACATTTTCTCTTCCTTCAAAAAATCTTGATGCCATTCAAACACACAAGCTCTTAACATAGTATCTTCCCCATAAACTTGATGTAATAACTCATAACCTTTAGTTTGTGTTTTCTTTAGTTTTGTTAAAAATTTCAGGTTGATTCATTGTTCAATTCTTTTGTCTCTCATTTTTCCAGCAAACTGCAAAAACACAAGGTAATGAAAATCCATCTCGCTGCAAAGTGAATTAATGTGTTGGAACATGACTTGGCAGACAACTACTAAGGAAAGGTTGATCAAGGTAAAGGTGAACTGCCTTTGTTTCACAAATGGTGCTTGGTGTGTAGTGCCTGCATGAACAGTCTTGTTATTTAATATCCACACTGTATATATAATATGTTATTCAAACTTGTAATATGATTCATTCAGGCTTGTCACTGACACTTAGCCAGGTACTTCAGGCTAGAGCCTGCTAGTGGATACAATTTTAGTGAAGTCAGGTCGTTCTGTGACATCCAAATCTTCTACTTGCACCTTCTGATAATGGAAATTTTATTAATCCTGACTAAGGCCTAAACATTTACCAATTATACTGGAGGTGAGTACCAAACCAACATTAACAAGGGTCAAGGTGTGGCATCCACATCACACAAAGGAATGCTGTCCCACAGTGTTGACAGGCAATACTAAAGTAGTAGATGATGCTCACCATCCAGTAAAATACTACCACTTGGCTTATCGGATGTCTTAAGTGATGAAACCCATGTTTAGTCCAGTGTAAAACTCTGCTCTGGCAACCCTCATCTCTTCCACCATGCAGTATGGGTAATAACTTTTGGGGTTGTGATGGAATCACAGCGAGATCCAATATTCTGCATATTTCAAGGGTACAACTCTAAAATGGTTGCAGGCCAACCATTATAAAGACCACCAGACTGGTAACTCTAGAAGATATTCAAATTAGCTACTGTATAATTTCACCCAGCTCTAATTTGCTAGCTAGTGACTGGAGGAAATCTGAGTAGTGTGTATTCAGGACATGTGGTTGAAGACTCACTATGTCGAGGACCTGGGTATACTCTTGCTGTGTGCCATATAAAATTTCATTAAATAATTTGTTAAATAATGCATACATCTCCCCTCATCCCCTCTACTTTTACTATACTACTGAGTGCATCACAACTAACCAAACTAATAGCCTTACCTGAAAAAAAAAAAACTAAAGCTCCTAACAATTTCCCGATTCATTTCATAAATATATATGACCTCAATACCAATCTCAATGATGTCTGTTTCCATCTACAGCAGTCCAGCCCAAATGACAGAATTAAAATTATCAGTTGCCTCAACCAATATTGATCTTAGTTGTGTTACCCTAATTACACTGGTCAACACGTAAAATGTTAAAAGCGAAAATACTCAATCTTGATTAATTTCATGCTGCTGAACACGAAAATCACATTAAAATTTGTCAATTGGCTCATGATTTGAATTACAGTTGGGGTCTCATATTAGCGAGTTACTCTATATTATCAACTACGGCTCTCAGCAAAATGCATGGCAGCCCCCACAGTTTTGGTACCACCACACTCTTATCTTTTTTTTTTTTTTTTTTTTTTTGATTTGGTAGTTGTTGCCGCATCGGCTTCTGTGGCCATATTGCACCTCCCAAGGTTTTTGCAGTACTTTGATCCAAGCCCGAGGCGGGAATCGAACCCGCGACCTTTGGGTTGCCGGGCAGGTACTTTACACACTCGGCTAGCCCGGTCGGCCACACTCTTATCATGTGATCGGCAACTGTCACCTTGCTCTGCATCATGTGCTAAGTTGTTGTTGTTGTTGCCTGAAATGCATCTTCAACTCTGTTGCAGTAATTCTCCAATACAGGGTGCTGGGTGATTTGTTCTCAGTTAACGGTTGTTCTCTATGATATTCCTACTTTTTTCAATATTTGTGTCGTGTAAGATCAATATGTTCCATAATTATGTGAATAGTTTGGATGACTTCTGTTACCTATGTGGAGAAGTCATGTTAGCTTCAAGAAAGCATCCCTTAACTCGAGTCATAAAAAAACACTACTTATTGTGTAAAGTAGGCAACCAGGACAAGAACTGGGCTCCACACATATGCTGCACTACTTATTCATCAAAACTTGGTGCATGGGTGAATTGAAAGGGACATTTTATGCCTTTTGCAGTGCCCATGATATGCAGGGAGCCAACAAATCGCATCCATACTGTTACTTTTGTATGGTGCTTCCTATTAGAAAGGGGATGACAATGAAAAAAAACAGTGGACAATGATACACTCAAATATACTATCTGCAATTCGTCCAGTGCCTCACGGTGAAGTACTACCTGAACCACCCGACTGTTTTTCTGTACACTGATGAAGACAATGATGAGCATCAACTTGATATACACGAAGAAGTGCTTGGATGCAACATGTCATTGACATGTTGCACCCAAGCACTTCTTGCACTCACACACCTGGATTTCTTTCTGCCAAACTGTCAACAACAAACATGGTGAGAGCTTCCATCAAGACATCGAAGTGACAGAACAAAGATACAAAAGCAAATAGAGTGCCACATTGTTGGATGGTGAAAGGGAATGCTTCCGAAGTCAAATACAAGCAAAAGGCAAAAAAGTCCCATGTTTGATACAGAAATGTTATTGGCTACATCTTACTGCTATAAATAAAAAGTACCTCGTATAATCTGCCATTGTACAATTTTCCATTTTAAGCCCTATTTCAGTGTTTAGCACCCCAAAATCTATAAAGTAAACTTACTTTTATGCCTGAAACAACATCTGACCAAAACTTTGTTCAATGTTATTTACTCTAAGACTGCTTTTGCTATAAAGGTAGTATTCATGCTTATGTCTGCTGTAATATTCCTTGAGACTTCCTAATTTGAATTCTAATCATTTATAATCTCCACTAACATTCTCCCAACTCTACTAATCACTTGGAACTCTTTGATTTCCTTTCTTTGAAACTCTACTTTCTCCTGTCATTCTTTCGTAATAGTAAGATCATTCTCCTTGCAATTATAATTTTCATAACAGAACCGGCTTGATTTTTCTAGTTACATGAACCTAGCTGATCAAGATGCCGAGGCTTTTGCAATTACTAATGACCTCACACAGACTGTTCATTTACCTACCAAAACAATCCATACAGATAGCTCAGTGTTGGGGGGGATAGTTATAATCGCCATCCTCCCCCACAATAAGTGGCAGAGGCCTGGGTTTCAATCCCATTAATGATACAAGAAACTGTGAGAGTGAAAACATAGCTATACTGGAGAATAGCAGGGCTTTTATTCATGGACTCAAGTTTTTTGCAATTGTTGTACATAATACATGTGGGTAGATTAGGCTGTTCTTGGATAACACCCTAATATGGACTTTCCTTTTTTTTTAACCTACCAAAATACCAGATAATCCTAATCACACCACATCCAACAATCTTGATCTTTTTCTCACAAACAACCCTTCAAAGTACACAGTCAATATTAGTGGTCCTCTAAGCATCTCATATCATAACCCGACATACCTGAGTGGTCATAAGCAAGAGTGAAGTAGTGCAGGCTCTTTGAATGGGCTGTGGTTCAAGCTCATGCAACCTAAATATGATTAATGATTGCATTCGGGATTTATTGTAAACTACTCTGACCTGGTGGTCATGCCAGAGTTAGCTTGGCGCGTGCACACACACATACACGGTTATTCTCAGCCTTGTATCATTTAGCATTCTATATTTCCAAATGACATCATTCCATTTTGCATCCTTGCGAATATAAAATGGTAGTATTATTGTTTTAAATATTCTGATCCAATGTTTGCTCAGATCATGTCACTGAAATTATTTTTATAGAAACAAAATCCTTTACTTCACCTTTTACCTTAAAATCTTGTCCTTTATGTATGTCTTGGTTTCTCAATAAATATGCTGTTGTTGTTGATATTTGGTTTTTAGGAGCATTAGCAACTAAGGCCATATTGCTCCGGGATATCCGGTGGTCGTTCCCTGACCTTTCTGCATCCTCCGTATTTGGTGGTCACGGGCTCGAACCCCGGTCTAATCAAGAAACGTGTGCTATGCACTGCTGCTCCTGCCCACCCGGCTATGAAGGCGCCTAATAAATATGCAAAGGCTGTTCAATATAAGAATGTTGCATATTGCAAATTGGCTTGCATCCAAATCTCCGTTTCAGCCTACATATAAGCTCAAAACAATTGTAAAACAGTCACTAATCAATTAAAACTAGATTTTGAATAGGCTAAAAGTAGAAAACTTTATTCTTGTCCAAACAGTAGTCAAGCATTCTGGTCTCTTGCCAAATGGTATTGGCTGCAACTTCTGTCCAGTATACTCCCAACTTAACTCTAAACAAAATTGCCTTCAATTTGAATCCCTAATTTAACTTGAAATGGTTTCTTTCATGTGTAGTTCTGTTTTTGTACCTACAGGCATATCCTCTATCACCAAAGCAAAACATTCCAGAGTTGAACTGACATTCCAGATGCTGCCATTCATCAGACACATGCTTTATACTTTAGTATACTCCCAACTCTGTTACAACCTAGTGGCTCTATTTCCTTCTTAGCTAAAGACAAAGATGATTCATTAGTGATCTACTTTTCTTCTATCCCTTGTGCTGATGATCTTGATAAACCACCTCCTATTATACCCAATATACTCTACTCAATGCCTCTTGTGGTGTTCTAAAAGGAGAGTGTTAGATGAATTCTATTGAATTCTCAATTTTCATTCATCTTCTTTACGTTCTATCTTTATCAGAAGTCAATATCTAAATCTCATAGCAGTAATTTCATAGAACCCACAGTTTTAACCACACACACACACACACAGTAGAACAGATTTCAGTAGTGTGTCTAGTGTTTTTTCTTCTTATTATTAAGATTAGTAAATGAGCTGATAATATCTGTTGTTGTTGTTGTTTTGATTTATTGGTGCAAGGGCTACTAAGGCCACAATGCACCTATTACAATATTATTTGTACAGGTTTGATAAACAGGTGGATTTAGATTAGATGGAATTTGTTTATTGTTCTCAGGAAGGTAAAGAGATCATTTATATCTGGTCGGTCTCCAAGAATTTATATCTGGTCGGTCTCCGAAAGTAAGTTGATTAGAGGAACATAGATGTGAAAAGAAAGTTGTTTGTCGTTCTCTTAAATATAATGGGCAATCAAGAATAAGATGTTTTACTGTGAGTTGAGTCTGGCAAAAACTCAATAAGCATTAAAAAGGCAGAATTAAACTATAATTCTGCCTTTTTAATGCTTATTTAGTGAAGCACTGTATAGTTTAAAATTAAACTAAGCATTCATTTGAATATCATACCTTACATTATATAAATATTCATTCTACAAAACTTACCTTTTCAAAGGAGGGCAATTGCCTATCTTCTGGGTGAAGACCATTTAATGAGCAATGAAGGAGCATCTCAAAGATGAATCTATAATTCTGAATATTGCTCGCCTTAAAATCTTTAAATCCATCCTTCACATTATTCAGAATGCTTTCTTTAGTCAAAACCTGAAGTAAAATATTCTGTAATACTTTCTAATTTTTAACAGCATTATATATAAAGTATAATGTAAAATCTCAATTTATCACGTTGGTACAACCCACTAAAATACAATGTTTTCATTTTTGAATTATGAGGAATAATACCCATCTCAACTGCATGAAAACTGAATTAAACATACCATAAAAAACTTTCAATTATGCATTACATAACATATAGCCAAAATTAAACTAAACCAAGCCACTCACACAAAATTGTCATATAAAATACAAAACCTGAAGACAAATTAAGACCCCAAAACATGCCAGTGTATGACATACCATCAATGTGCAACCCTTTCTAAAATAAACACAATAAATTTGAATGTCCCCTGAAAAATTGAAGGAAATAAGCAAATCTTCCTTAACTAATATTACCTGAGATATATACACTAAAACACATAGATATTGATAAATACTGAATGGATGGTAGTCATAGTAATGTACAGTAAGTTCATGATTAGAAATGAATATCTGTATCGTGCCATAACCAGTGGTTCCCAAAATGTACTCCGTGGATCCGAAAGGAATCACGGAGTATCGGACGATTTCTGTAATGGCTACTTTGAATTTTACTTATTTTTTTTAAACAAAATCTAAATATTGTTAGACTGGATGTTGTGCCCAACATGAGAATTCAGTTGTCTACAATCAGGACTTTAAAGGACTTTGTGAGATGAAAAAACAACACCAATCTTCATTCTAGTAACCTATGAAGTACAATTGATTGTATACTCAAATAGTGTCAGTTCATTCAGCTATTTTTTGTGTCAGTCTGAAAAGGCTAGATTCTAAACATATAATAAATCAGTTCTGAGATTTAAATTTTTAATTTTGGATACCTATCATCAGGGCACACCGTATTTAAGTAAGCTAGAATGTGAGGTTCCATGGTTATTTTTCAAAGCCAAAAGGGATCCAGAAGAAAAAGAAAGTGATATTGAAACACCTGGGAAACACTGCTTTATAAGAATACATGATATATGCATTCCAATACAGTATTATGTAAAATTAAAATACACTAAGCAAATATAATTCTCCCAAAAAAACATAATGAAAGGAATTAAATGTGTCCCAGGCCAGAATTTCATATAATATGTTAGAGAAGTACATACCTGCAAAGCCTATATGCTTAAATAATATTAAAGTTATGTTATCAGAAGAAATTGTAGTAGCGTAACAAAACTTTTTATCAACATTGACCACTTTAAATACCATAGATATAACAATACCGCAAAAAAATTAAATAAAACATCGGATGCCATAAATGCATACAATAATATGCACTTTTTCTAATGAATGTTGATATTCATTAAACTATTCCTTTACTAAACTAGAATTTAACATATTAAATCACTGCAAGAGAACTTCCAATGAACTGCACACAAATAGAGTTTTTCATGCCATTAAGTAAAAATTATGATTATTAATATGTATTATATTTAATTAAAGTAAATTATAAATATACACAGTATATCAATTATTAAAACGAAAATTATGGTTCCTCAGAGCAGTTTAATATACTTAGAACATACATACAAAGAACGGTTTAATATGTATGTTCTAAGTATATTAAACCACTCTGAGGAACCATAATTTTCGTTTTAATAATATGAATCCGGAGCACATAGGCCTCTTCCACTATACAGTATATCAAATTACAGTATAAGTTATAAGCAGAAAAATAAATTACAAATATGAAAATTCAATCAAATTATAAATTTTTAGGTACCTGTGCATACTAAATAAGAATACATTATATATATAGTAGAACCCGGATAAGAAGTTTTACAAGGGACTGGAGGTTTAGAACTTCTTCCACGGGAAAGCTTCTTAGAAGGGGAAATGACCTAAGGGTATGAAATATTAACTACAGAAATAAAAATGATTCATAAGTTAACATCATTTTTAAGTACTATTTCAGAATTTATAAATATTTCATTCTTCTGCTTATGGGGAAACATTTTTAAACCGAGTAGTAGTGGCATGTGATGCAAGAAAGCAAGCGTATGAGCTTATGCAGCATCAGCCAAAAAATAATACAAAACTATTCCCTCTAAATATTTGTCCAGTTCCTCTTTAAATTTATTTAACCTATCAACTTCCACAATGACAGATGGAAGTTTGTTCCAGCAATTAACCACCCACTGGTTAAAGGCAAATTTCCACATCTATTCTACATCTGTCCTCCCCTCAATTTCAATTTATGCCCCCTTAGGTTCGTAATCTGAACAAGTGGAAGAATCCCATCAGAATTCAGCGTGCTCAACCCACTCAAGGCCTTATATACACCTCAATCAGATCACCTCGCAAGTGCCTAGTCTCCAGCTGCTGCAATTTGCAGAACTTAAGCCTCTCCTTAAGAGGATCCCTTCATTCCCCTCACCAATCTTGTTGCCCTTCTCTGTACACGTTCAAGCAAATCTACATCCTTCCTAAAATGAGGCCTCCAGACATGCACGCAGTACTCAGGGTGTGGCCTGACCATTGCCTTATACAGAGGGACAATCACCTCCTTTTCCCTGCTAGCAAAATTCCTGTATATCATTGACAACACCCCATGAGCTGCCCTGGCAGCCTGTCGGAATTGCTCAGAAAACTTCATATCTGACTGCACAATTACTCCCAGGTCTTTTTCATTTCCTACCTCCTTAAGTGTAGTACCACACAGTTTGTATGTTTCTCTGGAGTTACTTCTACCCATATGCAGTACTTTGCATTTTTCAATGTTAAACTTCAGTTGCCACTTCTTAACCCATCTGCCCAAATTTTCTAGATCCTGCTGCAGTAACACACTGTCATTAACAACCCTGCTAACCTTTGTATCATCTGCAAACTTTGATACTAAGCCTGATATACTTTCATCAATATCATTGATAAATATATAAAACAACAGTGGACCCAACACCGAACCCTGTGTGACTCCACTAATAACATTAGTCCACGAAGAGCAGCACCCATTGATTACCACCCTCTGTCTTCTCCCACTCAACCATCCTTTTATCCATTGTAGCAACTTATCCTTAATATCATTCTGCTCCAATTTGTACAGAATGATATTAAGGATAAGTTGCACATGGATTAGGCAGCAAACTCAAGTAAAGAACATTCTTATCAGAACTAAAGAACTAAAATGGTCTTGGGCAGGACACATAGCTCGAAGACATGATGACAGATGGACTAAGAAAATAACAGAATGGTACCCAAGAGGAGCTAAGAGAAAACCTGGAAGACAACGCGGAGATGATAGATGAAATTCACGAGTTTGTGGGTAGTAAATGGATGGCCATTGCACAAAACAGAAGGAACTGGAAAGTTGCTGGAGAGGCCTTCATCCTGCAGCGGATTGAAAATCGCTGATGATGAAACGGATGCAAATTTGGCTTTAAATCTCCACATTTTTGGCAGGGATAGCTTTTGTATCAGCACATACAGTAGTGTATGTGTTTGAGCTATTGTGCGATCTTTCCTCCAGAAGCTCAAGAAGTTGTCGATTACTTCAAAATGTACATGGGTTGGGGAATCCTGACAAAAGGCAGCAACAATGATTGCCACAATTTCCACATGAAATCTGAACTTCAAATGTATTAAGAAAGAACTAAGCTTAAATTAAGTGCATTTTGAACAATATGTAAGTGGATATGGATCAAAAAAACAAAAGAAAAAATATCGTGGCTGTGCTGAACAAGTGAGAAAAATTGTGGAAAACTGTGATACAAACAATATTATTGATTATATTTGAGGTATATCTCATAACATTTCCTATTAAAATAGTTTTATTTCAATTTCTATTATTACTCTAATACTGTTAACAATATTAGAGTAACAATAAAAATATCTGTCTGAATTAAATAAAAATGTTAATTTCAATTAAAATATTTCTTTTTAGTATTTCTAGACAGACAATGAATTGTGGGCTATGAACTGTCCACATGAACTGTGGGCATGATGAATTGTCCACATGATGAATTTGGGGCAATTAACTTTACAGATACAAAAATAAAGTATAAGTATTGATTATACAGTATAAGGCAGCTAGAAGCTTTTGTGCAACTAAAAAGGTGAAAAAAAGCAATACTCTATTTCCCCCTCTACCATATCCAGCCAGCTATCAAATTTCCATAAGACCTGGCTTCAAACTACCCAGGGAGTAATCTATTACAATGAGTAACAGCTTTCTGCCTAAAGGAAAACTAACTACAATAAACTCCTTAAAATCTGGTGATCAAAAATGTAAATAACAGTTCAATTTGTTAAATATAAACAAGTGACAATAAACTGAGTCAGAGAAAATATTGTCATTTTAGTATTAGAGAATATCAACGAATATTCTTCGCAGAAAAATATTTTCTGTTTCAGAATTAAAAAAAATAAATATTCTTCTTAAGGAATCATAAGAACAAGGTGCAATCTTTTATCAACATACATGCATGATATTTTAATTTTAATAATATACTACAGAGAAATTCAATCAATTTCTCACACATAACAACAAACAACAGTAAGTTTCAATTTAGGCTCTGTTATAACTTGTCATGTGGCTGATGAGCTATATGACTAGTTATATTGGCAGCAAAAATCTTGTTTGTGGAAATCTTGTGTAATAGATGCAGAATTAAAGTGGGATCAGCTTTGTCACCTAAATTCCACTTCAAAAGGCTTATTACAAGGTTGTTGCATGTCACCAACACTTTTCAAAATTTATATTGACATCTGCCTAAGATCCTGGTCAAAAAAATGTAATAAAATGGGATTGCCGATTAATAAGAACACCTATATTCACAATTTACTTTTTGCAGATGATCAGGTGGTGATAGCACAAGACTTAGAAGATGCAAAGTATGCATGTTGTCAATTGTTTGAGGAATATAAACAATGGGGGTCTAAAAATCAATTTTAGCAAGACTGAAATGTTGTCTTCAGGGCCAGGACATGTTCTAAATATTGCAGGTTTTAAAATCAAACAAGTCGATAAATTCAAATATTTGGGATCAATCTTATAAAGTGATGGATCATCCCAAGCAAAGATCAATAAGAGAATTACAGATGGCAGAAAGGTTATCGGCATGTTAAACTCTGTTCTGTGGAGCAAAAATATCCTAAATAAAACAAAGAAACTTATATTTCAAACGATTGTACAGTCTTCTATTGTATGGAGCAGAAACATGGACATTGAATAGGCGAGCGGAAAACAAATTGCTCTCCACAGAAATGGATTTTTGGAGACGCTCAGCAGGAACTTCTAGAAGAGACAGAAAATGGAATGAAGACATAAGGGAAAAAATGGAAGTCAGAAAGACTATTGACAGAAAGACAAAGAAAAGCGTCTAACATGGGATGGACATGAAAAACGGATGCAAGAAAACAGATATCTAAAGGCTATCCTGGAATGGATACCTCCTGGAAGAAGGAGAAGAGGAAGACTAGGAGGACATGGATGGAGGGAGTACGGGAGTGCATGACAGCCCAAGGCTTAACCGACCAAGACACCTTGAACCGCACTTTATGGCAGGAAAAAATTCCTAACAAGAAATAACTTGTAGGCTGAGGAAACCCATTGTAAATGGAAACACTCCTCTTGAAGAAGAGAAGAAATCTTGTTTGTGTGGAATTAAATTGATTGTCTGTGCTTGTCAGTAAGTCAATGCTTATGGAAAAAATTAACCACAGATTTAACAAAACATATTTTTACAGCTGTACATACTTGGGAATTTTATACAAATAAGGGAAACAATAAAACATTGCATGGTGAGGTATTTTAAAAAAATAATTAAAAATATGTTTTTAATATAAAAAATGAATTTTTAACACTTGTGTTCATAAGAGACTGAAAATAAAGGTGGCATCAAAAAGTGAACAATTTTGACAGCAGCTGGACAAAGCTGCAAAGGCACATAACCTGTTGCAAGAAGCTAGCAATGAAGCTTTCATGTTCTCGTGGTCATTTTTTGGATGGATGAAGTGAGTCAAAAATTATCCCAGGTCAGGCCGCTCTTTCACCACATATTCCAACAAAAATGTTAACAAGATCCAGGAATTTTTACAAACTCAATTACCAAGTTTAGATTTGGTAATACAGTAGAATACGTGGTATAACAGTAGAAGATATAACAGTAGATATAAGCAAAAACAGTTTTTTCCAAATCTTCACTCAATTTTGACTGAGTTGGGAAAAAGAAAGTTGTGTTAGGTCGGTTCTGCACAATCCAACGTCAGAAAAAAGGAAACTCTGCATAGAATTTGTACTGACCTGAAAAATTCACTTAACGATGACACCATTTCCATTATTCTAGATATTAAAGTTGATGCTTAAAATATGACCAGACTGATACCAACTAAAACAAGTTGCTACAAAAAAAAAAAAGATGTATTGAAAAAGTGCTCCACTTGATGTAAAAGGAATGAATATGCAAGGATTTGCATGAATTTTGGAAATGTCTGCTTCACATATACATAAAAGAAATTACATGAATAGTTAGTTAGCAATAAAAAATATATATATATCAGGAATGGAACATTTTGGGCATAACCTTATACAATTTTACTTCAGTTTGCATAACAACACAATCATATCACACATATCCTAATCAATTAACAAAAGTAATAGTACTTTTACAAGCTCTTACCATAAGAGTTTCAATAAAACTTATGGTAAACTGTCATTTTTCTGTTTTTCCTCACAGTGGCTTCAGATTACAAAGCCTGCAGAAAGTAAAAACTAGTCAAGTTATTGAGGGGATTATGAGAAGTCTTTGGCTAAGAATATTAACAGAAGTAGCAAAGAATTCTTTGCTTATGTTAACACTATAACAAAAAAATTAACCACACTGGCCCACTCCATAAGAATGCATAACTATTCATGATCCTGTTCAGGCTGCTGACAAACTGAATAAAATATTTTGTATCTACGTTCATGGATGAAGGAGTTTTTAGGTTGATTTGATTTGGTAGTTGTTGGCGCATCGGCTTCTGTGGCCATATTGCACCTCCCAAGGTTTTTGCAGTACTTTGATCCAAGCCCGAGGCGGGAATCGAACCCGCGACCTTTGGGTTGCCGGGCAGGTGCTTTACCCACTCGGCTAGCCCGGTCGGCCGGAGTTTTTAGGGGTAGGAATCCCAGAAGTATACCAAGTTATGGAGAGCTAAATGATTTTTTGATAACTGAGATGAAAGAAAAAGAGAAAGCTAATACTAAATAAGACACCAGCTGCTGATGAAATTTATCCAATTATAACAAAAGAAACAACAAAAGATGTAGGAAAACCCTTGGATGCAATTATAAAAAGATCTCTAGATTCATGGAGGGAGGGAGTATCTTTGGATTGGAGATGTGCAAATATCTCTCCTATTCACAAAGGGGATCAAAGAGCAAAGTGAATAATTACAGAATGGTAAGCTTGACTTCTATTCCTACAAATAATGGAATGGAAGTTAAGAGTATTGAAGAATCATCATCTTGACAGAAATTCAAATGGAAATCACACGGATCTGTTAAGGAGAGATCTTTCTGACCAATTGCATTGACCTAATTACACTGGTCAGCAAAAAAAAAAAAAAAAGCATGTTGCATCCTGTTAAACTTCCAGGTGATCCTTGTAGATTTGACATTGCTCAATTGAAGGAAATTGACATTGCTCAATCTGAGGGCAACCATACTGCTGTAACACCCACCACCAAGCTTTAATGAGAGGTCAATTTTAAGGGATTAAAGTCAAAAGGTTTCTAGTAAAAAAGATTTCATATATTTTAAGAAAACTTTACATACAGTACTAAATATTGAACAATGGGTCTATTAACCTTATACTATTTACAAAAATGGTTATCTGGTAACAGAACACTTATTTTGTCGTGTTTTGCCTTTTATAATTGTCCATTGGTGTCTCCCGTACGAGATTCCAACAGTAGTTGGCCAACATATTTGGACTCCATTTTCCCCTAGTATCTTTTTTTCTGATTTGAGAAATATCTTGGTGAAACCTTTCACTGCATTCATTGGAGACTGCTCCCAAGATTTCAGGAAAAAAGTCTAAATGGGAATGTAGGAGATGAAGCTTTAATGAGAGGTCATGGTTTTCGGTCATTAACCTGCAATATTTGAAAACTGAGGGTGATGTGAACTTTTTAAGCACATATCTGATTTTTGAATACATTTCCTACAAGGATCTGTCAAAATTATTTCAGGGAGGAAATTTATGCCAACCAGTGAATTAGCTACTATGACTTGGTAACAAAAAAGCTGTACTGGAAACAAAAAATAATTTTGACATCATATACTCAGATTTCAGTAAAATTTTGACACTAATGCACAAAGGCAGATGTACAAATTGGAGCAGTGTGACTTTAGGGACAAGTTACTGCTATGGATAACGGGATGGTCGACTGGCAGAAGACAGAGTGGTTATAAATAGGCACACTGCACTTTCTGGATTAATATCATTAGGAGTCGCTCAGGGTTCCGGTGCTTGACCATTACTGTTTATGGTAATTATTAACAACAATCGATGAAGCCATATCAAACTTACTGTCTAAGTTCATTGATGATACAAAGGTTGGCAAGGGTAGTTAATGATAGGAATCAAGGTGTACTACTGTAGAAAGACCAAGAAAAACTTCACAGTTGGCAATTGAAATTTAACATTGACAAGTGCAAGGAATTGAATAAGATATCAACTATGTGGTACCACACTCAGAGTAGTAGAGAATGAAAAAACCAGGATGTATTATGCAGTCAGACACAAATTTCTCTAAGCAGTGCAGAAAGGCTGTCAGGACAGCACATGGGACTTTGTTAATGATATATAGGAATTTTTTCTCAGCAGTGATGTTGTATAGGGCACATCTTGAGTACTACATAAATGTATAGCCTCTAGCCTCATTTTAGGAAGGATATGGATTTGTTGCTTTTTTTTTTTCTTTTTTTTTTTTTTTTTTTGTTAGTTGTTGGTGCATCAGCTTCTGTGGCCATATTGCACCTCCCAAGGTTTTTGCATTTTCTACTCTGATCCAAGCCCAAGGCGGGATTCAAACCCACGACCTCTGAGTTGCCAGGCAGGCACTTTACACACCCGGTCGGCAGATTTTTTGCAACAGGTGCAAAGGGCAATGAGATTAGTAAAGGGAACAACACGAATACTCTTACCAAGAAAGAAGTCAATTCTGCAAATTGCTGCACCTCAAAACTAGCCACCTGCAAGATCTTGCTCTTTATCTTTACTCTTTCTTATACAAAATATGGGGGGGGTATAAACTTAAATTGAAACAGATTGGTTGCAGGATACACATTCAAAAATTTGCTTTCATCCAGAGAATAACGAATTGTCAGAAGAACTTCCATCTGGCATTGTGGAAGTGGGTAGTTTGAATAAATTTAAAGAAAGATTATACAAATTATTAGGGAGGATGGATGGAAGTGATGTGGGAAGGGATATATATATATATATTTTTTTTGCAGATGCTGTATAAGCTTCCTTTCTTCCTTGCATTATTTTTGCCTAATAATATTAATATAAATTATTATAATACAATATACTATAACACTAATTTTTGTTAAAAGTACCTATAAAATGAATTAAAACTCACCTGCTCAGTATATTCAAAAGGTGTCAAAAGAAGATATATGGAGAGGAGACATTCCATTAGATTCAAAGTAGTTTTAAACTGATCTTTGTTATCTGAACTATTAATGAGTCTGTTATTTAACTTTAAATCCTGAACAACTGCTAAAAGTAGTTCATAAACCAAAGAGGGTATAAAATGGGGCAGTAGATTTTGCCGATATACTGATGATTTCATCAACTGCCTGCAGATATCCCATAGTTCACATAAGAAAGAAAAATCATAATTATTACTGTTACTAATGGTAAAGTATTCATCACAACAATCATGAGAAGAAATTAACACTGATGTCATCACAATTTCTTGTGAAGTTTTTGAGGATGAGTGAGTTAAATTCTCTGTATCAGTATTGGACTGAACAACAGATTCTTTTAAAGCACACTGTTCTCTTTCAACATAAGAAGGTACGTAATTAATCCACTGAAGAAACAGCTTACTATGCTGAATTAAAATTTTCTGAAAAAGAGACAAAGCTGCTAACTCTTTAAAATTCTCTGTAAATATCTGAATTCTGTAGTCCTTCCTTTTCAGATTTGACTCTGCAGTTTCAACTTCTGAAATTACAACAACTTTCAATACTTGTATGACGAGTCTACGTAACTCTGTTATAGAGAGTAAATAACTCAAGGAGTGCAGTCCTCCTCTGTTCACAAATAAAGTCAATAATTTTGGATTCACAAGAAATAATGGAAGAGAAGCTAAACAGTATTTGAAGGCACTTGTAACCTGCGACTCTTCTAATTGATGAGAGGGAATAAATATTTGTAAAATAACTTTCAAAAATAACTGGCACTTAAGATAATCTGTTGCTACACTTATAAGTCGCAAAAGATGCTTTCCCACAATATGTGTAGTTGTACCTCTAACGGACAAAACTTTAATATAAAGGGTAAGAACATTCCAAGGATCATTTACTTTAATTTGATCCTGATTAGCAAGGAAACTGCTGTAAAATGACTGATAATCATGTTTTGGCACAGAAAAGCTAGCATTATTCAATAATGAATCAGTTAAATACAATTTATCACAAAATTGGCAGTGTGCATGACTAAACTGAGTTAAACCTAACTGTCTGAATAATGTTTTCTCTAGTATGGAAAGAAGAGACTCTTGCACTTGCAGGTCATATTCATGTAATGATGTCAACACACTTTTCAGAATAATATGTACATTGATACAACAACATATCCCAGCTTTGTGCAAAGCTCTTATAGTTTCCATTAAAAGTAATTTTGATTTTGCTTTGGCAATTATATCAAAGAAAATAAGATTCAACGTTGTTACACAACACATTGGCATTTTGTTCATAACACTGTGACTCAATGAAGAACCTAAAATATCATGATGGTGATGGGATACAGACATCCAATTACATCTTTTATGGTCACCATCACAACTAATCTCTGAATAGCTATGTTCAACCCTCAGTGTCTTTAATGAATTTATAGCATTTCTGAGAAGGATTAAAATCCTTAGTGAGTGGTACTGATATTCACTTTTGCTCTGTTTATCTAAATACAGAATCAAATTACAACATACAATGGGCCCAAAGTTGTCAGAAAATGTTCTGATAACTTGTACAATCTTAGCACATTCTTCTAAGGAAAGAGTTCTCAAAGTCAACCTGCAAATGAGGATTAGTGCTCCAATAATTGATTCACAAATAAACATTATATCTTCTTTATGTACAGTCTTTGAAAATACTTCTGATTGACAACTAACATTCTGAAGTAATGGAAAAATGTCTACAATAATTGTGAGTAATATCCTTAAAGCTCCATTTAAGGCATTGACTACGTCTTCAAAATTCATGGTTCCTACAGATACAAACAATAACGAGAGAAAAAGTCTCCGCATCTGTTTAAACTCATCCAGAAACAACCCCTCTGATTTGCAATGATGAAAGTGGAGTGTATCCAAGGTATTGAGAGCAAATGAAAAAACCACTGCAATAGAAGGAGGGGGTGAAGAAGAGCAAGCAAATGAAGATTTCTTATCCAAAAGACAAATTTTATGCAACAGATATATCACATACATACATACTTCCATGCCCGATACATAAGAAAACATTATATTTGTTATCCTCGAATCAGAAAAATATTCCTCCATACAACAGTCCTGCTTTTCTTCTTCTACATCTGAATTCTCGCAATATTTCGGGGCAATTTTGAAATCAACAGTTCTAAAGATTTTGGAGTCTGCAACTTTACAAACCAATGAAACATTAACAGGATCCAAAGAATCAGAATCTCCATTCGAAACATGCCGTTTCCTACACTTTCTTCTTCTGTGATAATGTATAGAATTTGGCTGGCCCAACTGTTTAGGCTTACACTGCACAGTCTTTTTGGAAATAACATTGAATGTTCTTTTAACTGGATACACCTTATAAATTTCCAAATATACCTCTTCATATGATATTCTTCTTAATTTCTCTAAAAAGAGTATAATAAAATACCATTAATTCAAAATTAACAATTATTAACAATCAATTTTAATATCAATAAACAGACAATGTCCAACAAATTGAACTCTACTGACAAAATATCTATTTTAAACAATACAAAGAGCCCCATTTAAAAAAATGTATATATTGACAGAAATTTAACCATTGAAAAAATAAGTTACTTACGAGATGATTAGAAACAATTAACTTAAAAAACCTTCAACACATGCTTGCTGATATTTTTTACCATTCTGTAATTTTCCGACCATCATTCTTGAGTTAAAAAAAAAAAAAAAAAAAAAAAACTTTCATTTGAAAAAAAATTACATTATCACTGTAACTGTATATTAATAAATTAGAATTCCAGTCACATTTTTTTAAATACCTATATTCACAACTTTTTTTTTAAGCAAAATAAGCATCATGTGGAGAGTTGGCCAATATTATTTCAAAAATCAAATCAGAAAATTTTTTTAAAAATCATAAAAAACATCACGTCAAAATCGTTAACCCCTCTTAGAGGGGCTAAGAGGGGTTAATAAAACAAACATAAGCAAAATTTATACTGATAAAACAAATTCCAGAACTAGGGGCCACAAATTCAAATTACAAGAGAAGAAGTTTAAAACTACAGCCAGTCCTCGTATAACAAGTGTTTACACTACACGAATTCGATCATACACGATTTATAAATAGGAGAACGATATCATATATAACACGAACTGAATTTGCTTATGCACGATTCGCCTTTGTGTTTACAAGAAATGGCAGTCGAACGCGGAATCACCTCAACTGAACGCAACACGATAGGAATGAAAAGAAGATTCTGAAAATGTATTTATGTTTTTTATATCAGTATTATTCATTTCACCATAATAACGTAAACCATACAATTCCAGCTATCGGTATTAGCATTAGTAGAGGCATTTGATGCAAGAAAGCAAGCTTATGCAGCATGAGCCAAAAAAAAAAAAAAATTATAATAATAATAAATCAATAAATAAATAATCACTTCCACTTCACCCCTCTATTCGTTCGAAATACCTGTCCAGCTGAGCCTTAAACTTATTTAGGCTATCAACTTCCACGACAAGGGATGGAAGTTTATTCCACCAACCAACCACCCGCTGGCTAAAGGCAAATTTCCTCATGTTTATCCTACATCTGTCTTTTCTCAATTTGAATTTATGCCCTCTCAGGTATTATTCTGAGCAAGAGGAAGAATCCCATCAGCATTGAGCATGCTCAACCCATTCAAGGCTTTATACACCTCTATCAGATCACCTCGCCGGTGCCTAGTCTCCAGACACTGTAATTTGCAAAACTTAAGCCTTTCTTCGTAAGAGCACCCCTTTGTTCCATTCACTAATCTTGTTGCCCTTCTCTGTACTCGTTCCAGCATCTCTACATCCTTCTTGAAATGAGGCCTCCACACCTGTATACAGTACTCTAGGTGTGGTCTGACCATTGCCTTATACAAGGGAATAATCACCTCCTTATCCCTGCTAGAAAAATTCCTATATATCATCGACAATACACCCTGAGCTACTCTTGCAGCCCTTTTCAGGAAAAGATATTATCAGGTATTATCGCAAATGCAATTAGATCGAGTTTACTACCAAGTTTATAACAGACTCCACTAGCAGGAACGCAACTGGAAATTGTGCTTTAGTAAAATGTGGGCTAGTGAGGTGTTCATAGTGTGTCTCTGCGTTTACGGTGTTGTTTATTCAGTTGCTACACGCATGTAGCTTTGTTTATGTGTATCAAGCATGCTTCCTCATTTTGTAATTGTGCTTTATTCCATAAAAATGGGTAAAATACTTAAAAGGTGCGAAAAGGAAGTGTCCTAGAAGACACTACAGATTCAGAGAGAAAAAGAAAAGCAATATCGATACGCAGAGGCAGACTGGGTCAAAAATTCTTACCAGAGAAAATTTGTAGTGGCCTCATACTAGCATTTATGGCCAAAATCACACCAAGGTTTCCCCCAGTAAGGCTTATGATCAGTTCGCCTCTGTCGATAGGGAAAAAATATGAAATTGTGAAACGCTTTGAGCGAAATGAAAGACCATGTGATATTGCACGTGCTAGAGGCCTAAATGAGGCAACGCAGAGAATTACAAAGAATGCAGAGAAAATAACTTTCATAGCAGGAACAACTCAAAGTGTAATTAAAATCCATTAGATTAAGACAAAGAATTGGAAGAGATGGAACGGCTGTCATCTGTTTGGATAGAAAATCAAACAAAAAACAAATTTGCTTACGACAGAAGCAAAAGCATTAGCAATATTTATTACATACTACGGATGCATTTCTTTTCGTGGAGAGGGGGGGGGGTATCACCTTTCCTAATGGTTGTTGCCATGGTAATGTTTTGGTTATGTGTGTTCAATCTTGGGTGGTCAGCACCTAACCCTATTTTTTCCATATGGCCTGTTGTTTATATTGCATGATTTTACATTGCACGAGGGTTTCTAGGAACACAACTATCATGCTATACGAGGACTGACTATACATTGCAGAAAGGTTTCTTTTAAAATCCAGAACATCATCATCATCAGCCATTTTCAATCCACTGCAGGATGAAGGCCTCTCCAGCAACTTTCAAGTTCCTTCTGTTTTGTGCAATGACCATCCATTTACTACACACAAACTCGTGAATTTCATCTATCATCTCCGTGTTGTCTTCCAGGTTTTCTTCTAGCTCCTCTTGGGTACCATTCTGTTATTTTCTTAGTCCATCTGTCATCATGTCTTCGAGCTTTGTGTCCTGCCCAAGACCATTTTAGTTCTTTAGTTCTGATAAGAATGTTCTTTACTTGAGTTGGCTGCCTAATCCATGTGTTTCTCTTCTTATCTAACAGTCTGATTCCCAATATAATTCGTTCCATTCTTCGCTGTGTAGTTCTCAGCTTCTCTTCCATTCTTTTGGTGAGTGCTTAAGTTTTACTTCCATAGGTCATGGTGGGGAGTATACATTGGTTCATTATTTTACGTTTCAGACAAACTGGGATATTGCTCTTCAGTATGTGACTATATTTCCTGAATGCTATCCATCCAAAATTTATTCTTCTCTTGACTTACATACATTTATCATTATTACAGCTAATGACTTGTCCCAGATAAGTATATGACTCCACCTTTTCAATTACTGCCCCTTCAATCATTATGTCCCTTTCTGTGGCATACTTGTTCATTATTACTTTTGTTTTAGCCATATTCATCTTTAGTCCAAAATCGTTACTAACTGTGCATAACTGATTCAGATTTTCCTCTAATTCTTTGGGATCGTGGCTTATGGCCACAATGTCATCTGCAAATCGTAAATGGTTTAGATACCTCCATTCACATTAACTTCTTTCTGCAACCAGTCTAATCTTCTGAAAGCTTCCTCAAGGGCAGCAGTAAACAGCTTCGGAGATATTGTGTCTCCTCCTCGAACTCCTTTCTTGATTTTAAATTTCCTACTGTCTTTGTCTAGTCTAATAAAGGAGGTAGCGTTCTCATATTCTATGCCTTGTCTTTTCAGTGCATGAAATATTGCCTTATGCTGTAAGGAGTCAAATGTCTTTTCATAATCCTCAAATGCCAGGCATAATGGTGTTTTACATTCATTTGCCTTCTCCATTAGCTGTGATATTATGTGAAGGTGATCCATAGTTGAGAATCCTGTCCTAAAGCCAGCTTGCTCTTTCAGTTGATTCTCATCAAGTATTCTTTCTAATCTGTTAGTATGACCCTTGTGAACAACTTGTAGATGTGGGATAACAAGCTAATTGGTCTATAATTTCCAATTTCTGATTTATCTCCTTTCTTATGTAGCAAAACTATGAATGCATTATTCCACTGCTTAGGCATCAACACCTTTTCTAACGCACTTTGTGAAAGCCTTGACAGTTTGTGTTGTCTCTTCCTCCCAATTTTAACAAATCTACAGTAACTTCATCTTCCCCAGGGCTTTCTGATTCTTCATTTTCTTCAATGTATGTTCTACCTCATCAGGAAGAATATCGGGTATGTCGTATGTGTTGCTAATTTGTGATCCACCTTCCCCACTGCTGGCATCATTCCCTCGCTCCTTGTATAATTCTCTATAGTAGTCTTCTGCTATTTGAATTATGCCTTTTCTGCTATTTGAATTATGCCTTCTCTGCTATTTATAAGTACACCATCGCTCTTCTTCAGTTTCAGTATCATTTGTCTTTCTGTATTACTTCTCACAGCTGCTGATTTAAGTCCTTTGTTTTCCCTTAATGCTTGTTCTACTTTTCTTCTGTTAAATCTTCTTATGTCCTCTCTGAGTCTCTTTCTAATGGTTTTGCATAATTCAGTATACTCAATTTTCTCCTTGTCAGTGTTTATCTTGCTCTTCTTTTGTCATCTTCTGTTCATCACAACAAGTGTTTCTTGACTAATTTTTTCTTCTTTGGATTTCTTTTTCCCTATAGGTTTCTTGGGCTTTATCACTTTCAGAAAATTGTAATATTCCTCGTCGATATCTTGGTCCTGAGCAGTTTGCAGAAGCTCAAACTTGTTCTTAAGTTGCAGTACATACTGCTTTTTCTCCTCTTCTGTTATCTCAAAGACCTTTGTATTATTTACTCGAGTCAGTTTTTTCCTTTCCTACATCAAGTGTACATCTTACCATTCTGTGATCACTTCCAACATTTACCTTATTCAGGACGGTAACATTCACAATATATCTTCTGTTAGTGAGGATGAAGTCTATTTAATTAGTTGTTAATCCATTTGGACTCTTCCATGTCCACTTTCTGTTCACCCTTTTCTTGAAAAAAAAAAGTGTTCATTACTAACAATCCTTGAGATTCTGCAAATTCCACAAGTCTTTCACCTCTCTCATTTCTTTCACCAATTCCAAAATTTCCTACAGTTCCCCTTTCTGCACTGTTTTGTCTTTTTCCAACCTTAGCATTGAAGTCCCCCATAATAATAGTGTAGTGGGTTTTCTGCTCATCTAGAAGACTCCCAATTTTGGTGTACATTTCTTCAACCTCTTCATCATCATGGCTCGATGTTGGTGCATAAATCATTATAACCTTTAGCTTGTACCTCTTAGAAATCTTGAGTATTATTCTTGACACCCTTGATGTACTTTTGAATTCCAAAATGTTGTTTTTTAAATCTTTATGGACCAGAAACCCAACTCCACTCCTTTCACTGTCTCCATCGGTGTACAGTAGATTTCCACTTGATAAACTTATAAGTGATTCATTTCTTCTTGTTTCAGCCAAACCAATGATATTCCAATTCACATTTTCTAATTCCTTTTCCAGCTCTAATATCCTGTCTTCACCGATGAGCGACCTTACGTTGTAATAGGCCAAGTTCAGTTTCCGTGCATGGCAGCCTGGTTATATACCCGGAGATTCTTAGTATCCTCTGCTTCCACTCTGATCCTCTAGCTGCCAAAAGAGGGGGAGTGAAACCCACTGGGGACTGAGGGCCATTTGTTTCATCATGCTGTCATATGCTGGTGGGTTTGGTCTTTTCCTCTTCACGCTGACCAGGCTTCTTGAAGAGAACCACTCTACATGTTCGTTGCCACCTAAGTGACGTAACAGAGCTTACCATCGAGAAGATGTGCACGAGTGGATTTTAGGGAGACGGCCAACCGGACTTCTCCTAAATCTTCTGTAATAGAAAGATATTCAATCCATAACACACAGAATACCAGTTTCCCTCTAAGCCCGCAGAAACAGATCCAATAAAATCCAGAACAGATCCAATTAAATAAATAAATTTCTGATTTTTAAACAGTATTCATAACATTTCTGAAATCCTGATGGAAATTCTGTTTAATATCTGGAAACATTAAGAATATTAGGAAAGAAGTCATCTTTGAACTCCAGAAATACTGATGTCATCAAATTTGCCACTGACTGATCTTATATAAAATGTATATCCTTGGCCTCACAGACCTTATGCCTCCAATCATTCACTGTTGATGGCTGCACAAACCAAGTGCACCACCCCTCATCACAACCACCTGACTCTAAGCAGGATCAGTGATCTGCTATGAGGTGACATCACCATCATGCAATGATAGCTGTAAAGCTTCCCCAGCCACTGGATGCAATTGAACTGATAGGTATAAGTATGTTAAGGGTCAGACGGCTCCGGGGATTTGTCCCATCTCTGCATATGTTCTATGTATCGAGTGACAGTACCCTGTCTATGCCAGAGGTTTAAAAATAATGTATGGGTCATGTGGTATGTAGTTTGTTGTGCCCATTGCTCATCCGGCCTGTGGGCAGCTGGGCCCCTAGTGGGACCCTGCATTACCATACCTAGCGAAGGGGATGCCAGCCGGGTGTACCAAGAGACTAATTATACTCTGGCAGGACATGCCAGAGCATACCCAGTTTTCTTGCAATGAGGATTTGTTACCATGTATAAATATAGTGCAAATGCATCAGAAATACATAGCTATATCTGAATAAATCAGAATATTGGTAAAACGGCATCGTTTTAGGTTATATCTCATATTGTGAATACCTTCACAACGAGTTGCCATGATATTGCACTACTTCGAATAAGTAATGCTTCACCTATGGAGAAGACTAATGTTACTTATTCTCAGATGGAAGAAGGGCCAAATAGCCCTGAAACAGTGCCGTCTGGGTGGTGGTATCCATCTGAGAATAAGTAACATTAGTCTTCTCCATAGGTGAAGCGTTACTTATTCGAAGTAGTGCAATATCATGGCAACTCGTTGTGAAGGTATTCACAATATGAGATATAACCTAAAACGATGCCGTTTTACCAATATTCTGATTTATTCAGATATAGCTATGTATTTCTGATGCATTTGCACTATATTTATACATAGTCTAGACTCCTTCATAGCTTGAGGCTTATGCCCTAAACGCTTGAGTCTAAATACATGATACACCATCAGGCATCTCTCATATTGTGGAGTTACTTCATAACTGTTTTGCCATCATTGCATCACTCGGGTACCTACCCACCCACCGAAGAAGGGCCAAATAGCCCTGAAACGGTGCCGTCTGGGTGGTGGTATCCATCTGAGAATAAGTAACATTAGTCTTCTCCATAGGTGAAGCGTTACTTATTCGAAGTAGTGCAATATCATGGAAACTCGTTGTGAAGGTATTCACAATATGAGATATAACCTAAAACGATGCCGTTTTACCAATATTCTGATTTATTCAGATATAGCTATGTATTTCTGATGCATTTGCACTATATTTATACATAGTCTAGACTCCTTCATAGCTTGAGGCTTATGCCCTAAACGCTTGAGGATTTGTTACCAATAATTTCATCTATTGTTCAGATTGTATAGTTCCTCATTTTGGTCACCGTGGCCATCAACTAACATAGAAACTATCCTATAAAAATTATCACACAGAACCTGATCCATCAAATTTGTATTTGTAACAATTTGTAACAATCACATGTGTATTGTGGCTGTCCTAGAACTGCATCTTGATAATGAGTTTTCCCAGCTCTCTCTCTCTCTCTCGAATATATCCCATTAAGAAAATATAGCTCCAGAAGGATGCTGAGATGGATCAATATGAGATGGAGCTGGCAAGTCTAACAGAACAGAAAAATACGGCATGTGAAAGTTACCAGCAATCCTACCAGAAGTGGCTCATGACTCTGATATTTGGGGGTGCTGCATCTTAAAATTACATTCAATTGCCTTGGTTATAAGACATGTAGACATACAGTGATAATAATAAGCAAGTTAAAAATACTACAAAATATTAACTAGACATTTACCATTAACAGACTTAAATCTTTTATTTAAAAACAAAATCCATTCTTTGGTTTTTATTTGTTGAAAATAGATTAACTTTTTTATTCAAGTTTGGTGCACTGTTGATGAAGCTTTTCTCTACTGAAAGCATTGCTTGAGCATTTAGCCTTTCCTGATTTAAAGTGCTCCTTAAAAATGTTTTTATTATTTTTAATATCGAAAAATGTTTTTATTCTTTTTAATATCGAATGGAGCGTTCGGGCTCTGAAGTAGTAATTGGAATGGTCAAAAGAAGAACTTTTGAGTTTTGTAAGTTCACCAAGAACTTCAGCTAGATTATTTTCTGAGATAAATTTCAGCAAGTCAGTTAATTTTCAATAATTGTGTAGATCACGTCTGCTATAGAAAACTTGTAATTCCATAAGAGGTTTTCTCTTTCAATCATGGGATATGCCTCAGTAGTCTCCCGTACTTCTTCCATGGACATTTTCGTATGAAAAATAACAAAGTTCTCCTTGTTAAATAATGCAGCAATTAATTGCTTTATAAAAGAATATCTCTCACCTATGTCAACACTTATATAGTGACATACTTCCTTTCGCTTCAATCATGAGTGTTTTTGATGGATTTTCACAGTACATCGAATTTCTGATTTTTAGAATAGCATTCTTAAAGTTTCTTATATATTCATGTATTTTAACTGCCTCAATTTCTCGAGATTGCATTTGATTATAAATAACTTCCATGTAAGGCATTATCTGATGGAAAAGTTCTAACCAGAACTAGAATTTTTCATTACTCAAGATGTGCAAAATTCTGAAATAGTTGCTTCTGAAATAGTGCTTCTGAAATAGACTTATCTGCATTTGCTGTCACTTGTAGTTCCTCCATGCACTTTTTTTAAGGAGTCAAAATTTTCATAAATTCTGTTCACGGTGCGTATATTGAAGTTCCATCTTGTAGGGGAAGATTGGGCAACACGGCTGTCCACATGCTTTCTGAGAACAGAGAGACACTGTGGTGATCTCGAGAAAAATGTTGGTATTGACATTAGGTTCGAAAAGAACATTCTTGAATCTTGGGTACTACCTGCTGCATTCTCATCATCAGATTCAGTTGGTGGCAGGGTAGTGAATAAAATTTGAATTTTTATACACTTCTTTTTATTTTAGCCTGAACTCCCCCTTTCTTGCCTTTCATCACATTTGTGCCATCAAATGTCTGAGCAACCAGTTTTCGAGTATGTCCTTCGAGGATTATGTCTAAATGATCTAGAATGCACTTCAATATTCCGGCTGCTGTTTGGTTTTCCGGAGTGAAAAAACCCGAAAAACGATCAAAAATGTCTCCATTCAGTTCATATCTCACAACAATTACCATTTGTATATGTTCTGAAACATCTGTTGTGTCATCAGCCATGACAGCTACGAATGAAGCTTCTTTAATTTCTCTTTTTATTTCATCCCAGCATATTTTCACCAAACAGTCAAGAATATCATTCTGAATAGTTTTTGAAATGCCTTTAAATGCTGCATTACTTTCTAAATGGTTCTTTAAATTGGAATCTAATGTACAGGCAAAATTTATTAATCCTCTGAATACTCCTGGATTTTTAGAATCATCTTTTTCGTCATGTCCATGTAAAGGAATTTCAAACTGTCCACAAAATTTAGTGCAGTCTATTATTTTAGACAATACCTCACGATTCTTGGTAACTTTTCTGTTATGTTTACAGATTGAAAGTCTGTAGGCCTCACTAAGCTGTTCTTTAATATTTACGCTTCCTAAAAGCGATAGTAAAATCACATTATCAATATGTTTCTTTGAACTCTCATGTTGTTGAGTTTATTCTTTCATTCTGTTTATGTCTGTAAAGCCACTTTTTTTTTTTATCCAACATTTTTAACTTCACAACCACAAAGCCAACTTTTCCTTTGGTATCATTCAGTTTTAAAACTGCGAATTTATTTCTTATTATTACTTATTCCCCACTGAGAAATTTGAATCTTTGGTGTGGGGCGGCCTTCTTTTTCAATGGCATTTTTTTTCTTGGATAGATAATTATGAAAAACTAAGTTACTGAAGTTTATTCACTGTCACGCGATTTACTTCATGGGGAAGCATGGAGGCCATGATTGAATCAAATTTCACAAAATCGTGTGTCTTAGAAATAATGTTTTACTTACATATCACCTCATAATATAACTTCTACTTACCAAGTTCAAGCTCAATTCGCAATTAAGCTGTAATCCCATTATTACACTGTTGAATGTTGAGTATTGACTTAACACTAATATTATTTAGTTACTTAATGGGAATTCAGGCGAATAACAAAAAGACACCGACATTGAGGCTACACACCCATCATCGTCAACGATGAAATCTGCACTGTGCACTTTACAGTGACTGATTTGTTTCACCTATAAAAAATGTATATTGGCAAGTTGCCAATGGCAACCAACTACCAGATATTCATTGGAATGCAAAATGTGTCACTGCCTGGCGCATAAGGCCTACAGTTACTTAAACTTCAAAGTTGGAAACAATTTCGTGTTTTTATTCGTTTATTATTGAAATGATTACTAGAAATAGAGGATGTGCATACTATATGCGGGTCTTGTTAATAAAAATATTCATTGCGTTGGTTTGTTCTTCACAAAATTTCATATAACTCCACTGTATATCTAGATTTAAATAGCTGGGGGTGCTGCAGTGCCTATGGACGAGCAGTCACTGAATCCTACCACATAAAAGGTTAGAATGGCAAAGGCTGAGTATGAGGAAGTACTGGCTAAAAGATCAAAGAATGGGAACGGGGAGTTTTTCATGTATGTAACTACAAAGAACAAAAAATCAGACTGGATCCTTGGATACTGGGTGTGGGAAAGTCTTAGATAACCCAAATTACATTGATGGAGTGAATAGGTACTTTGCATCAGTCTGTAATGACAAAAGACCCTTCATCGTGAGGAGAGGCTGAAACATATGAAATGGCAGATATGAAGTTCAATACAAGCAGATACGAAGTTCGATACAAGCAGATACGAAGTTTTCTGAGCAGTGTAAACAATAAGCCAGGAAAGCCCATGGTGTCCTTTCAATGATTTATCAAACAACCTGCAGAGATGGGAGCTCATAGTCCCACTGTATAAGGCAATTGTTAGACTGCAGTTGGAATACTGTGCCCATGTATGGAGACTTCATCTGAAAAAAAACCGGAGTTCTCAAAAGGGTCCAAAACATGTAATTTGCATGGTGAGATTGGCAAAGCAACGTATGAAGAAAGACTAATTATGTAGGCCATTTATTTTATTAGCCCCTCTAAGAGGGGTTAATAACAAATGTAAGCAAAATTTATACTGATAAAAAAATTCCAGAACTAAGGGCCATGAATTCAAATTACAAGGGAAGAAGTTTAGACTACATTGTAGAAAGTTTTGTTTTACACAGTGAGTTGTTGCTTACTAAAACAAGTTGCCTCCACAGGTAGTTAAGGCTGATAGTTATTCAAAAATTCATAGGTCTACTGGACAATTACATAGGTGAGGAGGGAAGCACATAATTTGTCTATTTTCATATCTACTTTTAGACATTTATTTATTTTTTTTTTGTTGTGAGATTCAGTACAAGAAGCCACAGAAAAAGTCTGGCTTCCTTGCACTATACTGCTAATACTAATTATTATTTATGCATCTGTTAATTGTAAATATCTAGCCTAAAGGCCAGAAAGAAAGAAAACATCTGGAACACTATTGAATTTGTCCATTTTTACAGAAAATCTGCAATAAAGTCTCTCTCTCTCTCTCTCTCTCTCTCTCTCTCTCTCTCTCTCTCTCTCTCTCTCTCTCTCTCTCTCTCTCTCTCTCTCTCTCTCTCTCATTCCCTTTAACTGGGCAGTATTGGTAGGTCCCTAATAAGTGACCCTCAAAAATAAGAATCCCGCATTAGAATCAATGATGGCATATGAACCCTCTTTTCAAAACACCAAAACCTTAGCAGAACAGTATAAGGTAAAGTTTAACACCAATATTTACCTTTTGCACAATCAGCCTTTCATGATACATGAGCTTAATGGGACTTTATTGAGAACACACAACAGTGCTGCTGATCCACCCCCTATCTATAACATCATGTTAGAACAGTTGGATGAAATAGCATTGAATTCTATGTTGATTTTTTTGTAATTGAGTGTTGTCGGAAAACTTGAATTTGTAATCTTGGCGGCATTCAGTTGTTTAGCCTTTCTGAAGCCTGGAACAGATGAATCCAATTAATTAATTATTGACCTGTCTGTTTGTCTGGCTCTCTCTCTCTCTCTCTCTCTCTCTCAAGCGATTTTTTTTATGGTTTTTGCAGATAATTTGCAGGCATCAACCTATCAGGTGAACTGCCACTGGTTTTTTTTTTTAAACTATTTGGCTTTTTGCTTGCACAACAATGGCACGGTACCAATGCTTTGTTTATAGTTTCAGGTCCTTTTTTTAATTCACCCACCAGTTCAATAAATATCTACAGTCCCACCACAATTTTTTTTATAATGACTTCTTATTGATTTCATATAGCGGGGATAAGAACACAAACTCAATATCTCAAGATGGACACCAACTTTGAAGAAGCAAACAACATGCATAGTTTCAAATTTTGCACACTTTGAAGAGCACCAAAGTTGAAATAAATATTGAAATAAACCTGAAAATTGAAATTACTAACAGTATCAAACATACACAATGTGTTTTTATAATTTTATAAATAATATTTACTGTGAAACTTCCCTTTAACGGACAGCCAGTGGGAATGAAAATTTGTCCGTTAGAGAGAAGTGTCTGCTAACAAGAAGTCTGAGGGAGAAAAAAAAAAAAAGAAAAATCGTTAAACGTTTAATGTAAAATTAAATTAAATTATATACAGATTTTGCACAATAATTTTGTAAATAATATACATACAATTTTGCTATGCATATTATGACTTTATCTTAAGAAAAATACATACAGTAATCACTTATTTTCTTCTGCACCACCTTCTGGCTGATAATTTTGTTTTCCACATTTGTTTGGAGTGAAGAAACCATCGAAAGTCCTTCAGTATCTTCTTCAGCGGTGAAAAACATTTTTAAATGATTGATTTGTATGAGTGCTTCTTCTATTTTCATCGGTGGTTCGTCGTTAATGTTCTTCGACAGAATGACCTCCTTCCATTTCTTCATCCTCATGAGAAACTTCTTGAAAAATATCGATGATAATGTCGTTGATATCTAGAGAGCACCATCTTCCGTAGTGAGGTTCGAGTCTATATCTTTGTAGCCAGGGTAACTTGTAGCTGAAGTATCGTACATTATCAATAGATGTTGAAGTTCTTGTTCTTCTTGGTGCTCCACATTGCTGTTCACAACTTCAATTTTTGCATTTGAGAAGCCAGACTTTACAAAACAGTTCACGACAATTTGTTTTCTAATTGCGTTTACTGAAGAGGAAATCCATTGAATCGCATCTAGGATGCTGATTTTGTTTGCAAGGTCACTCGCACGTTACATCGTTCATGTTTGCAATGAGATGTCTTAAAACATGTTTTCTGTAGTGAAGTTTAAAATTTTTTATTATCCCGTGATCCAAGGGCTGACACTCTGCAGATGTGTTTGGTGGCAGGAAAATGATTTGAATGTTGGACAATTCAATGTGCGGGTGAGATCCAGCATTATCCATGAAAAGAATAATTTTTCTGTTTTGACGAATCATGTTTTGGTTAAAGTGACTTATCCATTCACTCATGATATCTCGTGTAATCCACGCATTTTTATTAGACTTCCAGTAAACATTCAAAAGATTCAACTTTATGCCCTCGAAACAATGAGGATTTTGTGGTTTTCCTATAACAAGAAGTTGTTCAAAGTCTCCCAACATATTTGTACACAATAGTACAGTCAAGCGTTCCTTAGAAATTTTTCCACCCTGGCACTTTGTTTTTTAGACTCATTGTTTTTTCAGGAAGAGCTTTAAAAAAACAACCCTGTTTCGTCACAGTTGTAAATATCCTTAGCTTCAAAATCATGACATAAATCTTCCAATTTAACGGTCCACTCTGTTACAATCCCAGTATCAACAGATCCACCTTCATCACTTACGGTTTTCCAAGAAATTTTATGCCGAGTTTTGAACTTGTCTAGCCATCCCACAGAAGCTTTGAACTCATTTACTCTAATAGATTTCGCAATCTCCAAAGCCTTTTCCCTAATAATAGGCCCATTAATGGGAATTTTTTTAGCACATGCGCGACAAAACCACTCATACGTAACATTGTCAATTTGAAGTCCAACAGTTTTCGGGAATGATTTTTGAAAATGATCATTTCCGTGTTGTCAAAATTGTTTGAGCAGTTCATTTTTTTCCTTTAGGATGTCGCTTACCTGCGTCTTCCTGATTTTGAATTTTGCAGCAAGATTGCAAACACTATTTTTTTGCCGATCATGTGCATTAATGAGTTCGACTTTATCTTTTAAAGTTAAATATTTACGAGAAGACATTGTGCACTTCACACGACACTGAACAAAACTGAAAACTGAAACTCAAAAGACGAAGGGCCGACCAAATTCCCCCCCTTCCCCTGCACACACCGAATTCATCAGAAGTTTTACACGTGCCTTAAAATTCTTGAAAAAGGGTTTAGAACCGCGACGTAAACCTTGATAAAATTCAGGGAATCGGAAATAGAAAATAAACACACTATTGAGGCAATAGGTTGAAGAAAAGTTCCTAGCAAAAGGGCCGTAAGCTCTCCCGCAGTCTGTTATGGGGAGATCAAATTAAGTGCTAATCTAAACAAAACAGTGCAAATTGCCTGTCTGCATCCGTTACAGAGAATGTCCGCTAGACAGAAGCTGAAAACACGTTAAAACCAATAGAGGTGAGTTGGGGAATTTGAAAATGTCTGTTTTACAGAGATGTCCGTTAAAGAGAGGTGTCGTTAGGAGAAGTTTCACTGTATATACATAACAAGG
This sequence comes from Mastigoproctus giganteus, assembly GCF_048544385.1. NCBI lineage: Eukaryota > Metazoa > Arthropoda > Arachnida > Uropygi > Thelyphonidae > Mastigoproctus > Mastigoproctus giganteus. The sequence continues at coordinate 144,497,235 of NC_143580.1, forward strand.
AGAAATATACACACATGCACACGTTTGAAATTTCACACACCCAATGATCTTTTAAATTGTAAAATGGATGACACAAATCAACTGTTTCTAATTTTTGAATAAAATGGAGGGGTTTTTTTGCAATTTTCAGCAGAATCGGTTCTTTTTTTTTTTTTTTTTTTTTTTTTCAAATAAAAAGGTGTAAAATATATAGCATTACAATATTTTCAAAATTTTTATTAAAACTTAAACAGGATGTACTAGTACTGCAATCTATTAAGCAAAGATGAAATATTGTCACTTAATCAGAATTCAAAAAACCCAGTTTCAGTTTCCAGAAATTGAAAAAAAGTTTATTTATACTTAATTTAATATTAACAACTATATTGATTTTTTATCAAAATATCCACCACAACATTATATCACAAAAATTAATCATTCTGGTGATTAATTTTAGAAGTGTCTTGACAAATTTCTCTGTACAATGAACAATGTACAGAGAAATAGAGTGGGCTAGCAAATCAGAATGTCTTATAATGGGGGATTTTAACTTCCCAGATATTGACTGGAACTTGCGGATTGGTCACTCACACACTAGTCAGACTTTTGTGGATTTATTGGATGATTGTTTTCTGCAGCAGCATGTTCGAGAGACAACCATAGAGATTTATCAGCAGTGATCATTCGTGTATTAAGAATTTGCAGATGAAGGAACCACTGGGTGGCAATGATCACAGTGTACCGATGTGGGATTTACTTCAAGATTTAATTACCATCAGGGGTAAAGGAAAGGGTTTTTGCTTCCTTAAAGGTGAGTACAGTGGTCTCAGAAAGTTTTTAAATTCTGTATAGTGGGATCAACTGACGATGTTACCAACAGTAAATTCTAAGTGGGAAACATTCAAGGAATTAATCGTGGAAGCTACTAAAAGTTTCATACCTATTAAGAAATATTGTTCAAGGTTTAGGCAAAAATGGTTAGCAAATTAACTAATGAGACTCGTAACAGAGAAGAAAAATGCATGGGATGCATATAATTATCAAGCGACTCAGAAGCCTATGGCAGATATAAGCTAGTCTGTAATCAGGTCACAAAGGAGGTTAGGCAGGCGAAGGCAGATTACAAGAAATCCTTCGCAAAAGATGCTAAGAAAAACAGCAAGGATTTCTTTACTTATATAAACTCTAAAAGGAAGGGATGAATCTGACTGGTCCACTTGACATCGATGGTTTGACTGTTGATGATCCTGCTCAGATAGCAAACAACTGAATGAGTATTTTGCATCTACATTCACACATGAGGAATTATTAAGGTTTGAAAATGGCAGAAGGTTATCAAATTGTAGCAGGATACTTAATGATTTTGTAATAACTGAGAGCAAAGTGGAGGAGAAATTGTTGAAGTTAAACATAAGAAAGGCATCTGGGGTGGATGGGATCTATTCAGTTATATTAAAGGAGAGGGCAAAGCAACTAAGTAAACCCTTAGCCATAATTATGAGAGCATCATTGGACTCAGGGGAGGTTCCCACGGACTGGAGATGTGCAAATGTATCCCCAATTCACAAAGGGGGATCGAAGGGTGACACGAGTAATTACAGACCAGTTAGTTTAACTTCTGTTCCAGGTAAAATAATGGAGTCACTGGTTAAAGATGCATTGCAGGATCATCTAGACAAGACTGCAGCAATAATTCAGACACAGCATGGGTTTGTTCAGGGAAAGTCTTGTCTGACAAATTTGATAGGATATTACAATGTGGTTACAAAGGAACTGGATGCAAAAAATAATTTTGATATCATATATTTGGATTTCAGGAAAGCTTTTGACACTGTTGCGCATGGAAGACTATTGTACAAATTGGAGCAGAATGGTATTAAGGGTAAGTTGCTACAATGGATAAAAGGATGGTTGAGTGGGAGAAGACAGAGGGTGGTAATCAATGGGTGCTGCTCTTCGTGGACTAATGTTTTTAGTGGTGTCCCACAGGGTTCGGTGTTAGGTCAACTGTTGTTTTGTATATTTATCAATGATATTGATGAAGGTATATCAGGCTTAATGTTGAAGTTTGCAGATGATACAAAGATTGGCAGGGTTGTTAATGATAGTAATGGCAGTGTGCTACTGCAACAGGATCTAGATAATTTGGGCAGATGGGCTAAGAAGTGGCAACTGAAGTTTAACATTGACAAATGCAAAGTACTGCATATGGGTAGAAGTAACCCCAGAGAAACGTACCAACTGTGTGGTACTACACTTACGGTGGTAGAAAATGAAAAAGACCTGGGAGTAATTGTGCAGTCAGATATGAAGTTTTCTGAGCAATGCAGACAGGCTGCCAGGGCAGTCATGGGGTTTTGTCAATGATATATAGGAATTTTGCTAGCAGGGAAAAGGAGGTGATTGTCCCTCTGTATAAGGCAATGGGTCAGGCCATGCCTTGAGTACAGGTCTGGAGGCCTCATTTTAGGAAGGATGTAGATTTGCTTGAGCGTGTACAGAGAAGGGCAACAAGACTGGTGAGGGGAATGAAGGGATCCTCTTACCAAGAGAGGCTTAAGGTCTGCAAATTGCAGTGGCTGGAGACTAGGCACCTGCGCGGTGATCTGATTGAGGTGTATACGGCCTTGAATTGGTTGAGCATGCTGAGTTCTGATGGGATCCTTCCACTTGTTCAGATTACGAACCTAAGGGGGTATAAATCCAAATTAAGAAAGGACAGATGTAGAATAGATGTGGTGAAATTTGCCTTTAGCCAGCAGGTGGTTAATTGCTGGAACAAACTTCCATCTGTCGTTGTGGAAGTTGGTAGGTTAAATAAATTTAAGGAGGAACTGGACAGGCGTTTGAAGGGAATGGTGTGATTTTTTTTTGGCTGATTCTGCATAAGCTCATTCACTTGCTTTCCTGCATCACATACTACTACATACTCCATGTGGCCTTGCTATTCCTATATTGTACTGGGTGGTTAGGTGGGTCACTATGCCATATACAAGGTTAGACACATTATGCTCACCTCAAGTGTTGAATGTATATGGCTGTCCGACATGTGACCTTTCGTTGGTTGTATGGCCACTGTTGAGTCACAATGAACTCATGACACCACAGAATGGAAGGAATTAACCATGTTGGCTGTTGTCAAGATTACTGACACCTGTACACCTTGGCTCCACAATCATTCCACATTCAATGTTAGAAAGATCTCAACCCATTCTTCCTCTCAGACACTCAAAAACTGATCACCATGTGTGTGAGTTACGAAGTGTGGTCAAGGTATGTTTGTTTTGATTGCAGTCTCCAGGGTTTCCCCTATAAGTCGCAGCAGCATCTGAAAGGCAAAACCAAGGCTGGCAAGTATGTATGTAGGTTGTTGTGTTGAGTGCCAGCACCTGGCGACTTCACAGCCAGGGGGTATGGGACACCTGGTCTCCTGACCTTGGCAACAAGGAGGTGCACTAGGGACTACAATTCAGGAAGTGACACATAGGGGGAATATCAGAAAATTCTGAAAACCCCAATAAGAAGAGGAGCAGGAAGATAGCTTGAGAAGTATGGGAAATGAGGAGGGACGAAAGAGATAAAAAGAAGATGATAAAGAAAGAGGCATCCCCCGGAAGATGAAGAGAGAAGATCATAATTAAACTAAAAGAAAGTCAACATTTACATCTTACAAAATATATACAGTCAGTTCTGCTTTAATGCGGTACGTGTGTTCCTAAAACACTCTGCATTATAGCATTTTGAACATTAAAAACAACAGGGCTTGTGGGAAAAATAGGGATGGTACTCCGCGTACCAAAAAAAAAAAAAAAAAACTTCTAAATAATTTTATATAATTAAAAAATAAATATTTATTTAAGATTAGTATATTAATATAAAATAAATAAATATTAAATATTTGTTTAATATTTATTTGCCAACACAAAAATCACATTATATTTGCAAAGTTCCCTAATACATCAGTCACGTTGGGGCAAATTCACGTTATAGCAGAACTGACTGTACATCCATAATCAAGCCCTGAGAGAAAAAGACTGATTTACTGCCTCCACAAGACATTTTATAATGATATTTCAACTTGCAATTTTACATACTAAACGTCCTAAATCTGTCCCTTAGCGAAACAGCCAAGATTACTGCTTTCACTAGATATTTCTATATTTAAACAAGATAATTCAAAAATCTTAATCACAGTTAAAACTTTATCTGAAAATCAAAGGAAAGAGTGTTCACCTTAGAACCATAACATAATTACATGATAACAAGAGAAACTGCTTCTACAGGGATGGGTTACACTTAAATAGAAAGGGTGCAAGAATATTTGCTGATGCTATCGAGGCAGTGTTAGGTGGGTCAGAAAACTGTTAGCTTGGGGGGGGGGGATTCAAAGGCTAAAAGGTTAAAAGTAGATGCAGGCAGAGATGAAGGTGAATCTTGCACTAATTCTATTAGAATAAGCAGCAGCCTGGAGTGAAGGGGTGCTGGGGGTTTCAGTTGGATGACTGGATGATTGTTTTCTGCAGCAGCATGTTCGAGAGGCAACCACACTCTTGACCTGGTTATCAGCAATGATCATTCTTTATTAAGAATTTGCATATAAAGGAACCACTAGGTGGCAGTGATTACAGTGTACTGATGTGGGATTTACTTAAAGATAATTACCATCACAGGTAAAGGAAAGGGTTTTTGCTTCCATAAAGGTGAGTACAGTGGTCTCAGACAGTTTGTAAATTCGGTACGGTGGGATCAACTGACGATGTTACCAACAGTAAATTCTAAGTGGGAAGCATTCAAGGAATTACTCGTGGAAGCTACTAAAAGTTTCATACCTATTAAGAAATATTGTTCAAGGTTTAGGCCTAAATGGTTATCAAATGAACTAATGAGACTCGTGACAGAGAAGAAAAATGCATGGGATGCATATAAATTTTCATGCGACACATATGGCAGATATAAGCTAGTCTGGATGCAAGTCACAAAGGAGGTTAGGCAGACGAAGGCAGATTACGAGAAATCTTTGACAAAGGATGCTAAGAAAACCAGCAAGGATTTCTTTACTTATATAAACTCTAAAAGGAAGGGAATGAATCTGACTGGTCCACTTGATATCAATGGTTCGACTGTTGATCCTGCTCAGATAACAAACAAACTGAATGAGTGTTTTGCATCTACATTCACACATGAGGAGTTATTAGGGTTTGAAAATGCCAGAAGGTTATCAAACTGTAGCAGGGCACTTAATGATTTTGTAATAACTGAGAGCAAAGTGGAGGAGAAATTGTTGAAGTTAAACATAAGAAAGGCACCTGGGGTGGATGGGATCTATCCAGTTATATTAAAGAAGGCCGCAAAAAAAGTAAGCAAACCCTCAGCCATAATTATGAGAGCGTCCTTGGACTCGGGGGTCCCCACGGACTAGAGATGTGCAAATGTATCCCCAAATTCACAAAGGGGGATCGAAGAGTGACACGAGTAATTACAGACCAGTTAATTTAACTTCTGTTCAAGGTAAAATAATGGAGTCACTGGTTAAAGATGCACTGCAGGATCATCTAGACAAGACTGCAAGCAATAATTCAGACACAGTATCGGTTTGTTAAGGGAAAGTCTTCTCTGACAAATTTGATTGGATATTATGATGTGGTTACAAAGGAACTGGATGCAAAAAATAATTTTGATATCATATATTTTGATTTCAGGAAAGCTTTTGACACTGTTGCACATGGAAGACTACTGTACAAATTGGAGCAGAATGGTATTAAGGGTAAGTTGCTACAGTGGATAAAAGGATGGTTGAGGTGGGAGAAGACAGAGGGTGGTAATCAATGAGTGCTGCTCTTCATGAACTAATGTTATTAGTGGAGTCCCACAGAGTTCGGTGTTGGGTCCACTGTTGTTTTGTATATTTATCTATGATATTGATGAAGGTATATCAGGCTTAGTGTCGAGGTTTGCAAATGATACAAAGGTTGGTAGAGTTGTTAATGAGCAGTGTGCTACTGCAACAGGATCCAGAAAATTTGGGCAGATGGGCTGAGAAGTAGCAACTGAAGTTTAACCTTGACAAATGCAAAGTACTGCATATGGGTAGAAGTAACCCCCAGAGATGCGTACCAACTTTGTGGTACTACACTTAAGGTGGTAGATAATGAAAAAGACCTGAGAGTAATTGTGCAGTCAGATATGAAGTTTTCTGAGCAATGGCAATACAGACAGGCTGCCAGGGCAGGTCGTGGGGTTTTGTCAAAGATAGATTGAATTCTGCTAGCAGGGAACAGGAGGTGATTGTGACTCTGTATAAGGCAATGGTCAGGCCACGCTTTCAGGTCTGGAGGCCTCATTTTAGGAAGGATGTAGATTTGCTTGAGCATGTACAGAGAAGGGCAACAAGATTGGTCAGGGGAATGAAGGGATCCTCTTACGAAGAGAGACTTAAGTTCTGTAAATTGCAATGGCTGGAGCCTAGGCACCTGCAAGGTGATCTGATTGAGGTGTATAAGGCCTTGAATGGTTTGAGCACACTGAATTCTGATGGGATTCTTCCAGTTGTTCAGATTATGAACCTAAGGGGTCATAAATTCAAATTGTGGTAAGACAGATGTAGAATAGATGTGCAGAAATTTGCCTTTAGCCAGCAGGTGATTAGTTGCTGGAACAAACTTCCATCTGTCATTGTGGAAGTTGATAGGTTAAATAAATTTAAGGAGGAACTGGACAAACATTTAGAGGGAATTGTTTTGTAAATTTTTTATTTTTTTGGCTGATGCTACATAAGCTCATACACTTGCTTTCTTGCATCACATGCCACTACTACTGCACAACATAACTTTAACATACTCTTCCTACACTTGAATAATCTTTCAGAAAACAAGGAGAAGCATTAAAATTCTACTTATTCATGAGAAAGTTCGGCAGTTCAGCATAAACAACATAAACATTTGTCAACAGCTGCAATTCATTTCTTATATCTACATAATATGGGCAATCAAAAATTAGATGTTCAACAGATTCAAGAGCACCACACTGACAAAGAGGAGTATCAGACAGTTTCAATGCAAACAGTTTAGAATTTATACTTCCATGTCCAGTAATCAGAAAGATAGGGAACAGGAATAAACCAAGCACGTTGTTTTTTATAGTCAGAGACTTCAAGTAAAAATTTATGTTGTTCTTCCTAGTCCAGAATGCACCCAATAATTTTGCCACTACCTGGAGAACTCCAATCTAATTCTTTTAATATCATCCTCCTCCTAAATGTCAAAATTAACAGTGAAACCTCTCAAACTAAAAGGAAAAGTTTTCCTTCTGTAATATAGAAAGTAATGTACCATTATTTCATATTGTATTGGGAGTCAGTGACATAATACCTACAGAAGACACAGTTCTACAAGATCTTCTGGTAGTTAATAAAAAGAAACACTGCACCCGTGTGACATACTTTTAACCATCCAATTTACACTTCAGAGAACCCCAGCAGCATAGCAGACAATTGGAATAAAAATACATGTGTAATACAAACCAAGAGTAGAAGACTTAATACCATACAAGTTTCTAGTTAACTTAATTTTACAAGTTAAATGTTTTAATTTTCTGCAAAATAAATTTAGCATGGCTAATGAAATTAAGCTGATCATCCAAAATGATACCAAGGCATTTATAAGCTCTTCTTATTTTAATTGTTTCCCCATTCAGTTTAATATTAGGAGGTTTGTTTGTTGAGATTCTGTTGAAAGGGAATCAAACTTAGATTCCCTTTCAACAGAATCTGCTTCGTCTTATCAATAGAGATCTTCAGTTTGTGAGTAGAACATATATTAAGATCCTCTAAGGTATCATTCACCCTGTTTTCCAGATCTAATCTAGAATTTAGAAAAAGTAAGATAATAAGGTCATCAGTGTAAGCAACTTGAAGGATGTTGTCTCGATCCACAGAAAGCCACCTATCATGGACCATGTTCCAGAACACAAGGCCCAGAACGGATCCCTGAGGACTCCAGTAACAGACCTTGAGACAGAACAAAATCCTGAAGAAACCAAAATTTTCCAATCACTAAAGTAATCTGCAAGAAGGCAGTAGATAGGAGCAGATACCTCGGCCTCCCTGAACCTCGCCAGGACACTTTGAGACCATACAGTGTCAAAGGCCCCTTTGAAGTCCACAAAGAGGCAGAGGACATATTTTGAATCAGAATTCTGGATAGAATTTAAGATCAAACAAATAGCATCAAGGGTTGATTTTCCATGTATAAATCCAAATTGATTTTGTGCATTCAAACCTTTGTCCAGATAATATTTTTTGAATCGGAATACAATTAATTTCTCAAGTTTTTCCTAGGATCAGCAACAGAGCAATAAGTCTATAACAGGAAGGGTTGTTTGGGGGTTTATTATAGCTTTTAAGAAGGAGCTTCAAATGTGCCTGCTTCCAGGGCAAAGGGAAAACTCCATCAACCAAGCAAGTATCAAGTAAATTTGAAATAATTTGAGAACAAATCCACCAAACTCGTTACAGCTACTTCCAACAAATCCAGACCAGAGCACTTTCCATCCTTCATGGAAAGAATTGCAGTCTCAATTTCATCACATGAAAATGAATCCTCCTGACTAGAACCTTGGTATGTTAGATGCTCCAGATGCATAACAGTCTGAACAAACCCTCCGGAGGTGGGAGATCTTCGCGAATAATACCATCTAAAACAGCTTTGATAGATTCACACCAATCCAAGGTTTCTGAATTACCAAGACAGACAGAAGAAAAGATACCCCAGGATGGATCTTCTTATATCAGCTGTTCCTGACTTTGAGCCTTCACTAGCATTACAGACCAATCCATTTCTATGTGGGGGGGGTTTCCAATGCAAAGCCAACTTACTTAGTGCATAACATTAAGGACATTATATTGATGATGTCATTATCAATATAATGTCCTTTCGATATAACCATTTTTCTCATTCACCTAGGTGGGTAGCTGTAAAGAGCTTCGACTGTATATGCAAGTATACAAGGTTTGACAATTAAATTTCAGGACTGATACCACTGCATGCATGTCAAAGTACACAAGACCATAAAGCAGTACATCTATGTTACTGCTTCCCTCTGCAGTGCTGTCTATGTATTGTAAATCATTTGAACAAAGCTGTATTAGAGGCATTGTGTTATTAAAGGCACTTTGGTTGTGTTAAATAATGAAACAAAGAGCAAGGAATTTCAAAAGTCCTCTTCAATTATGGCTGTAGTTAGCTGATCTCAGGTGGAAGCAGGAGTACCACAAGTTATTCTTGTTATTCTGAGTTTTCTAGCATGCCAAAAAAGCTTATCAGCCCATGAAAACACATATACAGACATTATATGCAACAGCACAATATGGTTTAAGTTGCTGATGTGCCTAAAAATGTTACTATAACAACTAAATTTTGTTTCAAGTTAGGAAAAAGGGTGAATGAACCCTAAAAATTGATATAACAATTCTATGGTAGTGATGGTCTAGCTCGCTCGTGTGTTTTTTTGGGTTTAAAATATTTCAAGATGGGTGTCGTGATCTGGAAAACATCAAGCACTGTGGCCATCTAACAATACTTTGAACTAGAGAAAAGGTTGAAAAAATTCACACATTGATTACATCTCATCATCGAATAACAGAATAACTTCACATTAACAGAGAAACGATTTACACAAGTCTGAAAGATGTGGACAGACCAAGGATCTACACCAGGTTCAGGCTGCTTAACTGAGAAACACAATTTGCTCATACCTAAAGCATGTGAAGAGCTCATTCAAGCTGTTGAATGAGCTTGAAACTCCTTGCTTGATTCGATTGTAAAAGATCACGAGTCATGCTGTTTTCAAAAAAATCCACAAACAAAGCCAAACAAAAAAGTATGGAATGGCAATAAACATGCTCTCTGAGGCACAAAAATTTTTTTTTCAAAAACCAAAAACCAAAGTGATGTCAATCACTTTCTTCAAAGCCAAGGAAATCACTCACAAAGAATTTGTTCCACCAGACAAAACAGTGAATAAAGAGTACTATGCACAAAAAAGAATGTATTGCATATTGCAAAAGCTTTGGTTAAAATAATTCAATGAGTTAGTTTCAAGAAAAAGGAGCTAATTCCTGTTGTATAACAGTGTCTGGCTGCATTGTACATAGTTTACCAAGAAGCTTTTGGCAAAATGTAGGACTGTGGAGCTAAACTATCCTCCCTTATTCTTCTGATTTATCACCACTCCTGACTACTAATTGTTCCCTAAAATCAATTCCATGCTGGAAGAATGACAATTTGACAGCATAGAGGACATTAAAAAAAAAATTAAAGCATGTGTACCCTGTACGCACAAAAGATGTTTTATGTGAAAACATCCTTGGCTTGGAAGAGATTAGCAAAATTCATTTGTAAAATAGTATGATGTCACAATCATACTTCCTGCAGTTACTACTGCAGGAGGTATGATTGTGACATTGAGACATTCCCTTGCAATCATGGTAGACTTCGCTGGGGCCTTTGATCGACTATGGTGGCCCAGTGTTCTTCGGAGACTTCAGCAATCAAATGTTTCCAACAACCTATACAACAGTTTAAGGTCATATTTAACTGGTAGAAAAGTCCAAGTTACCAACAGATTCCAGACGTACATCAATCGAGGCTGTCCGCAGGGCTCTGTGCTTGGCCCTTTCCTCTGGTCTATTGTCCTGGATGAGTTCCTGGGCATGGACCTGGGAAGTGTTGAGCCCTTGGCCTTTGCAGATGATCTTGTCCTTTTGGTATGTGCTAACACCAGGGCAACCCTGGAGAAAATGGCAAATGGATCACTGGTAAAACTCCAGAACTGGGCAGCCCTGCACAACCTTACCATTTCAGGAGAGAAAACAAAATCCATACTCCTTAAAGGCAGGCTACAAATCACAAGACCACCTACAATAAAATTAAACTTTACACCCATACGGCTGCACACTGAAGTCAAGTTCCTAGATATCTTCTTAGACCTTCCACCACCACCTAAAGTATCTAGCCAACAAAATTCAAAGGTACAGTGCTATGATAAGGCGAGTCAGCAGGGCAGACTGGGGGCTGAAGCACAAGGCTCTTACTCTCATACACCAAGCAGTATACGTGCCAATTGTGTGTTATGGTGTCTCCATCTGGTACCGAAAAGCCATCCTAGCAAGAAATAAACGTAAGCTGGATTCAATCCAGAGGTTCGTGCTCCTTTCAATTTGCAGGGCATGCCGCACTGTCAGCACCCCTGCTCTGCAGGTATTAACTGGATGTCGGCCACTATACTTAGAAGTGGTTAAAAGAGGCTTTTTTATCATTTAAGGAAGGGAGTTCCAACCCAACTGCTTAATTTTCAACTTGACGCCACAAACGGTACCAGGCAGGAAAGACAACGGATAACCCAACACCTACAAGAGATATGGCAACATGACTGGGACACTACAACAAAAGGGGCCATCACAAAAGGATTCCTTCCATCTATAAGTTCAACTCACCCAGAACCTCCACCCTGGTTTTCGCCTGGCCTCCATGTGACCTTTATCATCACCGGCCATGGATCCTTCCAACAAAAACTGACCACCATGGGAATCGAGAATGATCTACATTGCCACTGCGGCGAAGAGGAGTCCTGAGGGCACCTCATGTATGAGTACCCCAGCTACGACAACATTAGGCTTAAATTCCTCACCACAATACAGAGAAACCCTCGCAATCAAGAATTCACTCTGCTACTCGAAGAAGATACCTATGTGCAGGAAACATTTGCACTTAAGCAAGCTAAGATTGCAGAACTCAGAGCCCAAGAACTAAACTGGACCGGCGTGGGATAACTCTCCATTCCCCCCAGAACAACACAGACATGATCATGCTAACCCTAATAGAGTAGGACCTATTGCAGGCACCATCCAAGGTACGGGATTTAAAAGTCATCACAAACCCAAAATGGGTAGGATATACTGCTGGCACCGATCTAGGTACGGGATTGCTGGCACTATACCATTGGTAATTACACAGGGGTGCCTGTTCCCTGTGACTTTTAAACCCACACCCTTTCCTATACTTTGTCTAAACTAGGGTGGATTTATTCTCCCCTGTCAACCCACCCAAATTCATTCCCCCTCCAATCCCTCTTCTTCTATGCCCCTCTCTCTTATTTTTTTAATCTGTTACTTTATTTACTTTTTTTATTATTATTATTTATTTTTTTATTTATTTATATAAATATATATTTTTTTTTATTTTTTTTTTATTATTATTATTTATTTATTATTATTTTTTTTTTTTTATTTGGTCTCCGTCAGGAAGCTCAGGCAACCCTGGTGGAGGCCAGGCAGATTATAATGGGCAGCCTGTCTCACCTCCCAGTGGTGGCGGGCAATGTAGGGTTCCCTTAGGGGCCCTGCAGCTAAGCAACAGAACATAGACAGAACAACAGAACATAGCACTACTCTGTCACAAACCAGACACCACACTTTTTCTGGCTTTTACAGAGATTCTGTAATTCTTCACAAAGTACCATGGTGCAGATGTGGGAAACCACCGGTGGCACCTTCCACAAAACACTATGCGACATTGAGACTACATCTGCACAATCATAACGAAGTATGACTGTGATGTCACAATCTTACTTCAGTTACTACTGCTGGAAGTATGATTGCAACAATACAAATATTTTACCACGTTTGCATTTTCGTTACAATCCATTGTTAGGTGCCGCTATAGATATTTTCACAACAAAAATGCACCAAAGGAAGTCACGAATAAGGAAGTATTTTTCAAATGCTTTTAGAAAATATTTCCAGCAGATATATAAGCAAGAACTCATTGATCTGTTGGAAACCTGATGAAAATATTTTTTCATTCTAACATCTGTTTTTCTTTAAAGTAACTCAGTCCCAGAGCTAAATTGTTAATCCTTATATTAGCTTAATAAAGCTAAGAAAAGCATAGGTAGCAACTGTTTATTGTGCACCTACCAGACATGAGAGATGAGGCTGCAGATTTTCTGGCCATAGCTGGGATAGTAATCAAGGCTGGAACAAATGATATTATCAAGTCACTTAGCTCTCTTGTGCATGTTAGAACCTAGTAATAAAATTATAAAACATATTTACACAAATAACATAAAATACAAAAGTACTTTTATGCTAACTACTTATACATGTTGCCACTTCATTATCAACAAAAAAAAAATGTTTCATGTTATTTAAATAATGGTGAATTTTTTGTAGGATTATGATGTCATGTACGTCTAAAATATGCATTCAAATAAACAAAAAATAAATATATATATATAAAAACAAACAATAATATTTAAAAACATAGTAGCATGTATATTAAAAAAGTAAGCAAAAATAATAAGCTTCAATTTCTGTCTGAATGTATATTACTACTACTTTTTAATGTATAGAACATGAATGAACATACAATAAAGTGAATACAAATGATTTTAATTCACAGGTTACACTGTCTGGTTTATGGGTATGCCAGAGCTGGCAATATTTTATATGTGATTTAACATTAAGAATAATAGTGATTTAGCCAATACAAATAGGGAGTTGAATGATTTTTGCATCTGAAATGGGACTCAAAGAGATTTTATCTGAATGAAATGCAAAAAGGCACCGTCAAAAGTTTGGATATATAATAGTGAGAGCTTACATGGATTCAGTCATATGAATGGGCAAATTCCCTAAAGACTCAAATTGTACAGATGGCTTTTGGGTTCCTAAAGGTGATTCAAAGAATGAAATGAGTAACTATGGAACTATATATTTGATTTCTGTGCCAAGTGAAATTACGATGTCCATAGTTAAGGCAGTAATACAGGATCGTTTGGGTAGAAATAGAATAAGAGTTAGCAACAGTCCAGGGATGGTATACATGACCACAAGTGTACTTATATATGATTGTATATATATATATATATATATATATATATATATATATATATATGTGTGTGTGTACTTATATATGATTGTACTTATATATATGCCTGCACACTGCCAAATAAAATGCACAACTCAGTGCTAACTGTGGCAAATGGCTACAATATACAATTCCCTCGCCCAAGCCAACCTGGGCTGTGTTAACAATTGGCTGTGCAGCAGTTCAGTGAAAAAGAATGTAGAATGTGAACAATTCATAATAGGTTAATGGAATACAGAAGGAAAGCTATACATTTAGAAGAATAGATGATGGGAGGATTGGAAAAAATAAATTGATGGATACATGCAATACATAAGCAGGTAACTAAAAAAATCAAGGTTACTGTTTGTTCATAAATGTGTAGTGTAGCGAAGAAATTCTCAGAATGAATACACAGCACTATAATCAATAACTGCTGTTGTAAAATTGTCAGTTTAAACCTGAATCTATTCATATGCAGAAATATGCTAATCATCCAGTGCTTTGGGCACTTGAAGTGCATTTTAGCATGATTTTTGAATGCGAAAAATGTCAAGTGTGGAACATCAACAAATACTGTCAACGCTTAGACGAATCTGCTTTTGAAACTTTGGAAATGTGTCATTTTATGGAGGGGATTCTTTGTCTTGCACTAAAATGCTTGAATACTCTGTAGACTCAAAGAGGCAAGAAAACGTTTAGCAGATGACCATGATGGAAGACTGATTGAATACCTGAAAAAAAAATAAAATAGCCATACAACTCATGCATCAGAACTTATGACTGTTGATAAATCTATAGAAACTTTAAACATTTCATATGGAAGCTGTCATGTAATTTTAAAATGATTTCAACATGAATTAAACTGCTCGGCATGATGTGTCTCGAATGCTTACCTACAATAATAACAATAACATTAATATAGTAATAGCCATTGAGTGCAAGGAAGCCTATGGCTTCCTTGCACTCAAAAAAACAAACCAAGTAGATAGGAAAATACAAATTAATTGCTTCCCTCCTCACATAGGTAACTAACCAGTAATTGATCTTTGAATTAATTCAAACTGTCAGCCTCAAATATCTCTGAATGCAACCTGTTCCAGCAATCAACAACTCGCTGACTAAAAGAAAACTTCTTACCATCTAGTCTAAAACTCTTCCTCTGAAATTTGAATCTATGTCCCAAAGTTCTGGAATTCCCTACAACAGTGAAAATTCTGCCTTCGTTCATTTTACTAACTCCTCTCAGAGCTTTATAAATCTCAAGTAAGTCACCTTAATAGTGGAAGCTGCTAAACGTTTCATACCTATTAAGAAATATTGTTCAAGATTTAGGCCTAAATGGTTGTCAAATGAACTAATGAGACTCGTGGCAGAGAAGAAAAATGCATGGGATGCATATAAATTATCAGGCGACACAGAAGCCTACGATATATATAAGCTAGTCTGTAATCACGTCACAAAGCAGGTTAGGCAGGCGAAGGCAGATTACAAGAGATTTTTGGCAATGGATGCTAAGAAAAACAGCAAGGATTTCTTTACTTATATAAACTCTAAAAGGAAGGGGATGAATCTGATTGGTCCACTTGATATCGATATTTCGACTGTTGATGATCCTGCTCAGATAGCAAACAAACTGAATGAGTATTTTGCATCTACTTTCACACATGAGGAGTTATTAAGGTTTGAAAATGCCACAAGGTTATCAAATTGTAACAGGGTTCTTAATGATTTTGTAATAACTGAGAACAAAGTGGAGGAGAATTTGTTGAAGTTAAACATAAGAAAGGCACCTGGGGTGGATGGGATCTATCCAGTTATATTAAAGAAGGCCGCAAAAAAAGTAAGCAAACCCTCAGCCATAATTATGAGAGCGTCCTTGGACTCGGGGGTCCCCACGGACTAGAGATGTGCAAATGTATCCCCAAATTCACAAAGGGGGACAAAGAGTGACACAAGTAAATACAGACCAGTTAGTTTAACTTCTGTTCCAGGTAAAATAATGGAGTCACTGGTTAAAGATGCATTGCAGGATCATCTAGACAAGACTGCAGCAATAATTCAGGCACAGCATCGGTTTGTTAAGGGAAAGTCTTGTCTGACAAATTTGATTGGTTATTATGATGTGGTTACAAAGGAACTGGATGCAAAAAATAATTTTGATATATACTTGGATTTCAGGAAAGCTTTTGATACTGTTGCACATGGAAGACTACTGTACAAATTGGAGCAGAATGGTATTAAGGGTAAGTTGCTACAATGGATAAAAGGATGGTTGAGTTGGAGAAGACAAAGCATGGTAATCAGTGGGTGCTGCTCTTCGTGGACCTATGTTATTAGTGGAGTCCCACAAGGTTCGGTAAGCCGACCGGGCTAGCCGAGTGGGTAAAGTACCTGCCCGGCAACCCAAAGGTCGCGGGTTCGATTCCCGCCTCGGGCTTGGATCAAAGTACTGCAAAAACCTTGGGAGGTGCAATATGGCCACAGAAGCCGATGCGCCAACAACTACCAAATCAAAAAAAAAAAAAAAAAAAAACAAGGTTCGGTGTTGGGTCCACTGTTATTTTGTATGTTTATCAATGATATTGATGAAGGTATATCAGGCTTAGTATCGAAGTTTTCAGATGATACAAAGGTTGCAGGGTTGTTAATGACAGTAATGGCAGTGTGTTACTGCAACAGAATCTAGAAAATTTGGGCAGATGGGCTGAGAAGTGGCAACTGAAGTTTAACATTGAAAAATGCAAAGTACTGCATATGGGTAGAAGTAACTCCAGAGAAACATACCAACTGTGTGGTACTACACTTAAGGTGGTAGATAATGAAAGAGACCTGGGAGTAATTGTGCAGTCAGATATGAAGTTTTCTGAGCAATGGCAATGCAGACAGGCTGCCAGGGCAGGTCATGGGGTTTTGTCAATGATAGATAGGAATTTTGCTAGCAGGGAAAAGGAGGTGATTGTCCCTCTGTATAAGGCAATGATCAGGCCACGCCTTCAGTACTGCGTACAGGTCTGGAGGCCTCATTTTAGGAAGGATGTAGATTTGCTTGAGCGTGTACAGAGAAGGGCAACAAGATTGGTGAGGGGAATGAAGGGATCCTCTTACCAGGAGAGGCTTATGTTCTGCAAATGCAGCAGCTGGAGACCAGGCACCTGCGAGGTGATCTGATTGAGGTGTATAAGGCCTTGAGTGGGTTGAGCACGCTGAATTCTGATGGGATTCTTCCACTTGTTCAGATTACGAACCTAAGGGGGCATAAATTGAAATTGAGGAAGGACAAATGTAGAATAGATGTACGGAAATTTGCCTTTAGCCAACGGGTAGTTAATTGCTGGAATAAACTTCCATCTGTCATTGTAGAAGTTGATAGGTTAAATAAATTTAAGGAGGAACTGGACAAATATTTAGACAGGATTGTTTTGTAGTTTTTTTTTTTTTTTTTTGGCTCATGCTGAATAAGCTTGCTTTTTTGCATCACATGCCACTACTACTGAGGTGCCTGGTTGCCAAGCTCTGTAGCCCATTCCCTGTATTCAGAGTTTTCCTCATATGGTCACCCATTTGCTGATCTCACCATGCAAGAAGTTGCCTGTCTTTGTACCCTTTCAAGAAGCTTAATGTCTTTTTTCCAAATGAGTTCTCCATATTAGAATGCAGTATTCCAAATGTGGTCTTACAATTGCCTTATACAGTGGAACTATGACCTCCATATATCTCTACATGATAATGTTTGATAAATAAAATCGTTGATAAAAGACAATGAGCTTTCCTGACTGCCTATTTACACTGCTGAGAAAATGTCACATCTGCCCATATTATAACTTACAGCTCCCTTTCTTTCTCTAGTGTTTTGAATTAAATCCCACCAAGTGTATAATTTATTCTGGGGTTGCTATTCCCCAGGTGTAAATCTTTACATTTTGCTGCATTAAAATCAATGCAATGAGCAGCAGATGACAATTTAAAGCAAACTTATACTGAAATATAATAATGACCAACTGCTCCTAGAGTAGTTTTGTTTCTGAATCCTATCCATTAAAATAGAGATTTTAATAATTTCAAAAATGAGAATACACACACACACACACACACACACACACACACACACACACACACACACACACACACACACACACACACACACACACACACACATACATATATATATATACATACATTTACATATATAGACACATGTATACACATTTTTTTTTTTTTTTTTTTTTTTTATGTAAACTCCAAACACGAGCGGTATTAGAACCTATAGTACTTAGTACCGTGCTTTGGTTGGAGATTGAGAAGACGAAAGTAGATATTTGTTGGCACTGGACTTGAACTTCTGTAGACTGTAATTTTCAGGAAATACGTATGAAGGAAGGTTGTTCCAGAAAACAGCAGTTGAATGAATAAACGAGGAAGATGAAAAATTGGTTCTGTGAGTTTGAAGTTGGACAGTAAATGTATGTTGGCTGGTGGCAGCACGTGTTCGGACTGTTCTGAAAGAGAGAATGGGAATTATAGAAGCCAATTCAGAAGAACAGTGCCCATGGAAGTATCTGTAGAAGAGGCATGCAGCAGAAACAGTACGTCTATGGGACAGCGAGTGGAGAGACTGTTAGAGATGAATCATTAATTAACCTAACTGTCCTCTTCGGAATGGAATCCAGAAGCCTGAGAGAGATTTTGGGGGCACCACCCCAGATGTGGGAACAATATTCCATGGCAGGGCAGATTTGCAATTTATACAGAGTGAGCAGCTGTTTGGAAGAAAAGTAACGCCGAGAGCGAAACAGAAAATCAAGTTTTTTAGATGCAGAGAAAGCAGTATAGGCAAGAAGAAGTAGTCAGGGTAATCCCCAAAAGAGATATATCCTTTTGCCTAGAAATTGGAGTGTCCCTAAAGATAAGCATAGGAGCAGAAGAATCCTTTTTGCGAGATATAACACAAGATTGAGTTTTAGAAAGGTTGAAATCAACTAAGTTGTCTTTGCCCCACTGGAGAATTACCTGAAGATCGTCATTTAAGGAATTGGTAGCAGATTTTCAAGAAGTTGAAGCTGATTGAGCAGGGCAAGATTTCTCAAAATGGAAAGTAGAATGTAACGTGCTATCATCGGCAAAACTATGGCTAGGATTTCCAGTCAATGGAAGAAGGTCATTAATATACAAGAGGAAAAGAGTGGGGGAAAGAACTGAACCTTGGGGGACACCGGCATTAGTGGAGAAGGTAGAAGACAGAGAGCCACCTACTATCACCCTCAGTGAATGATCAGAGAGAAAACTGGATAACCAATTCCATCTTATGGAACCAATTACTAAAAACAGTTTACCAACTGTTTTTAGTAATTGGTTCCATAAGATGGAAGCTTGTTTAGAAGACCTTTCCATTGAATTAGTCCATAAATGGGTAACATAAGCCAGAATATCACCAGTGGATAGACACTTGATGGTATCCATACTGGCGATCGTTGATCAGACGGAAGGTTTCGGAAAGTTGCCGGTTAATTGATTTCTCCATTACTTTAGAAAGAGTAGAAGTAATTGCAATGGGACAATAATTGATTGGAAGGGATTTGTCACCCTTTTTAGGAACTGGCTGGATATGTGCAAATTTCCAAGCAGAAAGAAAAACACCTTTGGAATAAGAAAGTGAAAAAAGGCGGCAAAGAATAGAAGTAAGTTCAGGAGCTCAGGTTTTGAGAACAAATGGAGAAATACCACTGGGACCTGGAGCTTTCTTAGCATCAAGATTCGTCAAAATCCTTCTGACATCCTTTTGATGGAAGACCACGGGAGGCATTGAATGGGGCATGTTAGGAATGGTGGGATGTGTTTTACCAAGATCATTCATACACGAGTTGGAAGAAAAATGGGATGCTTGCAGGTCAGCTTTATCCTTGGCTGAAGTGACAACAGAACCATCTGGTTTGGACAGAGGTGGGAGGCAGAGATGGGCAAAAGTTGCGGCCAATAGCTTTGGCAAGAGACCAGAATGCTCGGCTACCATTAGGGCAAGAAACAAGTTTTCTACTCTTAGCCTGTTCAAACTCTAGTTTGGACTGATTAACAACTGCTTTACAATTGTTTCGAGCTTTGGTGTAGCAGAAAATGAAAATGAAGAATTAGAAACAAGCCAATTACGATATGCAACATTCTTTTCTTGAACAGCCTTAGCACATTTATTGGAAAACCAAGGTTTAGATAAAGGACAAGATTTTAAAGTGGAGTGTAGGATAAAGGATTCCATTCCTGCAAGAATAATTTCACTGACACGATCTGAGAAAACGTTGACATCAGAAGTTTTGAAACAGTAATCCGACTATGGAAAAGAAGAAAAGAAGTCTCGCAGGTCATCCCATTTTGCATTCTTTTAATGCCAAACAACACGAGGTTGGGAATAGCCATGAGATAAAGGTTCCATTGGAGAAGAGACAATCACCAAGTTGTGATCAGAAGTGCCTAAAGGACCTCTCACTTCGACCGTGTACTTAGAAGGGTTGTTTGTGAGAAAAAGATCAAGCGTATTGGCTGTATGATTAGGAATGTCCAGTATTCTTGTAGGTAAATGAACAATCTGTGCTAGGTCATTAGTAATTGCAAAAGCCTCAGCATCTTGACCAGTTGGGTCGGTGTGACTAGAATATGGAAGCCAGCTGGAGTTGTGAACATTAAAATCACCAAGGATAATTACCTCACTGTTAGGATAGTTGGACTGGAGAAAGTCAAGTTGCAAAGAGTTAGTATGTATGCTATGTTAGTATAATACATGTTAGTATGTATGCTATTTCTTTATAGATCGAGAGTCAGAAAACTGATTTTTGTCTAGCTAAAGGAGGTGGTATACATTGATCGCATTGAGAAAGGTAAGAAAGAAAGAAAGGTGTATAATGATTCATTCAAGACATCAATATTGAAAGAGAAGTACAACAGCAAACTTTGTCAGGTGACCAAAACCATGATAATCCATCAGGGCCATAGCATTTCATACACCTCAGCCAATGCAAGTGGACTAAAAAAGTAAATGGTCATCAAGATTGAAATAATGATTCCAAAACACACACAAATTTAGAGGATGTACTGGCAAAGATGGAGGTCCCAACACTTACATACAGCAAGTAAATTAACAACTATTAATAATTAATATTAATTGCTAAAATGGCATAATGATGCAAGGAAGCCAACTTATTCAACATATATCAACAAATGTTAAACTGGAATGTAAAGAAAATTAATTTTAAACAATAATCAATAAGGTTAATGTACCTCTTGTTGTGGAATGTTCCAAAGGCATGGCTTGATGCCGTGTTTAACAAGGTTTGCTCCTCCTAATTGATCGCATTACTATAAAATTAATTTTCTGTACAGTTGATCATGTTAAATACATGCCAAGAGAATTGATGAGACTGTACCCTGCCTTCATAAACTGGTCACATGACATCGGGAGTGCTATGCCAGTGCTCACCTTGGATCTCAGCGACAAGCAGAGAGAGGGATTACATATACCATTTTCTACACAGGCAAAAAATTATAGGGTGTTTCCAGTGCTCTTTTTGATTCCAGTGCTTTCTCTTTTTGTTGAAGATTTAATCTTCAACTTTTAATCTTAAGAATAAGATTAAAAATTAAAACTAGTGACATGACATCCACAGCACTATGCCAGTGCTTTTCTTGGATCTTGTCAACGAGAGAGAGAGAATATATACTGTTTTCTACACATTCGTAGAATGCTAGGGAAGTGGCACTATAGTGAATTGTATTCCAGTGCTTTCGCTCTTTTTGTTAAAAATTTAATCATCAACTTTTAATCTTAAGAATAAAATTAAAAATTAAAACTGGTCATGTGACAATGAGGGCACTATGCCAGTGCTTTCCTCAGATCTTGACGACAGGCAGAAAGAGAGAGAGAGAGAGAGAGAGAGAGAGAGAGAGAGAGAGAGAGAGAGAGAGAAATATGGGTGCCATTTTCTATACATTCGTAGAATGGTAGGGTTTGTTTGTTTGTTATTTGGGAGCATTAGCAACTAAGGCCATATTGCTCCGGGATATGCGGTGGTCATTCCCTGACCTTTCCGCATCCTCTGTATTTGGTGGTGACGGGCTCGAACCCCGGTCTAATCAAGAAGCGTGTGCTATGCACTGCTGCTCCTTCCCACCTGGCTACCGAGGCGCCGAATGGTAGGGAAGTGGCACTACTGTGAATGCCATCTTTCCACCAACTGCATGCCATCATGGTATGCGATCAATGGCACCAGCACACTGTATCGGACAGGATAGCAAAAATACATGGAAGGAGTACTCGCTTGTAAAGTTTAACATTCGTAAGATTTAAACACAAGTAATGCTTCCGACAGAAGGGGTTGTAACATATTCTCAAGGTTAAAACACACCAATGTGAAGGGGGTTACAGTATGCAAAATAGAAGGAATACGAGTACCTACCTCATTTTGCTGGCCATTTGTTAATCCTTTTCAATCAGTGGATAAACAGTCCTGAACCGTATTTAGAGGATGAGAAGCGGTATTGATTGGACGGAGTAACATTCGTAAGAGTTAAGCACGTTAATACTTCCGACGGATGGGGTAGTCACATATTCTCAAGATAAAACACATTATCGTAAGCTGGTCACGTGACATTTTGCTGTGCCATACCGCTGCTCTCCCCCGCCCCGAATCTTACAGGTCCCTTTTCTGTGAATTTAAAATTAAAACACACCAATGCATCGGATGGATGGAGCAACATATTCTCAAGATTTGAACAGATTAACCTTATTCTGCTAACAGCAAAAAGAGCAGGAACTGTTTTTACTATATATTTTAAAAATATATAGTATTTTGTGAATTTAATAATGATTAATTACTGATATTCATAAGCTAATTTATGGGTTAAGTGCAGTGCAGCTGATTAAGATAAATTTATTTCTTAATAACTTTAGAATTTAATACATTTTAATAGTATTAGTAGTGCCAAATTGTGCAAGAAAACAACCTTACATAGCACTGCCCAAAAAAAACTTTCCATATCATCTGTACATCCATCTCTAATAGATGGTCTAGTTCTTCCTGAAATTTATTCACACAATCCAATTCTACAACACAAATGAAAGTTTGTTCCAACGATCAACTATCCATTGGCTGAAGGCAAACTTCCACACATCTATCCTGGAACCATTCTTCATAAATTTTAATTTATGACCTTCTAATACACAATCATCTGTAATTTCAAAATCACTAATTTCATATATCCCATCCTCGCTTGCACAGCCTTTACTCACCCGGAAGGGTCAATAAGTAATTATTCAATTAATCAGCAACATCAGCTGGAATATATAACACTTTCCCATACCCGTTACTACAAGGGTCCAATCTGATTTGTTTTGTCCTTTGTATTCACATACATGAAAAAATCCTAGCCCCCGTTCTCAGCCTTTACTATTTTAACTTTTTCTGCAATACAACTGCAGATCAACTTGTAGGTGTTGTCACCTTCAGTACTTTTCATAGCTCTGTATGTTCCCATGATATCTTTTTCTGCTCTATTACACTTACCATCTCAGTCAGTATTCATACATCTTGATATAATCCTTGTACAATAATAATGGTATACATAAGCATTCATGGCATCTTGTGATATTGCTTTAAAAGTATTCCATAACTCTATTGAAATTAAATAATAATAATAAAATATGTTGAAAAAAATTAAATCTTGCTTTCAACAAGTAATGAGGTTCAAAATATTTTGGTTGAAGTTGACTATGGGTTTAATAATAAATAAAACTCTTCAAATAAATCTACAACAATGGGTTTACCATACCATTCAACCAATTTTTACATATAATTAGATGCAATAATTTATATCAGGCCTTGAGTGCCATGCTGATACTTCAAATTACATCTTAGTAGAGCTAAGACCATGCTAAAAGTAAACTACTGTTTAATCGCATGAATATGTATATTTAAAGTGCTTTAGCATCATAATACACAGTCATTTCTGAATAAACAGAAAATTTTTAAGGCGGCATCGTTTTAGGTTATATCTCATATTGTGAACACCTTCACGAGTTGCCATGATATTGCACTACTTTGAATAAGTAACGCTTCACCTAAGGAGAAGACTAATGTTACTTATTCTCAGATAGGTACCACCACCCAGATGGCACCGTTTCAGGGCTATTTGGCCCTTCTTCGGTGAGTGGGTAGGTACCCAAGTGATGCAATGATGGCAAAAACAGTTATGAAGTATAACTCCACAATATGAGAGATGCCTGATGGTGCATAGATACATAGTCCAAATTTGTTCGCAGCTTGAGGCTCTAGCCCTAAATGCGCCTTAGTCTAAATACATCATACACCATCAGGCATCTCTCATATTGTGGAGTTATACTTCATAACTGTTTTTGCCATCATTGCATCACTTGGGTACCTACCCACTCACCGAAGAAGGGCCAAATAGCCCTGAAACGGTGCTGTCTAGGTGGTGGTACCTATCTGAGAATAAGTAACATTAGTCTTCTCCTTAGGTGACGCGTTACCGTTACTTATTCGAAGTAGTGCAATATCATGGCAACTCGTTGTGAAGGTATTCACAATATGAGATATAACCTAAAATGATGCCACCTTAATTTTCTGTTTATTCAGAAATGGCTATGTATTATGATGCTAAAGCACTTTAAATATACATAGTCCAAATTTGTTCGCAGCTTGAGGCACTAGCCCTAAATGCGTCTTAGTCACATGAATATTTAACAATCATCTATATAAATACAATGAAAAATATTTAGAAAATAATAAATAAATTTACCTGCAGGCCAATGTTATCTAATATCAATAACAGTTTCCATCCTCGTCCTCTTAGCAAATACTCAAAAACAGCTTTTTCAAAATCCATAGTAGTTTCCGATTCATACTTTCCCCAATTGCTGTTCTGCAGCTGTACTTGAGAACAGATGTGATTTATATCAGTGAGAAGGTGATGTGCAAGAATATTTCCCACACTTCTCCAGTTACTAAAAATGCAATGGAATAAAAATTTAAGAAATCTTCTTTCCACATTATTTTAAAAATGCACTAATCTAGTAAACATTTTTAAGGTCAGTTTATATTAATTAATTAGTTCCAAAAAAAGCTTCAGCCTAAAATTTACCTGAAATAAAACTTTTCATGACAGCTGCTCAACTTGAGACCTTTAAATAAAATATTTTTTTACCTTGTTGTATGAGTTGAGCTTAAAATGTATTATTTACACTAAATTCTTCCAGAAATGACAACCAAGAGATCTGTGAACATTTTTGTATTAATTTAGGCTATCATCTGAAGTCTAAAATAAAGATGGAACAAATATTCAGGTTCCATCAGCATTTCAGGTGACACATGTCAGCCATTTCTCTGTGCTGTGCTGTGCAATCCATAGCACAGAGAAATAGCCACACCACAGAAGCTCAGCCATTCCAAATAAAGGAACGGCTGATTTTTTTTTTTTTTTTTTTGTTATTTGGTTTTTAGGAGCATTAGCAACTAAGGCCATATTGCCCCGGGGATATGTGGTGGTCATTCCCTGACCTTTCCGCATCCTCCGTATTTGGTGGTCACGGGTTTGAACCCCGGTCTAATCAAGAAGCATATGCTACGCACTGCTGCTTCTGCCCACCTGGCTACGGAGGCACCTGGAATGGCTGAGCTTCAGTGTCATGAAGCAATACTAGGAATGGCGAAGCCTCAGTATCATTAGGAAATACTAGGTGGTAGACAACTTTCATCACCTAGTGCACTTTACTTATAACTCGATTGGGGAAAATTCAACAAATTGAGTTATGTGGAATTTAAACAAAATTTGAAGATTCAGAGACAACCAGATTCTCTACTTACCCCTTTGTGATGATGAACTGTTAGTAATCTTGGAATATTTCAAGGAAAAAGGCATAGAAATTCCTACATATATAGATATCTCTCTCATGTACTGGAGAAGACAATCCAGTGTTTGAGGTACAGAGTACATAGAGGTAAAGAGCTAAGTCTGTGTTGATAGATGATCATCATCACACAATGTAATAAAGTGCTACTACTGCTTTCCCTCTTGAAAGCTTGAAGACATCTCTGACAAGCTTGAAAGCTTGAAGTGGTCAAAATCATGTTGAAACTCAGTTCTGGCTTCTTCCCAACCCTTCTATTATATAGTATTGGTCACAGAAAACAATGCAAAAAAGGAAGCTCGTACAGCATCATCAAAAAAAAACTTCTCTTCCCATATCAAACTGTCCATTCTCTAACAGCTTGTCTAATTCTTTAGAACCTTTACAAAACACAAAATGGAAATTTGTTCCAACAATCAACTTTTGCTGGCTGAAAGAAACTTCTGCACATCTATCCTGCAGAAGTTTCTTTCAGCCAGCAAAAGTTCTGCACATCTATCCTGCAACCATCCTCCCGCAATTTGAATTTATATCCCCTCATGTGTGTGTAGTCTGAGCAAGAGGAAGGATTCCAAAAGCACTGAGTTTACTGAATCCATTAAATCCATTTTCTTAAACATCTCAATCAAATCTCCTTGAAGGTGCCTCATCTCTAGACAATGCAATTTGCAGAAGTGAAGCCTTTCCTGTTAAAAACACCCTTTTGGTTTTTTTACTTTTTTTTTTTTCTTTTATATAGTCATTAAAGTGCTAAATGACCATTATGATGGCCATACACTTGAAGATGTACATTTAAAAGGAATTCACATGACAGACAGTAGACAATATGCTCAACCAAACTGAATTGTAATACTTTGCGGGCTTCAAGATCAGCTAGTGAATAATATTGCTACCACTATTCTTTCAGCCCGTGTTTGGAAGGTGCAGTGTTAGTTGTATGTGGAAAGGAAGAGTTGAACCAACTCTAACAGATGGGTTAGAGTTATTTCAACATTAACCCATCTGTTATTCAGACATTTCAACTTTTCTTTCTTTACTGGATGTCAAAGACATATTTATACCGAAAAATAGATGAAACACAATGCTGTGGAATAACGTTGTTACATTCATTTTCCTATTTGATAAACAATAAATAAACAGACTGATGAAAGAGGTATAGATAAGATCCAAAAGAAACAATTTCTTGTGAAATGATCAAACTATGTCTAGATTTATGAATATGCATGAAAACATGGACCATACAACATTCATGCCATTCCCTATCATCATTTGTAATCTGCGACTCGTATGAAACACATCAG
The DNA here is from genome assembly GCF_048544385.1 of Mastigoproctus giganteus. Taxonomy (NCBI): domain Eukaryota; kingdom Metazoa; phylum Arthropoda; class Arachnida; order Uropygi; family Thelyphonidae; genus Mastigoproctus; species Mastigoproctus giganteus. The sequence continues at coordinate 144,524,327 of NC_143580.1, forward strand.
TCACAGAATACAAACGATAAAGTGATGACAAGGAAGGGCAAGAAGAGCAACTGCAGTAGGAGGTATAATATGGGAAGATTAATGCTAAACCCATCAATGCTCAACAAATAAGATAAAAATCACAGCATGTGTGTGGGAAACATGATGAATCTGCACCAACAGTTCCAGTAGAATTTCTTCACTTCTTTATTCGCTAAAATGAAAGATTTAAAAAAAAAAAAAAAAAAAAAACAAGTCTGGCATAGAACACAGAACTAATAGAGAAGACTCTTAACTGGGCACTTAACAAGCTATGACTATTACAAATTTGATTTAAAACAGGCCAAATCATTCACAATTGCCAGGCAAATAGAATGTATTATAAGATAGATTAGTACTGCTCTTATAATATGTTGATACTTCAATCGCACTTAAATTGATGTGTGTGGGTGGGTGGGTGGGTGTAAACACATGCGCATGAAGTGATCAACAATTACTACTGCCATCAGAGTTGTTGCTGTGTTTCACTAGTTTAAAATAGCACTGGCTTCACAATTATATACAAATATACCAGAACTACAATACACTATAGAATAATAAACAGCAAGATGGTATGGACTGAATCTAGTAGATAGTCTGCAAACAGTTAGTGTTTATAATTTAGATTGAATGATATATAATCCACCTAATGATTTATTATACTTATGCCAAATTAATCAACAAATTTACAATAAATATATTCCATTATATTTATATTATATTTCAGGTATATTTGATGATTAATGTTAGTATGATATAAGTATTGTGCATGCAGAATGAGGCATGGAATTAAGCTTATTCAGAATCAGTTGGGGGGGGGGGGAGCCAGTAGATTGAATGCCAAAAAACAATTACTCTTTGGCTGAAAGCAAACTTCCACACAACCTCCCTGAAACATACAACTGACCTCAAATGCTACTTCCATCCTTTTCCAATTTGCAATTACTCCCTTTTGATGTGTGTGTGTGTCATCCAAGAAAGAATAAGGATCCCATCAATATTTGGTTTACACAATCAACTGAAAGACTTACATCTCTGCATTTCAATCAAATTTTGTCAGAGATGTCTAGTTTCCAGATACTGCAGTTTTGACAACCGAATTTTTCTCTGTAAAAGTACCGTTGTACTCTTATAAAGAAAGATGTAATAATCAAGTTGATCATCTCTGCACTCTTCCAGCAGATCTGAATCCTTCCTTAAACAAAACTGCCAGAACTGTACATACTACTCAAGACAGCCTAACTACTGCCTTATACAATGGGATAATCACTTCCTTGTCCCTGCTGGCAAAATTCCTGTATGTCACTGACAGAATCTGTGACCTGTCTGCACTATTCAGAGAACTTCATCTCAGAATGTGCAATTACCCCTAGAGAGGGCACTTGTTAAGCTAATTTCAAGTCGTTTGAATTTTGCTGTGGTATATTTTTTCATTTTATTCAGTTGAAAACGCAGTTATTCTTTGAATCGTGATCATAAATCTTAGCCTAATTGCCTGCAATTGGCATGGTATTGAAGGTACTGTAGGAGATAATTTGATATTTGTTAGGCCTAACAAGCCGTTAGGACTAAAAAAGCTCGCATGAGCTCTTCTGCCGATCAACAGTGGCCTTAGTTAATCGCGGCATAACTACTGCACAAATTGCTATATCTCATCATGGAAAAGTTAAACAATTGTGGACTCTGCAAAAAAATATAAAGGAAAATGTTGACTACTTAATTTGCAGTATCTGTAAACAATCAATTTGTCTTAGATGTAGCAGAATAAAATCATATCGCAAAATTTCATATGCTAGTCGAGCTTCCTATAAATGTAATCTTCATAAAGCGGACTCAATGAATATGCAAAGGAGTTCCTGGACCTTCAAGCTCGATGAATACATCAAGAGACTCCACTCATTCTAATGATAATGGATTTTCCGAGGATCAAATATAGCAGAACTTAATAGCTGGTTTTCAACTCACTGATTATGATCTTAACTCTAGACTATTCTCTCTCTCTCAGAAACTACTTTGTTGAAATTACAGAATTTCTGAGCTGCTTTTTTTTTTTTTTTTTTTTGTTAGTTGTTGGCACATTGGCTTCTGTGGCCATAATGCACCTCCCAAAGTTTCTGCATTTTACTCTGATCCAAGCCCGAGGCAGGATTCGAACCCACAACCTTTGGGTTGCCAGGCAGGCACTTTACCCACCTGGCTAGACCAGTCGGCATTTCCGAGCTACTCAATATGATAAAGATGTTGAGTTGATTAAGAAACTGACATTGTTAACAGACAAAATTGAAGATGAATTTAAGTATAGTTCAAAACAAGAAGATTCCTTGCAATTGATAGTAAGATTAGTGTCAAACATAAATGAAAATTTTGAAACATTACTAAAACAAAATTCAACATTAATTTCCATACTGGTTAACATAGTCACATCAGCCAATTCAAATAGTTCTAATAGTACCGTAAATTTAAAAAATAATAATTTAATCCCAGAAATTATTATAGGTAATGAAGTTCTTGACGATATAGAAACTGGATTATATTCAGTTATCTTTTAAATATGATGTGAATTCACAAAAGGAAGATATTATAGATAATGACTTAGCAAAAGTAGGTAAATAGAGATTTATATATTGTCAAAATTACGGAGAATCTGGATAGGGAAAATAACCATATTAATATCAGTACATAAACTGAAATTTTACAGAATGAAAAATTTTACAGTTCACACAAAAAAAGATAAAGATATAATAAGTATACTAAACACTAAGTTTCAAACTAGTACTAATTAAGTTCTTTGCCCTTTATTAGCAGTACTGCCTGATTACAGTAATGAAAATTTTTAAAAAATAACGTAACATCAGAAATAGAATTAAGATATTGCAGGTACTGCTGATCTGGGTGAAAAAGAAACAATTTTCTAAAACATCCATAAACTTTGGTAAACATTCAACGAAGAAGGAAGTTATTGATAGAGACTTAGCTAAAACAGGTATTCCACCTATAGGTTTATTTGCTATCAACTTGTTGGAGAATCAGAAATTGGAAAATACCCACAATATTATAGGTACACATTGTGGAACATCACAAAGTGAAGCTCACATAGAAGTAGATAATGAATTAATAGGAATACATAATAATATGTTTCAAACAAGTAATATTGTTATAGATCAATCTACCTGTGCTTCATTAAGGATGGAGCAAGAGCAAGGATTAAGAATCCTTCATTAAGGATTAAGCAAGACAATGGTTATGTAAATAAGAAAGGGGAAGATATACAAAATACTAATTATGTAAATAAGGAAATAACAGATAAAATTTCAATAAATGAAAAAAATATCAATAAAGATACTGTCTTAACCAATCAGGGAATGGAACTTGATAACACTGAAAATTTTAAAGAAATTGGCTTAGCACAGGTTCTGAATAATAATACAAGTAAAACTCAAAAGATACCCAAGTTTTCTAATAAGCTAACTATTGAAAAAGATGGGAATTTTAATCCCTATAATATCAGTTTCATTGGCAAAGGAGAAAAGGGTAACATAAACCACCATACCCAAAAGAATCTCTTGGCATGTTTCAAGATTATCTCCAACTACTAGTGAAACTGATCTGGTGAATTACTTTAAAATAAAAAAAAATAAGGCAAAAGTGCAACTGGAGAAAATAACATCTAAATACCCTGAGGATTATTCCTCATTTAAAATTACATTTTATTATAATTTACTTAAGTTATTCTTATCTGGGAATAGCTTTCCGTGATTAATTCATTTAAATTCAAAAATGTATAAGACAAGAAGAAACTTTAATAAAAACCATGTATTTTATAACAAAAATCACATCACTAATATTAAAGATAACAATAATATAGCCCCATAGCAATTAAAACACACTTCAAGAGGGCAACTACCTCACATAAAAAAGAGAAATAAGGAATCTGGAAACAATCATGTTAATATTTATTTACAAAATGCTAGGAGTATTTTTAGCACAATTAATAAATTACCTAACATAATTATTCAAGAAGATTTTGATATTTGGGCCATTACAGAAACTTGGTTATTTCCTGACAATTTCCACCTTATCAGGAGGGATAGAATTCTGAAGATAGGTGGGGGAGTTGCTTTTTTTTTATTAACAAAAATTTCAGTATTTTGGCATAATCGAATTTGGAGGAATTTGTGAGTATAAAGGTAAAATTAAAAGTAAGTAAAAGTTCCTTTACTGTTGATTTTATTATATTTATCTCCACCTGTTCTAGTTTCTACAATAACTAAACTTGAGACCTACATGGAGTCAATTATTAACTCTGTTAATATTGATACTAATACAATTGTGATGGAAGATTTTAACATACCTTTTCTGTGGGACCCTAATAAGGGGAGATTTGTTACCTTTATATTGTTACCTTCTAATCATCTTTTTTAATATGTTCTTAAGACTTAATTTAACTCAAACAAATTCTTTTGCAACTAGAGGGAAAAATATACTAGATCTAGTATTTTCAATACTTTGATATTAAAGTGAATTATGCCGAACAAGATTATTTTAACTCTGATCATACTGCACTACATTTGAATTTTACTTTAGTTAATGAGTCAAATAAACCTAAAGATAAAAAAAGTATTCTGACTTTAAAAATACTAACTGGAATTTGGTTAGAAGAGCTATCTCTCATTTAGATTGGAACAAATTTTATGATATTAAAGATACTGATATACTATTAGATATCCTAAATCATAATTTAACAAACATCATAGAAAAAAATGGTTCCTATTAAGATAAAAAAAATGTTAGGCAACTTAAATATCCTATCTGGTTTACTCAAGATATAATCAGCCTTTTGAGAATAAAGAAAGATTGGTTTAATAAATTCAAAGTTAGTAATAATCTCAATGATTAAAGAACATTTTCTTATCTCAGAAAAAAAGCGAAATATAGAATTAAAATTGCTTATAAACAAAATATTTAGCTTCAATAGAATCCTCAGCTATTAAGAAAAACAATCTCAGTCTATTTTGGAATCACTGGAACAGATATAAACAGCAATCAAAAATATAAAAAAAATACATCATTACCTACAAGGGAAGAATTCATGAATTTCTTTGAAAACCTATATTCATCAAATAATGAGATAAACAATGAAACGAATAATTTTCAAAATGATATGGGAAATGACCTTTTCTGTAATTTTGAAATCACCCCAGACATACGAGTTGCAACTATTAGTAAATTCTTTTTGAACTATAACACCACACTGGATAATATTCCAATGGGTTTTTTAAAAATTGTTATATTGTATTAAGTAAACTGCTACACTTTATTAAGACTATATTCAAAACTGGGCATTTACCCATCAATCTCAAGGTAACTACAATTTGTACCTTATATAAAAAAGGTGATAAGAATTTCCTGCCTCTTTTAGGCCTATCCACAAAACTAGCCCAATGACTAAAATTTGTGGAACATACAGTTTATAGGCAACTAATTGCCTTCTTCCACAATAAATTACATTTCTCTCATTATGGCTTTATTGAAGCAAGGTCTATGATCACAAACTTACTTACAATGGAACATGACATTAGGGAAGCCCTTGACAAAAACAGACAATTGGACGTAATTTATATAGATCTTCAAAAAGGTTTTGATTCTGTTTCCCATAAAATTTTATGTAATAAACTTGCTGATCTGGATGTAATAGGACTTGCTCTTACTTGGTTTCAGGACTATTTTCATAATTGGAAAAGTATTATTTGTTATAATAATAACATTCATTCGGAGCTCATTAATATTCAGAGGGGGATGTTCCACAGGGTGGCCCTTTACTTTTTAGTATTTTTCTTAACTATATATCTGCTTGTCTACAGAAAGCCAAATTCAATATTCCTACCTACACCGATGACATGAAATTGTACAAAGAAATTAATCAGTCTTTGAATTGTGAGGAGCTACAAAAAGGTATTCAGTTAATATAGCAAAGGATTAAAAGTCATGGACTAGATGTTAATATTGATAAATGTCATGTCATTACCATTTCAGATCCTCATAAACAATTTGTCATCTGTTACAATTACACTTTAGAATCTTTGCATATTAAAAGAACTCATAAAATTAAAAAATTTAGGAATTTTAAAAACTAGTAATAGCTCTTACACAACTCATATTAATAAACTGCCAGAGCGTCTAAATTACTTGGCTTAATCAAAAGGGCTTGTTTTGACTTTGTTGGCCCTGATATCCCAAAACTTGCTTATACATCATATGTTTGTCCAATTCTGGAGTACGCAACACAAGTGTGGACCTCTTTTGGTATAAAAAATATCAATACGCTTGAAAGGGTTCAAAAATCTCTCATCAGATTCTTAGTTTATAAATCAGATTTAGACTATTTTATGTTTAAATATAAAGATTGGTGTAAAATTTTTAACCTTCCCATGTTAAGTGTTAGAAGGAATATGTTTGACTGCTTCCTTCTACATTCGATTATTCAAGACAAAATAGATGTTCCATTGCTACTGTCACGTATTAACTTCATTTGTACCCCTAGGCCTTTGAGGGACAAATTATTTCACATCTCCAAATTTAGGACAAATCATCTTAAATTTGAATTTTTCAACAGAATAGCTACATTGTAAATGAAAATAAAATTGATATTTATATTAATAAAACTAGTGTTAAAAATGAATAGCACAAACTGTTTTTTTAGCCCATTCATGTTTTGTATTAATTCTCTATATTTTAACTGTACTGAAGTTTATTTGTATTACTTTTATATTTATATGTTATTATTATATTTCAAACTGTTTTTCATAAATGTAAGGCTTTTTGCTGTTTTTTGTGATTAATAAAAAAAAAAAAAAAAAAATCTTTCGTTTTCTACAAACTTGAGTTTGGTACCCCCCAAATGGTATGGTATGCTATACTGAGATTATTAATAATAAAGCAAAGTGTATTGCATTTATTAATGCTGCAGCTCTCAACTACACATATCAGTGCATCTGTCCAATTTATTCATCTCTTTGGAGTAGTATATCCTGATTGCTGCATTTACTGCCCATCAGCAAACTGCAAACTTAGTAATGGCAAATAATGCAGAAGGCTTGCAATTAACAAGCCTATACAGCATCAGTCAAAAAAAAAAAAAAAACATCTGCCCTTCCCTTTAATAATTTGTCTATCTAGCTCTCTACCTCGAATTTATTCAAACCATCCACTTCCATAAAATCAAGTAGTGACGGTTTGTTCCAAAAATTAATAATTCTCTGGCTGAAAGCAAATGTTTGCACATCTAGCCTGTAACCATCCTTTTGAAATTCAAATTTATGCCACCTTACATGTGACCTCTGAGCAAGAGACCATTATTATTTAATTTACTCAATGCATTTAACACTTCAATCAGATCTCAAAGAAGGTGTAAAGTTTCCAAACACTGCAATTTGCAGAACTGAAGGGAACCCTTTCAAATCCCTGACTAATCTTTCTGCTCTTCTATACATCCATTCCAACGAATCAACATCCTTCAAAAAAATTAAGATTCCTGACCTGTATACAGTACTCAAGATGTAGCCTAACCATTGCTTATACAATGGAATAATCATGTCCTTTTCCCAGCTGACAAAATTCCTGTATACCATTTGTAGAATCCCATAAACTGTTCTAGCAGCCTGTCTGCAATGCTAAGAGAAATTCATTCGCTGCAAGATTTTTTTTCTTTCTGCACTACCTGGAATGAGGAACCACCCAATTGGAATGATATTGTGCAATTACTGCTACCCATAATCGCTACCTTGCATTTATTATTGTTAAACTCTAATAGCAACTCTCAGCATCTGTCTAAATTTTCTAGGCCTTGTTGCAGCAGTATGACCTGATTCCTGTCATTAAACACTCTACCAACCTTTCTATTATCTATGAACTTAGACATTAAGCTTGATATGACTTCAACAATACTGTTAATAAATATTGAAAATAATAAAGGGCTCAGTACTGACCTAAGGGACTCCACTAACATCAGTCCAAGAAGAGCAGGACCTTCTATTGTAAGTCTTCTGCCAATCAACTATCTTTTAATCCATAGCAGTAACTTGTCACTAATGCCATACTACTAAAACTGTACAGCAGTTGTTTATGTAGAACAGAATAAAAAGCTTTACTGAAATCTAATTATTAGATGTCAAAATAATTTCTTCATCCAGCTCCTTTGTTACTGCCTCATAGTATCCAGAGTGGTCCCACAAGATCACCCCTCAACAATCCATACTGTGACTGCAGTATAATTGCATTCCTATCTAGATGGGCTTGCATTACTGCTTCAACCAGAGACTCCATTATTTTCCCTGGTACAGAAAGCTAACAGGTCTGTAATTATACATGTCATCTTTTGATACACTTTGTGAATTTGAGCTATATTTGTACATCTCCAATCCATTGAGACCTCCCCTGAATCTAAAATTGCTCTCATAATTATGGCTAAGGGGTAGCTTACCTCCTTTTCTGCCTCCCTTAATATATCCCATCTGCCCCAAGCACCTTTTTCATAATGTTAAACTTCAACAATTTCTCTTCCACTTTCCTCTCAGTCATCACAAAATCATTTAGTTCCCTGTTATATGTTGATGAAATTCAGGCATCCCTTACAAAACTCCTCATGCAAGAATGTTGATTGATTGATTTGGTAGTTGTTGGCGCATCGGCTTCTGTGGCCATATTGCACCTCCCAAGGTTTTTGCAGTACTTTGATCCAAGCCCGAGGCGGGAATCGAACCCGCGACCTTTGGGTTGCCGGGCAGGTACTTTACCCACTCGGCTAGCCCGGTCGGCTGCAAGAATGTAGATGCAAAAAACCTATTCAGTTTGTCAGCAACCTGAGCAGGATCTTTAACAGTAAAACCATCAACATCGAGTGGAGCAATGTGACTCCACCCCTTCCTTCTACTCTTAATATAAGTAAAAAAGTTTTTGCTGCTTTTCTTGACATTTTTTTTTTGCAGAGACTTTTTGTAATAAGCCTTAGCTTACATAACCTCCTTTGTCACTTGATTACAGACTACTTTATATCTACCAGAAGAAGCTTTTGTATCACCTGATAATTTATATGCAGTCCATGCATTTTTCTTCTCTACCACAAGTCATCAGTTCATCTTACATCCATTTAGATCTAAGTCTTAAATAGTATTTCTTAATTTGCATGAAAAGAATAGAAGCTTCTATGATTACTTCCCTGAATGCTTCCTATTTCAAACTTGCTGTTTGTAATATCATCAGACAGTCCCACTGTATAGAATTTGAAAACCGTCTGAGACCACTGTAATCACCCTTACAAAAGTAAAAGCCCTTCCCTTTATCCTTGACAGTACAGTAGGCCCCCGTTATAACCCATGTAATGCAGAAGTTGCTTTTTTTTCATATACTGAGCAGCATAAATAACAAATATGCAAATTTTTTCACCAGGGGCAATTCTCAGTCTGGCCATAATAACTGTAAAGAATACACAAAGCTTGAAATTTTGAAGTAATTCATATTTTCCAGCACCTTACAAGCAAATAAATGTGGACAAAAAAGTTCTGTCTAATTTCACAAGTACCAATGAATCTGCCATTTCATCAACAGATTTCAATACATTGACAAATTTTATATAGTATTAACATAGTTCTTTCTCAAGGTCAGTTCATCTGGAATGTTTCGATTTATATAATTTTTTTTATTTGTTTGTTTCAAAATTCATTTGAAAACTGGATTGTTTAACTTACTGAAAAGGATATTCCTGCTTATGCAGTGCTGTTTTCACTTGTTGATCAAGCTGACATTTTTTCCTGCATGGAACATTCTCATTGCAAACAACAGAAAAGACAATACCACCAAATACCACCGATCCACAGTAAAATCTTTTCAATGAATGGCAATCCAAGGTATTCTAAAATGTCTTTTAAACTTACTCCTATCTTATGACCTGCCAACAATTTTTGCAACTGAATATCCAGTTTTTCTCTCTGAATGCTCATTGGGATGGCATTCAGAGAGAAAAATTGTAAATAGCACTCTTATCTCCTAACTTCTCCACTAATGCTTGTGTTCCCCAAGGTTCAGCTGTTTCTTCCACTCTTTTCCTCTTGTATTAATGACCTTCTTTCACTAACCAGAAATCTTATCCATAGTTTTGCTGATCATAGTACACTATATTCCACCTTTCAGTTTGAGAAACTTTGTCCTGCACAAACAGCTTCAACTTTTCAAATACCTACCTCCAATTCCTTAAATGCTGATCTCCAGGTAATTCTCCAATGGTGCAAAGATAATCTAAGTTAACTTCAACCCTTCAAAAACTCAGCCCTATCTTATATCTCACAAAAAAAAAAAAAAAAAAAAAAGTCTACTGCTCACAGACATCACATATCTTTATTAGGGATTACCTTGATTTCTTATCTCTCCTGGCATAAGCACATCGCAGTTATACTTCCTCTGTCGAAAAAAATTTGAGTTTTTCTTTTTTGCTCTTGCTGTAACTTTTCTTCAAACAACTATTCACACTGTACAAATCTGAAAGCCATCCTACCATGCAATATTGTTCTCACATCTGGGTTGGTGAACTCCAAAAACCTTTCTCAAGCTTCTTGTCTCCATTCGGAAGAGAGCAATTCGGTTAAAGAACCCCATCTCTTACAAACCTCTGTCTCATAAACATTGTTATACTTCCATGGCCACTTCTTCTGAAGTGGTATCTGTAATTTTCCCAGTCCAGGCCCATTCACTGTCCACCTCCAAAACTTTCCCTCTTCCTCACTTATTCCTTCTACTTCTGTTTTCAGGAGCATCCTTCCTTCACAAAAAGGTGATTGTTGCGAATGAAAATTTTCTTCAATTTAGAGGGGAAGAAAATTTTCCCTCTTAAGGGTGGAATTTTTTTTCCGCTTGAGAGATTCAGATTTTTTGCTCCTTCCAAAAACAACTTAAACTGATTTTACACAGATTCCTATTAATTCAGGAACTAGCACAAACTTTGTGTATTATGTTTCCTATTTATGAAATAAAGAAAAAAAGAAAGGTACAAAAAAATACAGCCACTCCCCGATTTACGCAAGGTTGCATTCTGCGGAACTCTACGTAAGTCGGAATTTCCCCCATGCTTGTGCTCGCTGAATTGATTGAATCAAAAAATAAATGTTCGACAAACATGTAAATAGAATTATTTATTGTATTTATTAATTTTTTTTATCTCATGCACAGGAAAAATTACAAAGCGTGCAATTTAAAAAATATAAAATTACAAAAAAAGAGAGAAGACAGGCATAATCTCAGTAAGTTTTACCTCTCGAGCATCGTTGCCAGAATCGATGTTCTTCAGGTGATAAGTACACCGCTGTGGAGATTTAGAAGGGGGTCGGCCGCTCAACCTTACAAAAGAACATATTAATGGATGACTAGACAGTGGCTTTTTTTTTTCACTGTAGGTTTCTTTGTAGCAAGCAAGCATATCATTCACCTCTCGTAACTTTTAAGAATCATTCACTGTCAGGATCCATCTTCTCAAAATTTCATGAAACGCCATTGCCATCTCTCTGGTGATGAAGCATCTCGGCTCCTCATTTGGTTCATCTTGAGCTTCGTCAGCATTTTCTTCTTTCACTATTGCTACCTGCAAGTCAATAAATTCTTCGTTAGATAATTCCTTTTCTTCTTCCTCTAACTCCTCCATGTGTTTAGCATCAACCTCCAACTGAAGTAGCTCTGCAAGCTTTACAATCTATCTGTAACCTCTTCATATGATTTGTCCTTTTCAAATCCTTCAAAGCCTTTTACGTGCCATTGGCATAATTTCTTCCATGCGCCATTTAAACAACTTTTAGTAATTTCCACCCAGGCCTTATTGATATTTAAGATGGTGTGGTAAATATTGTAATATTTCCAAAAGTCTCTTAACATAAAATTTTTCTCACTATCTACTGCAGACAATGCCTGAGCAAACGTTGTGAGTAAATAGTATGCTTTTAAATTTGAAATAACACCCTGATCCACAGGATAGATGAGTGAAGCCGTGTTTGGTGGTAGAAATATGACTCTCGCGTTCGAATTGAAATCATCTAGATGCATAGGATGTCCAGGAGCATTAACTAACAGAAGCAAAATCTTGAAAGGAACATCATTGTCTTTACAATATTTTTCAACCTCTGGAATGAAGCAGCATTTAAATCAATCCTCAAAGAGAGAGATATTGTTATCTATGCTGGTTCGATCAGAAATGCACGAATAGGGTGGCTTTATTGATGCCCTTAAATGCACAAGGATTTCCAGAATGGTACACAAGCAGTGGTCTTAATCTGTAATCTCCCACTGCATTAGCCCCAAGCAAGAGTGTGGCCCTATCTTTCGAAGCCTTGAAACCTGGCATTGTCTTTTCCTTTTTGGCAATGTATTTTCAATCTGGCATTTTTTCCCCAATACAAAACAGTTGTTGTTATTTGGTTTTTAGGAGCATTAGCAACTAAGGCCATATTGTTCCAGGGATGTTATTTGTTATTTGGTTTTTAGGAGCACTAGCAACTAAGGCCATATTGCTCCGGTGCGGTGGTCATTCCCTGACCTTTCCGCATGCTCCGTATTTGGTGGTGACGGGCTCGAACCCCGGTGTAATCAAGAAGCATATGCTACGCACTGCTGCTCCTTCCCACCTGGCTACGGAGGCGCCTTGGTTCCAGGGATATGCAGTGGTCATTCCCTGACCTTTCCGCATCCTCCATATTTGGTGGTCACGGGCTCGAACCCAGGTCTAATCAAGAAGCGTGTGCTACGCACTGCTGCTTCTGCCCACCTGGCTACGGAGGTGCCATACAAAACAGTCTCGTCGACATTAAAAATTTGCTGCGTTGAATAGCCGCCTTCATCAATAATTTTTTCCGACACATCACAAAATTTCTCTGCAACTGCAAAATCAGAACTGGAGACTTCACCCCATGCTTTAACGTTGTGGAAACCAGCATGATGCTTGAACCTAGTAAACCCCTCGTTGTTTGCCACGCACTTGGCTTGGGATTCGCCGTACTTATCCTTAATATCTTCATAAATACTTCTTGCTTTTGGTTGAATGGCCACTGGACTCAGGAGCACTCGCTTACGAACCTGATTTTCCATCCATATTATTAATAGCTTTTCCATCTTCAATAGGGCACCTGAACGATGTTTTGTCATCACTGTTGATCTTAAATGCATTAATCCTTTAACATAATCGTTTATACACGCACTGTCCTTTGAAATAGCATTCACTGTTGAAGCAGTCCTGCTTCGTACTTCTTAATCATCTTCATTTCTAAATCAATTTTGTTTGGTTTCCTAGCACTGCCACCACTTGCACTTTCATCATTCTAATAAGTAAATAGGAATGAAGAAAATATTCTGAATTTTTTTTTTTTTTTATGATTTCAGTGAAGGGGGGGGACTCATTTCCCCCATTAACCATAACATAAAAACCCACAGAATTCAAGTTATCGATATTATCGCAAATGCAATACAATTGAGTTTACTACCCATTTATAATAGATTGTGCTAACAGAAAAGCCCAATAAACCAGAAAGTGCAAATTGTTTTTGTTGTTTTATGATAGAGATCTCCAGAAATGTGTTTTAGAAAAATATCACAAAGGCATTCAAAATTGATTCTTATAAAGGAACATATGATAAAGATGAAAGTGAAGTGTAATTTCTATTATAAATTCTTAGTTATATAGCAAAAATTTCAACTTCCAAGGTCTTGGAACAAATTACCAAAAAAAAAATTGTTATTGAGTTGACATTACGATATTTTCACAATACCTCCACAGAGGCAAAATATGTTTCCACATTTTTTCAGTTTGCACCGGCCGGCAAAAACTTATGTAAAGTCGAATTTGCATAAGTCGAGTATTACATAAGTCTGGGAGTTCCTATATACGAATCATAAAACAATGGAATCAAAATTAAATAAAATGTATTATATTTATAAAACTTACCAAAATTCATACTTATCAGGTGGTTCATTTTCTAGCAGCATCAACAAGTACTTACATAAAAATATATCAAGCCATTTGTTTTTTTCCTATAAAAACAATAAAAAGTAGGCTTTAACCCATGAGTCAATTTCTTCAGAAAAAAAAAAAAAAAAAGAATATGAAAAATAATTGTAAATTTAAAAAAATTAGAAGAAAAGTTCTCTCTCTCCTCCACATACCTCTAATCAAGCTTACACCAAAGTATCACAGCTACCAACTCTCTGGAAGATTGAGTAAAAAAGATGGCCTCTCCATCTTTTTTACTGAATTTGACATCATGACAAAGTTTCTTCATCTTTCTGAAAAAACCCAGTTTTTCTTTGTCCTTTTTCATTTTTGCAGAATAATAATAAAACTATGTAAAAATTGAAATTTTTTTAAAGAAATTTGAAGCATTTCTGCTTATTTTTGTTAATGAATTGACCATCAGGTGTGCCAATGGAAAAAATGGAAATACAGGATAACAGAGTTATTTATTTATTTACTATATGCCTATCATTGGTGTACATGCAAATATACAAGCACCTGTTCTTACTCTTAGTTAACTTAACACAGCCCATGTATTTACTTGTTCCATGATGACACCCAAGCAGTCCTTGAAATCCCCAGCACCTTACTTCAAAGGCAGATATTGTTGGGATAGCAGAGACGTGGTGTCACACAGATATAAGGAATGCTGAACTGGAATTTGGGGGGTACAATGTGTACAGAAAGGATAGACAGGATAGAAAGGGAGGAGGTGTTATGCTGTTAATTAAGAAAAACAAAATCAAAAGAAGTGCATCCAGTTGATATAGATGAACAGTGCACTGTTGAGTCACTTTGGTGTGACATAAGCACTGCAAAAGCAAAAATAAGAGTAGGAGTGTGTTATAGGCCTAATGACTCGAATGAATATAATGAACAATTGTACAGAGAAATAGAGTGGGCTAGTAAATCGGAATGTCTTATAATGGGGGATTTTAACTTCCCAGATATTGACTGGAACTTGCGGAATGGTCACTCACACGCTAGTCAGACTTTTGTGGATTTATTGGATGATTGTTTTCTGCAGCAGCATGTTCGAGAGGCAACCAGAGAAAGTAATACTCTTGATCTGGTTATCAGCAGTGATCATTCGTGTATTACGAATTTGCAGATAAAGGACCCACTAGGTGGCAGTGATCACAGTGTACTGATGTGGGATTTACTTAAAGATTTAATTACCATCGGGGGTAAAGGAAAGGGTTTTTGCTTCCGTAAAGGTAAGTACAGTGGTCTCCGACAGTTTTTAAATTCTGTACAGTGGGATAAACTGACAATGTTACCAACAGTAAATTCTAAGTGGGAAGCATTCAAGGAATTAATCGTGGAAGCTACTAAAAGTTTCATACCTATTAAGAAATATTGTTCAAGTTTTAGGCCTAAATGGTTATCTAATGAACTAATGAGACTCGTAATAGAGAAGAACAATGCATGGGATGCATATAAATTATCAAGAGACTTAGAAGCCTACGGCAGATATAAGCTAGTCTGTAATCAGGTGACAAAGGAGGTTAGGCAGGCGAAGGCAGATTACGAGAAATCCTTGGTAAAAGATGCTAAGAAAAACAGCAAGGATTTCTTTACTTATATAAACTCGAAAAGGAAGGGGATGAATCTGATTGGTCCACTTGACGTCAATGGTTCGACTGTTGATGATCCTGCTCAGATAGCAAACAAACTGAATGAGTATTTTGTATCTACATTCACACATGAGGAATTATTAAGGTTTGAAAATGGCAGAAGGTTATCAAATTGTAGCAGGATACTTAATGATTTTGTAATAACTGAAAGCAAAGTGGAGGAGAAATTGTTGAAGTTAAACATAATAAAAGCACCTGGGATGGATGGGATCTATCCAGTTATATTAAAGGAGGCGGCAAAGCAATTAAGCAAACCCTTAGCCATAATTATGAGAGCATCCTTGGACTCAGGAGAGGTTCCCCACGGATTAGAGATGTACAAATGTATCCCCAATTCACAAAGGGGGATCGAAGGGTGACACGAGTAATTACAGACCAGTTAGTTTAACTTCTGTTCCGGGTAAAATAATGGAGTCACTGGTTAAAGATGCATTGCAGGATCATCTAGACAAGACTGCAGCAATAATTCAGACACAGCATGGGTTTGTTAAGGGAAAGTCTTGTCTGACAAATTTGATAGGATATTATGATGTGGTTACAAAGGAACTGGATGCAAAAAATAATTTTGATATCATATACTTGGATTTCAGGAAAGCTTTTGACACTGTTGCGCATGGAAGACTATTGTACAAATTGGAGAAGAATGGTATTAAGGGTAAGTTGCTACAGTGGATAAAAGAATGGTTGAGTGGGAGAAGACAGAGGGTGGTAATCAATGGGTGCTGCTCTTCTTGGACTAATGTTATTAGTGGAGTCCCACAGGGTTCGGTGTTAGGTCCACTGTTGTTTTGTATATTTATCAATGATATTGATGAAGGTATATCAGGCTTAATGTCGAAGTTTGCAGATGATACAAAGGTTGGCAGTGTTGTTAATGACAGTAATGGCAGTGTGTGCTACTGCAACAGGATCTAGATAATTTGGGCAGATGGGCTAAGAAGTGGCAACTGAAGTTTAACCTTGAGAAATGCAAAGTAACCACAGAGAAACGTACCAACTGTGTGGTACTACACTTAAGGTGGTAGAAAATGAAAAAGACCTGGGAGTAATTGTGCAGTCAGATATGAAGTTTTCTGAGCAATGCAAACAGGCTGCCAGGGCAGGTCATGGGGTTTTGTCAATGATATATAGGAATTTTGCTAGCAGGGAAAAGGAGGTGATTATCCCTCTGTATAAGGCAATGGTCAGGCCACGCCTTGAGTACTGCGTACAGGTCTGGAGGCCTCATTTTAGGAAGGATGTAGATTTACTTGAGCTTACTTAGTGTACAGAGAAGGGCAACAAGATTGGTGAGGGGAATGAAGGGATCCTCTTACCAAGAGAGGCTTAAGTTCTGCAAATTGCAGTGGCTGGAGACTAGGCACCTGTGAGGTGATCTGATTGAGGTGTGTAAGACTCAACCTTGAATGGGTTGAGCATGCTGAATTCTGATGGGATCCTTCCACTTGTTCAGATTACGAACCTAAGGGGGCATAAATTCAAATTAAGAAAAGAAATATGTAGATTAGATGTGCGTAAATTTGCCTTTAGCCAGCGGGTGGTTAATTGCTGGAACAAAACTTCCATCTGTCGTTGTGGAAGTTGATATGTTGAATAAATTTAAGGAGGAAGTGGACAGGCATTTGGAGGGAATGGTGTGATTTTTTTTTTTTTTGGCTTGGGAGTTGAGCTGTCAAATGCATGGACAGATGTGGTGAAGACAATAGGCACATTATGCATATATATTAACATGCCTAAAAATAAAAATGAATAAAAATTCTGAAATTTTTTTTCAGTTAATTGAAATTTTGGACAACTGATATGCAGATAACTCTAATTGTGCTGTAATCAAAAATTAGGATAACCAGAATTCTACTGTACAACTGATACATGAAGTAAAGAAAGGAAATATTTATTTCCATCATAATCATGTAAATTTCTACCATTTGAAGCATTTAATGACCCAATGGATCACTTTGCCCAAAAAGTGATTGCACCAGGTAGTTCCATAATAAAAAAGTAAAATATTTTTCTCCTCAAATTTTTTCCTCTTTTGTCATAAAACTACAACTTGTCTATAATGTGAGGAGTTTAACAAAACTTTTTCTTCACAAACAAGAAAAGCAGACAGAAACACACGGTCACTTTTGATGACCCGCCTCAACAACTCATTGGCTGGTTACCATAGTATGAATATGTTAAAAATCAAATGAAAAAGCAAACTTACCTCAAAATCATTTGAAATAGAAATAAATTTCAACCATATTCTTCTTAGTTCTCTGTGAGCAATACACTCTTCCATGGATCTGCACCCTATAGATATATATATATATATAGATAAATATCTTGTGATACATGAAACATTACAGTAGATACGTAGTGAATAAAAAAGACAGTTGATAAAAACTTTTAGGCATAAAAAAACAGATTATTCAAATGAAAAATTCAAAAGTTAAATAAAAGTTGTAGTTCACAAAACAAGTAAATCATATCTGACACACTTCCTCCAACACTGCACCAATGCATGGATATCTTGAAAGAAGACTGACTGGTGATAAAGCCATTTGTGCACTGTAGTCACAAACACTTCATGCAATGAGATGTCTCCCCAAAAAAAATGTGATAATCCCATACAGCTAACTCTGGTGAATATGGAGAATGAGTTAATCCTGCAAACTTCACCTCCTATATCTGATTCACTGTAGAATGGACGATGCAAGAACTGGCATTCACACTAAAGGCACAGAATACATCTAAGCCCCGCAAATAAACTGCTTTTGAAATAATGGCTTTAAATGATTCAGAAGCACATAACACTGGTCACTCTTTCTCCTCCCTCTCTCTCTCTCTCTAGATAATGTTCTAGAATCACTTTTTTATGATCCTAGAATACAGTAACATTTTTCTGGCTGATGCTTGGGTACAAACTTTCTTCAGTCAAGATGCATCAGTATAATACCACTCTAAACTTGCACATTTGTCTGGTGAGTAATAGTGCATTCTGGATTCATCTCCAGTCACTGCATGTTCTAAAAAGGCATTTCCTTCATACTCAATGTATTGCTTCCAGGACAGAATTCACATTAAGGTGTGTGACATGATACTATCACAATATAATGTGCCCGCCCAGGTCAAGCAGAATCCTCAATACTTTCAATACTGTTCTTAAATTTATTCACCCGCTCACACACACTTGCCATTGACTTATGGATGCTTCACCATACTGAGCCAATACTCTTCAATAAATTTCAACTGGTTTTACCCTTCTGAATTCAAAAATCACATTACAGATTGCATTCCTACCTTCATGCATGACTAAAAGAATATCACCAACTTGAAATTTGACTGTTTCCAAATATTGCCAGCAATGATGTCATGTGGGAGCTCAGAGTTGCCAAAACACTTTGATCAATAATCTGACATGCGATTATCATCAAGTTTTTGCATAGTTTTTTGCATTTTTTTGCATTGGTTTTGCATTGGTTTTCATTCACCATAGGGGGACCTCATGGGGCATCTAATCTCAAAATTTTAAAGCAATTTTTTTTAACACTCTGATCTAAACCAGTGAGCACTTGTACCTACAGTGTTCTCCCCAGAAAATTTTGCCAACCAGGTAGCATTATGAAGTAGACAGGTGGGGAAGTGTAATAATACTTCGCAATATTATAAAATTTTATGTTATTTATAAATGCGACTTAAGTGACCCGGAGCAAAAATTAATTGCATAATTTAACATTATATTGATTTAATGATAATTTGTGCAACAAACATTGAAAAAAATGTTAGTGTTATATCTTTTAACTGAAAAATAAATTCCAACACATACATAAACACACTAAATTTAACAAATAAGGTACTTTTTATTTAAAAATTAGAATGTTTTAATAACAAATTTAAAAAAAACAATTTGGCTAAAGTACAGAAAAGCCTGCACGAGAAGCACACAAAAGTTTGATGAAATTTAGCGGTAAAAGTACTTTGCCGTAACGGTATTTGTATTGTTGCTCGCTCAGTAAACATACAGTGGGTGTTATCGGTCAGGAGTAGAAATTGAATCCCAGGGGAAATTGAAACCCTCCCGAAGTGGAGGGGGTAACCTGACCTTTTTTCTTTAGAATCACTAATTGAATCACGAACAGCATCGTATTGGAAGTTCTGGCATCGTAAAAAATGTTCGTAATGTAGTTTCACCGGTAAACTATTTCGAAGTTTGCCGTGCTTCTCGTGTGGGCTTCCTTTGCCTTTTTTTCTTAATAAAAAATTTATCCACTAGTTCACCAGTGATGCTAAATAAAAAAAGGTCAGGTTACCCCCTCCACTTTGGGAGGGTTTCAATCTCCCATGGGATTCAATTTCTACTCCTGATCGATAACACCCACTGTATGTTTACTGAGCGAGCAAGAATACAAATGCCATTATGGCAAAGTACTTTTACCAGTAAATTTCATCAAACTTTTGCATGCTTCTCGTGCAGGCTTTCTTTACCTTCGCCAACAATTTTATTAGAATTCGATGTAAAAAAATAATAATGAAAAATGTTTAAATCCTTACAGTGATTTTAACTCAAGATTAACATTGTATATATTGATTCTTCTCTTCATCTTAGAGGCCCAGTTGTCTGCAGCTTTTTTATAATCAAAAAACAAGGACATTGCCTCTGCAATGTCCTTGTTTTTTATTTTATTTTATTGCAATTTATATTATTATATTTTTGCACCTATATGAAGACCAAGACAAACAATGCATCTAACAAATCACAGAATTTAATGTGGCATATTAATTTGAAGAATTATAATACTCAGCTTGCAGTAGAGATGGCTATAGAGTGAGTGAGTCAATACACTAAGTCGACTCAGAAAATGTCCGAAAGATTTGAATAACAAAAGTAAATCTGAGTAGACAGTGAATTGCAGAATTCAACCAACATATCAATGCCATCAACCAACTGATAGCTCAACATAAAGCACAAGACAATATTCTCGGTAATCTGGATTCACAGCATCATACTACGTGATGGTCTCACAACGTCAGTGCGATGGTCGAATAGTGGGAGGCCTTTAACTGCGTAGGTAGGTTACATAACAGAAAGCTGAGTTCTGCCAATCTTTCGGCATCCAATCACAATTCCAGTCGGATTTCTGCTGGCGTCTGCTCCTGTTGTATTGACCTTGATCGCATAGTATGTTCAAATTAATATTGACAGAATACTGTACAGTACCACAAGAATCACTTAAATTTTAGCCGGGCGGTCGGTTAAATTCACCAAGCAGTTCGCCCATTCGAGAGGTCCTGGGGAGACCACTGACCTAACATATAAACAGACAGGTGAAATTTACTGAAAGGGTGGATGACTCATTTCTTCAAAACAGATGAACTGAGGATAAAGGAAAATCACTCTCCCTCAATTCTCTAATATGGTGCTTACAGTAGAATACAGGTTGACCACAGCATATTTTCAGGAATATGGCATGGTCAACCATCAGGAATATGCCTTAATCTTTTCCACTGGCTATGGACACAACAATGCAGTTAACCAGTGCAACTTCTCGGTACAGTATGTGAGAGAGGCAGTTGTAAATATGTTAATTGTGGAATTTTCTTAACTCCACAATTTAGTTATTCTACAATTCTACAGCATTAGTTCTACTGCCTAAAGGCTCAAGGTGCAAAAAATGCATACAGAGGTTTTTCTCGAAATCTGTTCATTATGTGGAAATTTTATTCATTCTAAGGAAACTATTTTAATTATAGCACCCATGGATTTGAGAATCTATATAAGCTAAGACCCAAAAACTGTAAAATTTGGTTTAATTTAGCAGTTGATGTGTAAAGTTAGTGTGATACATAAGAGTGCACACAATGAAGTAAATATAGGTACGTATCTATATCTTTGAAAGTAGTGTTGTAGTTTAATAAATTTTGATTTTGTTGTAACAACAAATTTAAATATCGTACCTATGTAATGTTTTTTGTTATCATCTATTATGGCTGCGGCATACATTTCCTTTATTGAAAGCTTTTTAGTTTCTTGCTCTTAAAATATGAATTGATTCAAGTGTACTTATTTAATCTTTTACAATGAATCAATATCATTATCAGTTATATTACTCTTAAGCTATATTACTATAATCTCTTTTGAATTAAAAATTTTAAATTGTCAATAAACAATGAATTAAATGAAGCAGTAATTAAAACAATGATATATTAATATTTAAAAACGCATTAATAATAATAGCAGAAAATTTTTATATAAAATAAAGAAAGAAATTTTTTTTCTTTAAAATTGTTCCTTTACCAGCTTTGAAATTAACTGTATTGAATATGCTGCTAGTTGTAATATTAATTAATTATAACTTGCTTTCACAAAAATAGTTTGCCATTTTATATATCTTTATTCTTTACAAGAGAACAACCGTTTTAAAAATATAATGAAAAATAAACTCCTTTATTTTAATGTTGATTAGTTCCTTCTCAACCAACCATTATGAAAATAAGCTTTGAATCAGGAGCAGCAAAACAAAAGAAACAAAATGAAGAACAAAAACAACGAAGAACGCAAAGAAATGCCATCAAATTTTATTTACTGACCTCTGGATCTGCAAAAAACAATGGACAAAATGAAACCTCAAACCAACTCAAAATGTAAGCACTGCAGTGATGCAAGCAAGAATTCAGAAATAACAAGCGGACCAAATTTCTGAAGGAAATATTGGAGGACAAGAAGATAGTGTACGCTGGAATACAGATCTATTAGTGAAACATGACCAACTTGAAGAAATACAGAACAAACACAGAGGCATGTAAATTAAACTCAAGATATTAATTATTGTAAAGGTACGATGCCTCAGATTTACCCTAAAGATATTGCAGAATGACCAGTAAATATATACAGACAAGTCTAAATAGCATGTTTGTAGAATACTACTTATCAAATAAACATCAAAATTTTGGTAGAAATGAAATGTTGAAAGTAAAATATACACAACATGACCAGATACACTATAGAATCTAATGTTCACTGTAAAAAAAACTAATGGAACCAAAGAAAAGTGTGAATGGTTAATTTTTTCTGACACTGGAAAGTTGGTATATTGTTTCATTTGCAAATTATTTTCTACCTCGTTAAATAAATTTATAACTGCATTCAACGACTGAAAAAAAATGTACATAGAGCTTTGACTGAACATAAGCGCTCAAAGGATCATATCCAACGTATGGGGATATATAAGAAAAAGTGTCGAATAACAGGACATATCAATACCGAGTTAATAAAACAAGATTGCAAAGAAAATTATTGGTGTATTAAAAAGTTATTGCTACAATTCAATTATTAGGTACCCTTGGCATAGCATTTAGAGGTAGCAAAATATGGTAAAATTAAAGCAAGATTCTAAAGTTTTCTTCCCATGGAATATCACAATGCAGAATACCTTGAAAAAATCATTTTATTATTATTAATAGCCATAGGGTGAAAGGAAGCCTGAGGCTTAGGCTACACCAACCAAAAAGAGAGAGAGAGAGAGAGAGAGAGAGAGAGAGAGAGAGAGAGAGAGAGAGAGAGAGAGAGAGAGAGAGAGAGAGAGAGAAAATCACCAAGAAAGAGAAGAATGATGATATCCAGCGCTCAGGACCCTGGGTGTGCCAAGCCCATACTCATCAGATGTGAGCCCCACAAGTTATCTGATTTATCCATAGATATCGAAAAATACAGAGGGCAGAGTTATGATAATATGCTGCCAATATAGCAGCAAAATATTTGGGTTTGCCAGCTAGAATAAGACAACACAACCCCTCAGCATTTTATATTGTTCTGCTGCATTACATTATTTCAATTTTGTCCAAAATTCATATTTTTTTTCCCTGCATGAACGAGACGATGGAATATATTAAAAAAAATGTTTACTGGTAAATTCATTTACATTAAAATGAATGTGATATGCACTGATATCATTGTTGATGTTATCAGCATTGAAAAGAGGATATAAAAAAATTAAAGAAGCTCTTATTAATATTTCAACATCTGAACATGAAAAGCCATTTAGCCAGCTAGTCTACAAAATTAGCCACCCACTTCAACAAATAAGTAACAGCTCTATGAACAACAATTCTGAAACAAAGTGAGGAAGATTAAATGCTACTAGCAAATCCCTTCAGGACTCAAAAAAAAAAAAATTTACTAAAAAGCAGAAATCTTTTAAAATCATTGAAAGAATTTATTTTAGATGTTAGAAATAATTTTGAAACAACTGAAGATGAAGCTAAATTATTAAATGACGAGACCGAAAAGAAAGATGAATGAAACTCGATAAAGAAATGTAAAATTATGTACGACGAAATAAGAGACAATGATGTAATTTTAACGGGCAGAAAATCATTTATTTGTGACACCGCTGTTATTTGTGATATGCTTATTGCTGAATTAAATCGCTGATCTGAAATATACACCGAGAGATTAAATATGTTTAGTGTCTTTTTAAATGATACTGTAGAGAAAAACGAGTTTGATTCATGTATTGACACGTTAGCAGATGATAAAAATGACATTGATATCGAACAATTCAAATCAGGAATCTTGCAATTTTTAAACTATGCCAAAGCAGAAAATGTTTCAAATAGTGAGTATATGTACAAAATATTTAATGATGGACTTAGATCAACATTTCTGAACGTAGAAACAATTCTGAAAATATTTCTCACAATGCCTATGACAAATGCATGTGGTGAAGTCTTTTTCAGAATCAAAAAGAATAAAAAACTATTACAAAATAATCTAATGCAGAACAAAATGTCCAATTTATCATTATTATTTATCAAATAAGAGGTAATGAACTCTATAAATTATGACAACATGATTGATAAATTTGTGAAATTTTAACCGAATAGTAAGCGGTGTTAGATTCTGGTGAAGTTCTTTCTGCATATGGGTTACAGATAGCCTGGGATTTTTATAAGGCTGGGCAGAATATATTAAATATTGTTATGTTCGTATTTAATACAGTAAACCTTCGATTTAATGGACTAATAGGGAAGAAGGGGGTATCCGTTAATTCTGAAAGTCCATTAAATCGAATATAACCTGGGGGGGGGGCATTTTTTATTGTTCTTAATGTAAAAAAAAAGTATTAATACAATATGCAGTTCGGTACAATATAAAATTATGTTGCAATTTGGCCTTTGATTTATGGATATCAGAAACAGTTGTTTTTTTACGCCGTAAATTTCACAAACATGTGTTGTTCAAATTTCTCATTTAGCTCTAATTTGCGTGCCACACTTAAGGTCACACGTTTTCTTTTAACTCCTCTATCACTCGATGCCATTTTAAATTGTAAGGATTGCAAAATTATTTAATAAATAAAGTCACAATTCAGAAACACTCTGTATACAACCTGACCGCACAATAGCTTGAGGCAGACTGAGACCAAAACAAAGCGAGTTGGCAGACCTGCAGTTTAGTGTCCCGAGTAATGTTCAGCTCACAAGTCACCGCCTGCTCTTATCTATTATCTGGGAAAACAGCTATTTGAACATGTTTTCAGAAAGAATAAAAAACAATTTCCTGAATTTGATTATAAAAATAAAAGTAGGTAATTATCAAAACAATAATGGAAATAGGTAATTATTATTAATTTTTAATTAATATTGTATTGCCAAAATAAATTATTTTGGCAATACAAAATTTTTACTGTCATACTTTATCAATAAAAAAGTTCAGGGGCCTCAAAACACATAAGTAGGCAGTGGGTGGGGGGGGGGGGAGAGAGAGAGAGAGAGAGAGAGAGAGAGAAGCAGGAAGTAGAGATAATTAAAGAAGCACAGAACACATTTCATCCAAATCTTCAAGCAGACGCTGTCTTGTCCCCCTCCCCATTTATTCAAAAAGGATTCAGACAGAACTACTCAAAATCCTCTCAGTGAAAACCCATGAGGCAATATACCAGAAGAACAATATGGCCCCTGACATAAATGTTTAACTATAGAACTGTGGAAGTAGGAAGGGTAGCAGACAACTGACTGGCCTATCATAGCCAAGTGTCAAGCACAAGAATACAATGCTTTTGAGTAGACAGTGATTCAAGTCTACATGACTGCTAATACCACAGTATTTAGCAGTCAAGTGTCTCAATGATTGTATTCAATTTCAAAATAATTAACTGTAAACTCCTTTCCTTCTGGTTGTGCCAGTGTATAAACAAGGACTTTTTTTCTCTGCCAACTTTTCAACATTCCTGAAAAAAAAAATGAGATACCAGATGAATGGAGAAAAGGAAGCCTATATGACATGAGCCAAAAAAACTTCCCATTTCACCCATCCATTCACTCCAAAAGTTTGTCCACTTCTTCCTTGAATTTATTTAAGCTATCAACTTCCATGATGACAAATGGAAGTTTGTTCCAGCAATCAACTACCAGCTGGCTAAAGGCAAATTTCTGCACATCTATTCAACAACTGTCTTTCCTCAATTTCAGTTTATGCCCCCTCAAGGTTTGTAATCTGAGCAAGAGGAAGAATCGCATCAGCATTGAGCCTGCTCAATTCATTCAAGGCCTTATATAACTCAATCAGCTCACCTTGCAGATGCCTAGTCTCCAGACACTGCAAGTTGCAAAACTTAACCCTTTCTTCATAAGAACGCCCATTTATTCCCCTCACCAGTCTTGTTGCCCCTCTCTGTCCTCGTTCTGGCAACTCTACATCTTTCCTAAAATGAGGCTTCCAGACCTCATTTTAGGAAAGATGTAGAGTTGCTATATTTTGGCGAGTCGTGAATTTAGTTGCCTATAAATTTACTAATAGAGTAAATACAAATGCTTGAATAATTACAATGGCTAATTCTAAAAATAAAAGAGGTATAAGAGATGGAAAAATTAAAAATGTTGATAGTGAGAGTGGGAAAAATACTGTTCTTATGAGATGAAATGTGTGCCCAGCAATTATATTAGCAGCCAATTGAACAGAGTAACTGGATTTGTAATGTTTAAATGCAGAATATGAAAGGAAACAGGGCTGGAAGTGTATCTAATGGGGGAAAAAAAAAAAAAAAAAAACCTCAACATTTGCTCACCTTCTTCCTATAAACATGCCTCTTTAAATAAGATTTTTATTACATAAAAATTATTAGTTTTTGTCATCTTTTTTGTTTTCACATTAGTAGTGCAATTATTATTTGTGTTTAACTGATAAAATAGGTGAACTTTTCTTACTTGACCTTAGAAACTGCTAACGGTGACAAGCAAAGAGAGAGAATTTTGCTTCCATTGTTCACTGCAAGGACATAAGAATGTTAAGACGCTATTTCATATTATTTTATACAATACCTTAAAGGTATAATTAACACTAGAAGAATTTTTATCAAGTGCGTACACTAAATCTATAACAATACAAAACTGATTTTATAACATAATAGTGTACCATAATTTTATACCATAATAGTTGCTATGGTATAAAATTAGTACTTGCTACTGTTGCATAACCCAGGAATAGCATAGCAAACTGTTTATAATTATATTATCTCTTAGTTTAGTGTGGTTTTTTTAATATAAATTTAAGCTAAAAGCATACCACAAACTAGAGCAGAAAAGCAAAATAATGAAATGCTTTGGCTCAGGGAGCACTGCCAGGGGCAGTTCTAAGAATTGGAGTTTTGTAATGTGTACAACTTTTGCATGTTTCCAAAGCCATCTGTAATGAACATGATACAAGCAATGGAGATTTTCCTTGCAGAGTGCGAGATTAAAAGCAAATTCAGCAATCTAATGGGCGATTATGAGAGCTTGAGTTAGGGTTAATGCCCTTAAGAAATTAAAACGAGGGATCCATCAAGTACTCAGCTGCCCACTTAAATGGTAGTCTAGCGCATCAGACAACACGACATTCCCAACAGCAGAAAGCACTGGTCCCACAGGAATTAGCTAATGAGGATTATCACATAATTTATTAGTTACTCTATTGTCAAGAAAATATACTGAGAAATATAATAGGAAATATACTAACAAATTAACAAATATAATGGGAAATATACTGAGAAATAAACAGTACTGTTCTTTGACATCACCAGTGCCAAAAGCAAATGTTGAGGTCAAAGAACAAACCTTTTAAGGAACAAATAGTGACATTGTCACACTCATTTTAAGAATAGGCAATCTGAAGGTTTACATAACAAATGACTTGAGGCAAGATTAAGTAAATTATGAGAAGTCTCTTATCTAATATAGAGAAATATATATCAAAGCATTCTTTGCTTATGCACTATAAGGAAAGGAATGAATCACATTGGCCCACAACTTATGAATAACATGGATATTTTCAACCCTATTCAACTCACTAACAAAACTGAATAAATTAGATATTTTTAATAATAAATTTTGAATTTATAATTAAATTCATAATAAGTTTGAAATTATTTAGGCCCTTCATCATATTTGGGCTGAATAATAATAGAAATTATTTTTTTTTATTATTATTACTTTGTTTTTCATTGTGTAATTATTTCCATATTTTTACTGACCTGTTTGATATACTCTAAAAATTTTGATTTGCAAAATTTAAATTATAACTCCTAATAGCAGAGCGATACTGAGAGGACTTGCCTTTTCGAAGTATATTGTCAAGTGACAAAATATTTCCAAATACTTATATAACTGATATTATTATAAGTTTAACTATCTTAAACTACAGTTTACGACAGTTACAGAATTTTATACTTTCTATAGTTAATACGATTCTATAGTTTAAAATCCTAAATTACAGAATTCTGTAGTTCAGAATTTGCTTCTCTAACTGAATCTAATGCTTTAAACACTTGCTGCAAATATCTTATAATCTACCATTTAAGAAATGGGCAGCAAAACTTCTGATGATAAACAAAAGGGAAAAAGTAAAAAATTCAATCAAAATTTAGAGAAAAAGTAGGTTTATTGTTTAATGTTGCAAAACAAGAAACACAAACTACAAATGATGGAATGACAGCATGAAAATTCTTGATAAACTACATTTATCATCAGACATAAATGGTGTTGGATAATATTTCATAAGATAATTTTATCTATGTTCACTTGTTTGCAGTGAAAATAAATAAAATTTTCACAAAGTAAAAAAAAACTACAAAAGAATCTTTAATATTGCACGTTTAGTGCTACACGTCACTAAAAGTTCATTAACTTTGGGATATATGGAGAATGCATAATAAAAACCAACTTTTCAAGCAAGCACAGGAAGTGACCAATAAGAACTTTAACACAATCACTGCTTCTTGGGTGAAAATTTGTCTTCAGATTTTAGGGAGGGAAAACCACCCTATACTTTTAGATCATTTGCTTCCAATTTAACAGAAGGAAAACTTAACAGAAGAAAATTTAAGGGCACAAAAGGTGATATAGTTGTACACGTCGGCACTAATGATATTAAGAGTAGGAGACCGGCGGAATTACTTAGCAAGTACAGGTCACTGTTGAAAAAAAGCCGTGAATTAGGGTTGAACTTGAAAGTGTCTGCAATTCTGCCCAGGACACGATAGGAGGGAGTATATGATGAGAGCCTTGTCGATCAATTCGGCCCTGGAGGGATTGTGCAAGGCTCAAGGGGTAGAATTTTTTTCAGCCTGGACTGTACTTGTTAACAGGAGAGATTGCTTCTACAGGGATGGGATACACTTAAATAGAAAGGGGGCAAGAATTTTTGCTGATGCTGTTGAGGCAGTGTTAGGTGGGTAGGAAAACTGCTAGTTGGGGGGGATACAAGGACTAATAGATTAACAGTAGCCACTGGCAGAGGTGGAAGTGATTCTTGCACTGCTTCTATTCAAATGAGCAGAAGTCTGAAAAACAAGATGCAGGATATTTCGGAGACTGCTGGTAGTCATTGCGTTACAAGTAAACACATGGGTTGTGTTAGGGTAGCTAAGAATAGAAACAGGTGCATGTATACCTGCGTGTACACCAATGCTAGGAGTTTGGTAAATAAATGTGATGAATTTGAGGTATTGCTCAAAACATCAAAGGCAGATATTGTTGGGATATCAGAGACGTGGTGTCACACAGATATAAGTAATGCGGAACTGGAATTTGGGGAATACAATGTATATAGAAAGGATAGACAGGACAGGAGGGGAGGAGGGGTTATGCTATTAATTAAGAAACACAAAGTCAAAGGAAGTGAAGCCAGTTGACATCGATGGACAGGGCAGTGTCGAGTCAGTTTGGTGTGACATAAGCATAGGGAAATCAAAATTGAGAGTAGGAGTGTGCTATAGGCCTAATGACTCTGATGAGTATAATAAGGAACTGTACAGGGAAATAGAGTGGGCCAGTAAATCAGAGAGTCTTATAATGGGGGATTTTAATTTCCCAGATATTGACTGGAATTTGTGGGTTGGTCACTCGCACACTAGCAAGGCTTTTGTGGATTTATTGGATGATTGTTTTCTACATCAGCATGTTCGTGAGGCAACAAGAGGGATCAATACTCTTGATCTGATTATCAGTAGTGATTCTTCATGCATTAAGAACCTGCAGATAAATGAACCACTAGGTGGCAGTGATCACAGTGTGTTGAAGTGGGATTTACTCAAGGAGGTAACTACCATCAGAGGTAAAGGGAAGGGTTTTTGTTTTCGTAAAGGCGACTATGATGGTCTGAGACAATATTTAAATTCTATACAGTGGGACCAACTGATGATGTTACCAACAGGAAACTCAAAATGGGAAGCATTCAAGGAACTAATCTTGGTGGCTACCAGGCTTTACATACCAACTAAGAAATATTGTTCAAGGTTTAGGCCTAAATGGTTGTCAGATGGACTAATGAGACATGTGGCAGAGAAGAAAAATGCATGGGATACATACAAAGTAATGGGGGTGACATGGAAGCCTTTGATAGATACAAGCTGGTCTGTAACCAAGTCACAAAGGAGATTAGGCAGGCTAAGGCGATTTTGAGAAATCTTTGGCAAAGTATGCAAAGAAAAACAGAAAGGAGTTCTTTACATACTTGAACTCGAGAAGGAAAGGGATGAATCTGATTGGTCCACTGGATATTGATGGTTCAACAGTTGAGGATCCTGCTCAGGTGGCTAACAATCTAAACGAGTATTTTGCATCTACATTCACGCATGAGGAGTTATTCAGGAAGGAGAATGATGTAGGTAAAGTAAACATTGGCAGTGAGCTGGATGATTTTGTAATAACTGAGAGGAAAGTGGAGGAGAGATTGTTGAGGATAAACATAAAAAAGGCACCTGGGGTGGATGGGATCTATCCAGTTATATTAAAGGAGGCAGCAAAGGAAGTATGCAAACCCCTAGCCATAATTATGAGAGCTTCTTTGGACTCAGGGGAGGTACCCATAGACTGGAGATGTGCAAATGTAACCCCAATTCACAAAGGAGGATCAAAGGCTGACACAAGTAATTATAGACCTGTTAGTTTAACTTCTGTTCCAGGTAAATTAATGGAGGCACTGGTTAAAGAAGCACTGCAGGATCATCTAGACAAGAATTCAGTTATAGCTCAGACGCAGCATGGTTTTGTTAAGGGCAGGTCTTGCCTGACCAATTTGATTGGATACTATGATGTAGTCATAAAAGAACTGGATGCAGGGAATAACTTTGATATTATATATTTGGATCTTAGAAAGGCTTTTGATACTGTTGCACATGGAAGACTGCTGCACAAATTGGAGCAGTGTGGCATTGGAGGCAAATTGCTGCTATGGATAAGGGGATGGTTGAGTGGCAGAAGACAGAGAGTGGTAATCAATGGACACTGCTCAACGTGGACTAATGTTATTAGTGGAGTTCCTCAAGGTTCAGTGTTGGGTCCATTGTTGTTTTCGGTGTTTATGAATGATATTGATGATGGGATATCAAGTTTAATGTCTAAGTTTGCAGATGATACAAAGGTTGGCAGGGTCGTTAAGGACACTACTGACGCTATGCTGCTGCAACAGGATCTGGAAAGGTTGAACAGATGGGCTGAGAGGTGGCAAATGTTTAACTTGACAAATGTAAAGTACTACATATGGGTAACAGTAACCCCAGAGCAATGTATCAACTCTGCGGTACTACACTGACAGTGGTGGAGAATGAAAAGGACCTGGGGGTAATTGTGCAGGCAGATATGAAGTTCTCTGAGCAGTGCAGATGAGCTGCAAGAGTAGCTCATGGTGTCTTGTCAATGATATACAGGAATTTTTCTAGCAGGGATAAGGAGGTGATTATTCCCTTGTATAAGGCAATGGTTAGGCCACATCTTGAGTACTGTATACAGGTCTGGAGGCCTCATTTCAAGAAGGATGTAGAGCTGCTGGAACGGGTACAGAGAAGGGCAACAAGATTAGTAAATGGAAAAAAGGGCTGCTCTTACGAAGAAAGGCTTAAGTTTTGCAAATTACAGAGTCTGGAGACTAGGCACCGGCGAGGTGATCTGATAGAGGTGTATAAGGCTTTGAATGGTTTGAGCATGCTCAATGCCAATGGGATTCTTCATCTTTCTCAGAATAATCACCTCAGAGGGCATAAATTCAAATTGAGGAAGGACGGATGTCGGATAGATGTGCGGAAATTTGCCTTTGGCCAACGGGTGGTTGGTTGGTGGAACCGACTTCCATCACTTGTTGTTGAAGTTGATAGCCTAAACAAATTTAAAGCTCAACTGGACAGGTATTTCGAACGAACGGAGGGGTGAAATGGGAGAGGGTTTTTTTTTTTTTTTTTTGGCTGATGCTGAATAAGCTTGCTTTCTTGCATCATATGCCTCTACTAATGCTAATGCTAAAACTGAGCATTTTTGTCAAGTAACCTTCACTGGGAGCTGATTAATTCATTCATAGTGAGAAGAAAGCCCAAAAAATGTTTCTACCCTTTCCTATCAAGAAAGACTCAAACTCATGGTTTTCAAACCCAAGTTCAAAACCATGGTTAAAAAAGCCAGCACTGAAAGTGTAAAAAGATAGAAAGAATGTAATTTCAGAAAATGTTCTATGACAGCAACAAATGAGGATTATCACATAATTTATTAGTAGCATCCAATTAATTCATTTTGAAATTAAGACACCAGGTTCCACCCCAGGGACTCGCATCTGGTGAGTAATGGCTTGGCACATCCAGGGTCCCGAGCTGGATACCATCATTCTTCTCTTCCTTGGTGATTGCCTTCTACTTCTGAAAAAACAACTCTTGTTTTTTTTTTCTCTCTCTCTCTCTCTCTCTCTCTCTCTCAGGGCACATCAAATTTTTTTTTTTTTTTGGCTGGTGCAGCATAAGCCTCAGGCTTCCTTGCACCATACAGCTAATAATAATAATAATAATCATAAAATAAACAAAGTTTCATATACACACATTCCCCATTTAAATCATAAACAGAGAGAAAACTGACAGAAGCAAGGATGAAATAAAGTGGACATGTTATTTAAATGCTAATAACTGATGATTTAAACCATTAAATTAACCATCAACTCTAACAATTAATAGACCAAAATCACTAAACATTTTAGATCAGTTCAGCCCTACAGCATTATGTTATTTTTATAGAACCCTACTGCTATTAAAATTTAAGATACAAAATAAAATCACTGCCATTTTGGTTAGACTTCGCTAAGCCCATATTGTATGGGTGTGACAGTTCAATGACCTTAATTGTTGCAATTATTTTTTTTTTTTTTTTACTATAGCAATGTGTAAACAAAATTCCGAAAAAAAAAATAATAATAATAAATCAAATTTTGGATACCCCTCACAAAAATTTTGCACCATACTGTACAGAAACAATTATGATATTTTCATGATACAACCAAACGATTAATCATAAATGTGATGTGTACGGTTTAAGAAACAAACGTTTCACTAAGGACCGGGTAAGCTCCTGGGACAAAACATACTGCAAGGAAAAACCCGATATCGAAAACATTATTTTTAGGGTACACAAAAATTTTAAAAATAATAATAATAACATGCACAGCCGATTACTATAGCGTTGGTTGAAATGTTTCAATAAAGTGGCTGGAATTAAGCTGTGAACTTGTCTAATCTCAAATGTATAAAATGAAATGTATTTAAATTACAACTGTTCTGAAACATCCAAATTCAAAAAAATGAAACTACCTCAATTAAAGACTAATAATGCCACGAAGAAGTAATTGTGAAACAAATTTCATACGATGAACATAACAGATTTCTTTATTATACTATTATTTTTATTGTACATAAACCTATTCGCGTGATAAAAAAAACGGCTTCAAACACACATAAAATATTAACTACTCAATTTTAAAAAAAAATTTTAAAAAACACACATAAGATATTAACTACTCAATTAAAAAAAAAAAACAAGAAAATGCTCGACAACAAACACTCCCACATTTTCTTCAATATAACCGGGAATAAGTCACATGATGAGGCAACACACACTCTCGGAAACGAAGATAACACCTGTTAACTTTACTTTATGAATATTACGATGGTTTTGAGCAAACCGCATATTATAATGATACACTTAACAAAGAAAAGAAGATTAAATTCACCTTAAACTATATCGCACAACATCACATCTTAGAAACAGCAGTTATTCTCTCAATATTAATTACGAGATTATACTATATATTGCAGAGGGAATGTGTTTGATTGACGCTTTATTAGTATGTAATACCGGAAACCCTCGTATAACACGGTAGTTTCATTCTTACAAAATCTCGTGTAACGCAAAACCGTGTTATACAGGACTAAAAACCAGTACAAAAAGCGTGGTTATGTTCCAAAAGCTAACAAAAATACACCATTTTTTTTATAACTATCGGAAACTTAATTTTTATAATAGTCATAACTAAATATTTTAACTTTATTTTTATAATAGTAATAACTAAATATTTTAACTTCATTTTTATAATAGTGGTAACTTAAATAGCAATAACTGAACAAACGTCTTACCTTACAAAGTGTGATACTTAATAGGTCAGAAAATATATGTTCATTTAATTTTCTTTCTCTTCCTTGATGCTAAGTACAATCAAACCAGAATGTTTTGTCTGTTGCAGGATATCACTTTCTGAAATTTCTTCGGCAGCATCTAGATTTCGTGTATCTTTTGCTCTTTAAAAAACCAGTAATCTGGGTTTTTTTGCTTATACTTGAGAGATCACTGTAAATTTCTTCGTATGGAGCTAAACATTTTTGAAGCTCCCTTTTGAATTTTGTGCTCCTTTAAGTAGAAGGATCTGCATTCAATTCCTCGGCTAGGTTAAATTTTCAGAATTTTCATCTGCGCTACGCTATCATTTTCTGAATTGATTTGCTTTAAATCTAATGACATTTCCACCAAATCTGCTCTTCCAGAATTTTTTTCTACCAGTAATTCTTCAATGTCTTCAGTAGTCATAAACCTACCGACTTAGCACGTTCTACTTTCGCACCGGTTCGACCATATTTCCTGGATGAACAGACTCTGGACAAGCATTTTTCAAACACTAGCATTAGTACAGGCATACGATGCAAGAAAGCAAGCTTAGGCAGCATCAGCCAAAAAAAAAAACCGCTCACATTTCACCCCCTCCATCCGATTAAAAACACCTGTCCAGCTCAGACTTAAATTTATTTAGACTATAAACATCCACAACAAAACCAGGAAGTCTGTTCCACCAAATAACTACCCTCTGGCTAAAGGCAAACTTCCGCACATCTATACTACAATTGTCTTTCTTCAATTTGAATTTATGCCCTCTAAGGTGATTATTCTGAGCAAGAGGAAAAATCCCATCAGCATTGAGCATGCTCAAACCATTCAAGACTTTATACACCTCAATCAGATAACGTCACAGGTACCTAGTCTCCAGATATGTAATCTGCAAAACTTAAGTCTTTCTTCGTAAGAACAACCCTTCGTTCAATTTACTAATCTTGTTGCCCTTCTCTGTACTCGTTCCAACAACTATATATTCTTCTGAAAATTAGCCCTCCAGACCTGTATATAGTACTCAAGGTGTGGCCTAGCCATTACCTTATACAAGGGGATAATCACCTCCTTATCCGTGCTAGCAAAATTACTGTATATCATTGACAAGGCACCATGAGCTACTCTTTCATATCTGCACAGCTCAGAAAACTTCATATCTGTCTGCACAATTACCCCCAGGTCCTTTTCATTCCCTACCGCTGTCAGTGTACTATCGTAGAGTTGGTACGGTATTCTGGGGTTACTTCTTCCCATATGTACTACTTTACATTTGTTAATGTTAAACTTCATTAGCCACCTCTCAGCCCATCAGCTCAACAATTCTAGATCCGGTTGCAGCATTGTACTGTCATTTGTGTCTTTAACAACCCTGACAACCTTCGTCTCGTCTCCAAACTTGAACATTAAGCCTGATATACCATCATCAATATCATTTATAAATACAGAAAACAACAATGGAGCCCAACACTGAACCCCGAGTGACTCCACTAATAACATTAGTCCACGAAGAGCAGTGTCCATTGATTACCACTCTGTCTTCTCCCACTCAACCATATCTTTATCCATAGCAGAAATTTTATCCAATGCGACACTTCCAATTTGAGCGCAGTCTTCCATGTGCAACAGTACCAAAAGTCTTTGTAAGATCCAAATATATGATATCAAAGTTATTCCCTGCATCCAGTTTTTTGTGACCACATCATAGTATCCAACCAGACTGGTCAGACAAGATATCCCCTTAACAAAACTATGCTGTGTCCGAGCTATAACTGAAGTCTTGTCTAAATGATCCTGAAGTACTTTTCTTTAACCACTGCCTGCATTAATTTCCCTGGAACAGAAGTTTAACTAACAGCACTATAATTACTTGTGTCCTCCTTTGTGAATTAGAGTGACATTTGCACATCTCCAGTCCGTGGGTACCTCCCCTGAGTCCAAGGAGGCTCTCATAATTACGGCTAAGGGTTTGCTTACTTCCTTTGCTGCCTCCGTCAATTTAACTGAATAGATCCCATGCACACTCGGTACATTTTTTATTTTTATCTTCAACAATTTCGCCTCCACTTTCCTCTCAGTTATTAAAAAATTATCTAGCTCACTGCCAGAGTTTAATTCACCTCTGGCATTCCCCTCCCTGAATAACTCCTCATGTGTGAATGTAGATGCAACATACTCATTTAGTTTGTTAGCCACCTGAGCTGGATCATTAACAGTTGAACCTTCAATATCCAGTGGATCAATCTGGTTCATCCCTTTCCTTCTAGAGTTTACATAGGTAAAGAACTATTTGCTGTTTTTTTTTTTTTTTTTTTTGCATACTTTGCCAAAGATTTCTCAAAATCGCCTTAGCCTGCCTAATCTCCTTTGTGACTTGGTTACAGACCAGCTTGTATCTATCAAAGGCTTCCATGTCACCCCCATTACTTTATATGTATTCCATGCATTTTTCCTCCGCAAACATGTTTAATTAGTTCATCTGACATCCATTTAGGCCTTAATCTTGAACAATATATCATAGTTGGTATGTAAAGCCCAGTAGCTTCCAAGATTCATTCTTTGAATGATTCCCATTTTGAATTTTCTGTTGGTAACATCATCAGTTGCTCCCACCGTATGGAATTTAAATACTGTCTCAGACCACCGTAGTCACCTTTACAAAAGGAAAAACCCTTCCCTTTAACCCTGATAGTAGTTAGCTCTTTGAGTAAATCCCACTTCAGCACACTGTGATCACTGCCACCTAGTGGTTCCGTTATATGCAGATTTTTAATGCATGAAGAATCACCACTGATAATCAGATCAAGAGTATTACTCCCTTTAGTTGCCTCCCGATCATGCTGATGTAGAAAACAATTATCCAATAAATCCATAAAAGGTGAGTGAGTGACCACCCCAAAAATTACAGTCAGTATCTGGATAATTAAAAACCCCCATTATAAGATTTTCTGATTTACTGGCCCACTCTATTTCCCTGGATAGTTTTTTATTCTACTCATCAGAATCATTAGGTTTATTAGGCACAAAAAATTGAGAGTACTTTCCTACTCTCAATTTTAATCTCCCACTGCTTATGTCACACCAAACTGACTTGACACTGCACTATCCAGCGATGTCGACTGGCTGCACTTCCTTGGATTTTATGTGTCTCTTAACTAATAGCATAACCCATCCTTCCTTCTTATCCTGTCTTATCTATCCTTCCTGTACACATTGTACTCCCCAAATTCCAATTCCAATTCTGCATTCCTTATATCTGTGTGACACCACGTCTCTGATATCCCAATAAAACCTGCCTTAGT
Organism: Mastigoproctus giganteus; assembly: GCF_048544385.1. Lineage (NCBI taxonomy): Eukaryota > Metazoa > Arthropoda > Arachnida > Uropygi > Thelyphonidae > Mastigoproctus > Mastigoproctus giganteus. The sequence goes on from NC_143580.1 coordinate 144,562,243, forward strand.
TGTTTTGACCAACACCTCAAATTCATCAAATTTATTTACCAAACTACTGTATACATTGGTGTACACGCAAGTATACATGAACCTGTTCCTATTCTTAGTTACCCTAACACAACTCATGTGTTTATTTGTAACGTATTGACTCCCAGCAGTCTCTGAAATACCATGCATCTTGTTTTCCTGTATACTGTATACATTGGTGTACACGCAAGTATACATGAACCTGTTCCTACTCTTAGTTACCCTAACTGTTCATTCCAATAGAAGTGCAAAAATAACTTTCACGTCTGCCAACGGCTACTGTTAATCTATTTATCCTTGTATCCCCCAAGCTAGCAGTTTTCCGATCCACCTAACACTGCCTCGATAGCATCAGCAAATATTTTTGCACCCTTTCTATTTAAGTGTATCCCATCCCTGTAGAATCAGTCTCTCCTATTAACAAGCACAAACCAGGTTGAGAAAAATTCTATCCCTTGAGCCTTGCACAACCTCTCCAGGGCCGAATTGATCGACAAGGCTCTCATCGTATACTCCCTCCTATCGTGTCTGTGCAGAATTGTAGACACTTTCAAATTCAACCCTAATTCACGGCTTTTTTTAAACAGTGACCTGTACTTGTTAAGTATTTCAGCCGGTCCCCTACGCTTAATATCATTAGTGCCAGCGTGAACAACAATATCACATTTTGGGCCCGTAAAAGATGATATCTGCTCTACAACGTCATCAACCTTTGCCCATGAAGACGTACCCTGGTCCTGTCCCATCTATCCTTTTTACACAATATGTAAAAAGGATAAATGTTTGAAAATTGAAAATTAAACAATTGAAAAATGTTTCCATGCCTCCATCACTTTAACAGATTCGGAATGAATTTTTTCCGAAATCCATTGTAATGATTTTCTGATGTAATGAATTTTAAATGTAGATATAATGCCTTTATCAAATGGCTGAATTAAAAAAGTTCTATTAGGTGGTAGGAACATTACTTCAACCTTTAAATGACATAAACCATTTGAATGACCTCGCGCATTATCCAATAGTATTAAAACTTTGAAATCTAGATATTTCGGCTTTAATAAATAACAAAGAACGCAGTTGCAACCGTGTTCTTTCACGCACAACTTGCAACAAACACGATAAGCGCAAATAAGATATGAAGTAATAAGTTTCTAAAAATTTATTCATGTTTTTTTTTTTTTTTTTCGATTGAAAATCCAAGGAAGTGAAGGCAGTCGACATCGCTGAACCGTGCATTGTCGAATCAGTTTGGTGTGACATAAGCACTTGGAGATCAAAATTGAGAGTGGGAGCCTGCTATAGGCCTAATAATTCTGATCAGTATAATAAGATACTATAAAGGGAAATAGAGTGGGCCAATAAATCAGTATCTTATAATGGGGGATTTTAATTTCCCAGATATTGACTGGAAATTGTGGTTTGGTCACTCACACACTAGCATTAGTAGAGGCATTTGATGCAAGAAAGCAAGCTTATGCAGCATCAGCCAAAAAAAAAAAAAAAAAAGTAACATAAATAAATAAAAATAACCACTTCCTCTTCACCCCTCTGTTCGTTCGAAATACCTGTCCAGCTGAGCCTTAAACTTATTTAGGCTATCAACTTCCACGACAAGGGATGGAAGTCTGTTCCACCTACCAACCACCCGCTGGCTAAAGGCAAATTTCCGCACGTCTATCCTACATCTGTCTTTCCTCAATTTGAATTTATGCCCTCTCAGGTGATTATTCTGAGCTAGAGGAAGAATCCCATCAGCATTCAGCATGCTTAAACCATTCAAGGCTTTATACACCTCTATCAGATCACCACGCTGGTGCCTAGTCTCCAGACACTGTAATTTGCAAAACTTAAGCCTTTCTTCGTAAGAGCACCCCTTTGTTCCATTCACTAATCTTGTTTCCCTTCTCTGTACTCGTTCCAGCAGCTCTACATCCTTCTTGAAATGAGGCCTCCAGACCTGTATACAGTACTCTAGGTGTGGCCTGACCATTGCCTTATACAATGGAATAATCACCTCCTTATCCCTGCTGGAAAAATTCCTGTATATCATTGACAATACTCCATGAGCTACCCTTGCAGCCCGTCTGCACTGCTCAGAGAACTTCATATCTGCCTGCACAATCACCCCCAAGTCCCTTTCATTCTCTACCACTGTCAGTATAGTACCACAGAGTTGATACGTTGCTCTGGGGTTGCTGTTTCCCATGTGTAGTACTTTACATTTGTCAATGTTAAACTTCATTTGCCACCTCTCAGCCCATCTGCTCAACCTTTCCAGATCCTGTTGCAGCAGCATAGTGTCAGTAGTGTCCTTGACAACCCTGCCAACCTTTGTATCATCTGCAAACTTGGACATTAAGCTTGATATACCATCATCAATATCATTTATAAATACAGAAAACAACAATGGACCCAACACTGAGCCCTGAGGGACTCCACTAATAACATTAGTCCACAATGAGCAGTGTCCATTGATTACCACTCTCTGTCTTCTCCCCCTCAACCACCCCTTTATCCATAGCAGCAATTTGCCTCCAATGTCACACTGCTCCAATTTGTGTAGCAGTCTTCCATGTGCAACAGTATCAAAAGCCTTTCTAAGATCCAAGTATATAATATCAAAGTTATTCCCTGCATCCAGTTCTTTTGTGACTGCATCATAGTATCCAATCAAGTTGGTCAGGCAAGACTTCCCCTTAACAAAACCATGCTGTGTCTGAGCTATAACTGAAGTCTTGTCTAAATGATCCTGCAGTGCTTCTTTAACCAGTGCCTCCATTAATTTTCCTGGAACAGAAGTTAAGCTCACAGGTCTATAATTACTTGTGTCAGCCTTTGATCCTCCTTTGTGAATTGGGGTCACATTTGCACATTTCCAGTCTATGGGTACCTTCCCTGAGTCCAAGGAAGCTCTCATAATTATGGCTAAGGGTTTGCTTACTTCCTTTGCTGCCTCCTTTAATATAACTGGATAGATCCCATCCACCCCGGGTGCCTTTCTTGTGTTTATCTTCAACAGTTTCTCCTCAACTTTACTCCCAGTTATTTCAAGATTCTGTAGCTTACTGCTAGAGTTGAATACACCTCTGGCATTCCCTTTGCTGAATAACTCCTCATGTGTGAATGTCGATGCAAAATATTCATTTAGTTTGTTAGCTACCTGAGCAGGATCATCAACAGTTGACCCATCAATATTCACGCACAACTTGCAACAAACACGATAAGCGCAAATAAGATATGAAGTAATAAGTTTCTAAAAATTTATTCATGTTTTTTTTTTTTTTTCGATTGAAAATCCAAGGAAGTGAAGGCAATCGACATCGCTGAACCGTGCATTGTCGAATCAGTTTGGTGTGACATAAGCACTTGGAGATCAAAATTGAGAGTGGGAGCGTGCTATAGGATAATAATTCTGATCAGTATAATAAGACACTATAAAGGGAAATAGAGTGGGCCAATAAATCAGTATCTTATAATGGGGGATTTTAATTTCCCAGATATTGACTGGAAATTGTGGTTTGGTCACTCACACACTAGCAAGGCTTTTGTGGATTTATTCGGTAATTGTTTTCTACATCAGCATGTTCGTGAGGCAACTAGAGGGAGTAATACTCTTGATTTCATTATCAGTAGTCATTCTTAATGCATTAAGAATCTACAGATAAAGGAACCACTAGGTGGCACTGATCACAGTGTGCTGAAGTGGGATTTACTCAAAGAGGTAACTACCATCAGGGATAGAGGAAAGGGTTCTTGCTTTCGTAAAGGCGACTACGATGGTCTCAGACAGTATTTAAATTCTGTACAGTGGGACCAACTGATGATTTTACAAACAGCAAATTCAAAATGGGAAGCATTCAAAGAACTTATCCTGGAACCTACTAGGCTTTACATACCAATTAAGAAATATTGTTCAAGGTTTAGGCCTAAATGGATGTCAGATGAACTAAAGAGACATATGGCAGAGAAGATAAATGCATGGGATACATATAAATTAACATGTGACACAGAAGCCTATGGCAGATATAAGTTGATCTGTAACCAAGTTACAAAGGAGGTTAGGCAGGCGAAGGCAGATTACGAGAAATCTTTGGCAAAGAATGCAAAGAAAAACAGCAAAGAGTTCTTTACTTATGTAAACTCTAGAAGGAAGGGCATGAATCAGATTGGTCCACGTGATATCGATGGTTCAACTGTTGATGATCCTGCTCAGATAGCAAACAAACTAAATGAATATTTTGCATCGACATTCACACATGAGGAGTTATTCAGCGAAGGGAATGCCAGAGGTGTATTCAACTCTGGCAGTAAGCTAGATAATTTTGTAATAACAGAAATTGTTGAAGATAAACACAAGAAAGGCACCTGGGGTGGATGGGATCTATCCAGTTATATTAAAGGAGGCAGGAAAGGAAGTAATCAAACCCTTAGCCATAATTATGAGAGCTTCCTTGGACCCAAGAGAGATACCCATAGACTAGAGATGTACAAATGTGACCCCACTTCACAAAGGAGGATCAAAGGCTGACACAAGTAATTATAGACCCGTCAGTTTAACTTCTGTTCCAGGAAAATTAATGGAGGTACTGGTTAAAGAAGCACTGCAAGATCATCTAGACAAGACTTCAGTTATAGCTCGGACACAGCATGGTTTTGTTAAGGGAAAGTCTTGCCAGACCAATTTGATTGGATACTATGATCAGTCACAAAAGGACTGGATACAGGGAATAATTTGATATTATTTACTTGGATTTTAGAAAGGCTTTTGATACTGTTGCACAAGGAAGACTGCTGCACAAATTAGAGCAGCATGGCATTGGAGGAAAATTGTTGCTATGGATAAAGGGGTAGTTGAGGGGAGAAGACAGAGAGTGGTAATATGGACACTGCTCATTTTGATTCCCTGTGTTGCAACGATGTTTAGAGTGTTCCCATAAAATACGGATTCTACTTTGGATTATCAATTCCCTGGACTGTGACGACCATTTCAGTGGATGTAGCATCGCTTTCTCTACCTGCAGGTAAAATTTTATCTTTTATTTGATGTCGGAAGGTCATTTTACAAGCAAGTGAAATATATCGTCGTATCTTCCCTATGGAAACCCACGTGGTCGCCGTAGCGATAGTGTCACTGAGGCAGTGAAACCTGTAAACTGTGAAACTGACTGGGAACGGAGTTCTCCCAGGAAACTTTTAAACTTTTTTTTTTTTATTATTAACACACAACTGTATATACATTAATCAATTTATATACAATATTTATATACAGATTTTATACACATTCTCTTATATATACTGTAGTCTTTCTGTACATTTCATTGTGGCTCCTAGACATAAGCCCATCTCCACATTTTACTCCTGTAAAATCTCAGAACGTCTGCAAAACAGGCCTGTAAAAGAGTGTTATTTCAGGCCATTTCGCCACCAGGGATTAACCAACACCTGGATCAACCATTCTCGGAGTGTGCTGTAATGCACAAATCCCGCACCTACCGGAAGTAGTGGTATACTGGTAGGTGCCAACAATCCTGCCCCCAAGGCTGCCCAAACTTGGAGGCCAGTGAAAAAAAAAAAAAAAAAATTTCCAACTAAGAACAATGTATACTTGTTGAGACAAAAGCAACATTATACAAATATTTACATGTAAATAGCAAATACATACACTTAGAATGACATTAACTTAACAATAACACTTAGAAACATTGACCTGTTTCTACACCCAAAAGAGAAAGTGCAATACTATTGACATAAAGCTTCCAGGTCTGAGGCTCCCAAGCCCAGATGCAATCAAGAAAAACTCCCAACATACACTGCCAGTTCATTTTCTGATAGGTTCCTTATAATTGATCTCTTAGAGAACACTGCAGCAGCAAAAACCTGCGATGCCTGAAAATTAGACACTCCGTTCACAAACTCCTGCACGTTGTTTTCAGCTAGATCGGGAATCAGTTCGAAAAGACGACGCCTCTCAACATTATAAAATGGGCAATGAAACAGTGTATGCAGCCAAGTTTCCGCCTCACCACAAGAACACCACGGATCTGGCTCCAGACCCCATGAACATAATTTGTCTCGAAAGGACCCATGTCCTGTCAGCATATAGTTGGTGAACATTGAAGGACAAAACCATGACGAAACTGTTTTAGAAGTAGCAAAGTCCGCAGCAGGAATAATATTCCTAGTTATTACTCCCACCTCCGACGAAATCCACCGATTCCTCCAAATCTCTATTAGTTCATTCCAGATTCTAAGTTTCTCCTCCTTAACACTGGCATCCAGGTTGATGGAAATGTCCAAATAATTAGCAGGGATTTCCTTTCTCATAGCATATAACATTCCACGATATGTAATGTAGAGATCAAGAGGAACAGATCCAGCAATTACCTGTAGCGCAGCCGTAGATACCGTCCTCGGGGCATGCAATAGGGCCAACAACATAGATCTTTGTAATGACATGAGTTTGTTTTTTATTTTTACTTTAATCACTGATCCCGACCACACACCAGCCGCATAAGCAACAATTGGCAGGAAGATAGTTTTGTAATACAGTGACATCGTTCGTTTGTTAAGTTCCCATTCTTTTTTGGAGATTCTAATCACCGAAGACGTGAATTTCTTGATTTTATCATTGAGGTGTGATACGTGCAAATGGAATCCCAACCTATCATCCAGAATAACTCCTAGGTATTTAGTGCTAGACACAAAAGGAATTTGTCTTCCATTTAACAATACTCTGGGCTGACGGTTATAATCAAAAGGTTTTTTAAACACCATGAATTTAATTTTCTTAGATGAAAATTTTAATTTGTTTAAGGAGGCCCACTCAGAAAGGTCCTCCAGAACATCTCGTATTCTCTGCTCCAGCATCAATCTAGACCCACCAGGAACTCCAACAACCAGTTCATCCGCGTACGCCACCTGCAGGCATCTTGAGGCACTAGGCCTATTCAGCCACTGATCCAAAACTGTGTTCCAAAATATAGATCCCAAAACAGATCCCTGCGGGCACCCTCGACTGATATATTTTCCAAACATCAGATGTTTTGCACAGACCCTCACCTGCCTATTACAGAAGTAAGGACGAATTACTCCATATATGTATCTGTCACATCGAGACATTCTTAAGGATGTTAACACACTCTCCCACCACACAGAATCAAAAGCACCCTCAAAGTGCACAAACACAACCAAGACATACATCTCAGGAGAGGATTTTATGTAATTTATTAATGTCAAAATAGCTTCCTCAGTCGAGTGACCCCGTTTAAAACCAAATTGACAATCCGAGGTAACATGACCTTCATTCAGCATATCAACAATTCGAGGAGCCAGCAACCTTTCAAACAACTTGCCAAGATTAGCCAAAAGAGAAATAGGTCTGTATGATCGAGGATCCCCCTTAGGCTTACCAGGCTTATGCAGGATCTTAAGCAGAGCAATCTTCCAAGATCTCCGAAACTTTCTCTCGATCAAACATTTGTTATACATTTTGAACAATATATGCGGACAAAGGTCAAACAATTTTATCAAAACTTTGTTTTCTATCAAATCAAGACCTGGGCATTTCTTAACATTCAATTTAGCAATGGCTACTCCAAGTTCCAGGAGGGAGAAAAGACATATTTCCGACGAACCGACATACTCAGCATTATCCAGCCGGATTGTAGATTGATCTTCTGTGTCCAACTCTGACCTGTCCTCGGGAAAAAGTTCCCTGACGATGTGCTCAACGGTATCATACCAGTTGTCAGTTTCCCCCCCATTGGGCACAACAGTGTTATAAATTTCTCCATGTAGAAGTTTATCACGAGATATTCTATAAATCTGAATTTCCTCAAGGATCTGAATTACCCAAGGATCTGAATTACCCACCTCTTTGACCAGACTCTGCCAACTCTCAATCTTAGCACGGACGATTTCCCTATGGTACTCTCTACGCAATGATTTATAATTTTCGCTGAGCAATTGTACAAACCCTCCACTGACAAATGTCTACTTCGCTGCAGCACTCTCCTGGCTCTGTTTACCTGAGATCTTCGCTCAGTCAAAACCGGAGACCACCAAGGAACCGGGACCACTCTAAATTGTTTTCTAATTGTAGTCTGTAGCGTTGCCTGATAAAGATGATATTCAACATGAGCTACCAATTCCTCAGCGTTATAATCGTTCAAAGGTATTGCATTGTCATCATTGTAAATAGATTTCAAGTAATTTCCAAATTTTTCCAGTTTATCTTGTCCATAGAAAATCTTTTTAAATTTCCAATACTAAAATTCCTTCGTACCGGCTCAGGGGCAACATAAAACGAAATAGCGTTATGATCGCTGTTTACCATGTCCGGATTTACATCCCAACTCAGAATCCTCCCATCATACCCCGAGGAAACAAGAGTTACATCAATGTTTGACTCTCCATTGCATGTAGAAAACGTATAAGGTTTACCAGGTAGATTCTGAACACTGAGATTATGTAGCAAAATCATATCCTCCAAGAGAGAACCCCGAGAATCTACCACCCCGCTGTGCCAAAAACCAGATTTAGCATTCAAATCAGCCGCCAGAATCAATCCACGCTCCGCAAACCTCGAGCAAATTTTATCTATATGATGTAATGAAACTTGAAAATCTTCCGCAGGAGAGCAGTATGCAGAAACCAGGCAAAAGGAAAATTCCATCAATGACACTGAAACACAAACAACGTTCGCGGAACACTCCCCAGTGACGGCGGTCAACACAATATCCTGATTGAATACCACTATCGCAGACTTGGGAGGGGCATCCAAAGCAGCAACCACTCTACATGAAGTTGGATATCCAATGACTTTAAAGACAAGTTCTCCCACTTGAACAGAATAATATGGCTCCTGAATGCACACCAAATCAAAGCACTTTTCAATAGCAGCCACTCGGATTTCGTCAGCCACAGCTCTAGACCTTTGTGCGTTAGTCTGTAAAATTTTTAGACACTTTTGACTTGCAAAATTATCTGTGGTAAATTCCAGATTATTTTTCCTATTCATTGTAAGTTCTCCTGTCCGTCATTTCCACAGCTCTAATGTACTCCGGACATTCGCTGTCTCGTACCGAGTGATCACAACCTCGACCTCTCCTCTTGCAGTTAATACATTGAGGGGAACTATCCTTGTTAGGACATTCAGCATAAACATGACCACTGTTAGCACAATGACCACAGGACATCGAATTGTGAGAACATGTCTGAGAAGGGTGACCATACCCAAGACAGCGAAAGCACTTATTAACTACTGTAAATTTTCGGAAGCGATATGATCCAAAGCGCAGAAAAATCCTGTCATTATTAAATAAACATTTGTATAGACGTGGAATAAATCCGATAATCCAATTTGTTACCTAGGAAACTTTTAAAGACGTTGTATGTGAGGTGACCAGTTTAAAAGTTTCCTTTTAAACTGGTCACCTCACATACAACGTCTTTATTTTAGATCCTAGCAGTTTATTTTACCTTTTACCATGTTTATCGCCAGTCTCCTTTGTTCGCCACCATATTGTTTCACTTAGCGAACCTACGTTTTTCGAGTTGGCATTAAGAAGCTTCCTGCTGATTGGCTATAAATTCTAGCTGTTTTGAACAACTTCAAAAAATAATAAATAATAATAATAATAAATGGAGAAATAATAATAGGTGAATAATAATAAATAAATGATAATAAATAAAATAGTAATAATAAAGAACAATAAAATTAAATAATATGTCAAAAATTGAATCTCAAACGGGAAACAGTACTCCCGTAGTTGTGCTATTGCGCCCTTCATGCAGAGAACGGCACACCTCAAGCAACGAGGAATTACGTGAAAACACCTGCCCAAACTCAGCTCTGATTAAACGGCTCAACAGCAAACCAGCTAAGTTAGGCACTGATGTTTCCTCGCAACGGGATCCAAATAATAGTAATATTATTGTTGATGAGGAGGTAGTGAGTGTGGGCACCAATAAGAAAAACTCCACCCCTCCAGCTGAACGAAAACGGCTAAAACCCAAAAATATATATATTATAAAATATACAATGTAAATATACAATGTAAAATATACAATGTACAATATAAAATATACAAAAAAATATACAAAAAAATATACAATGATAGAGGTGTATAAAGCCTTGAATGGTTTAAGCATGCTCAATGCTGATGGGATTCTTCCTCTAGCTCAGAAAAATCACCTGAGAGGGCATAAATTCAAATTGAGGAAAGACAGATGTAGGAGGAACAGACTTCCATCACTTCTGGTGGAGGTTGATAGCCTAAATAAGTTTAAGGCTCAGCTGGACAGGTATTTTGAACGAACAGAGCGATGAAGTGGAAGTGGGTTTTTTTTGTTTTTTTTTGGCTGATGCTGCATAAGCTTGCTTTCTTGCATCAAATGCCTCTACTAATGCTAATGCTAAAAAAAAGTCAAGAAATCCACTAAAACCTGCTCTCCTTCAGCTGCTCTCTGGAGAACCTAGAAGAAGAACTGAATTCCATGCAGTCCTCACTAGATAAGGATTGCTCTCAATTGGAGAAAATTATAATCCTCAGGTCCATGATGGAATGCTGCCTTCACTTTGAAGGAAGCAGAGTAACCAAGCCAGCTGTCCAAAAAGTTACAGGCTGCTGGGGTACCCTCGAGAAAATGTTACATGACTTAATACTACAGAATGAACAACTAAGAGCAATCAATGAACAACTGAGGGAAACAAATTATACTTTGCAAAGGCCCTCAGCAGTCCAGCTCGGACCAGCCATAGCACTCAGAACTCTTTGCTCACTGATCTGACAGCACAATCAAACCGCCAGACACGACCAGCACTTCTCCCTACACCTATCTCAGAATCAACCTATGCTGCTATGGTACAGCGGCCAAAAATTAGTGCCCATCCTCCCAATCACACTGCCTTACCACCAACCAGTATTGGCTGCCACCTTATGGACAGTGCACCGAATATCACGGTTAATGATTATCACCAGAACAAGAACTGGGAACCAAGTGAAATGCCACAGCGCTCCCGATCCTATTCAGATGCGCTGAAGATCCAACCAATGGCAGATAAGCTATTTGCCCTTCCCAATACCAGACAGAATAGAGAACAAAACCTAGTCATCCTTCGTGCGACCCAAGAAGGTTGCTTTAGTTCAAGCGAGGTTGTCAAGGAGGTTGGTACTACCAACTTGAAACCTCAAATGAAAACCATAAAAATTAAAAGCCTCAGAAAAATCTGTAATTCTGGGATCATCATTGAGACTGCTTCCAAAAAAGATGCAGAACACATTATCCAAATCCCACAGATAAATGAACTTGGTCTTAGCGCTGAGATACCCAAACCAAAAGGCCCATCTATTGTAATCTTTGATGTCGAAAAGGAATTTCCAAAGATGACCTCCTTGAGGAAATATATGACAGGAACCTTGCTGATCATATCACTAGACATGAAATTCAAAGTGAACTTAAAGTCAAGTACTCCACCAAATCCAGATCGGGTACTTGTTGCAACTGGGTAGTCGAACTCTCCCCGAAGATATGGAAAATATTATCCCAACAACAACGAATATTTATCGGCTGGAGCTCTTTCCGGTTCAAGGAGCACATACCTACCATCAAGTGCTTTAAATGTCTCCAATATGGACACACATCCCATGTCTGTGCCCGACAAGACTTCACCTGTGGCCACTGTGCTGAACGCGGACACACCTACAACAATTGTCCAAACAAAAATCGAGCCCCTAACTGCGCCAACTGCAAAGCAGCAAAAATGGATCCCAATCACTCCGTCCGGGATGCCAAATGTCCAATCTATTTAAGGGTATTGAGAACCATCCAGAACAAAACCGACTATGGCTGTATACCATAATCGCTATCCCACTAACCTCCACAAGATCTTCCAACTGAATGCCCGAAGAGCCAGAAATGTGGTCGACCCAATTTGAATGAAAATGGATGAAGAAGAAATTGATATCCTCTGAGCTCAAGAGCCCTACACCCACAAGGGACGGGTACAGGGCTACCCTCGCGCATATAGGATCATTGAGACAACCACAGATACTCCATGGGCAGCCATCATTATTAGGAATACTACAAAGACAGTCACAAAGATCGACTCCTTATGCACCCCCTTTGGTGTTTGTGCACACATTATCTGCCAACAAGGTTCTCTGCACGTAGTCTCATTGTACTGCCGACCACGAACTGATATCGCACCATATATTGAATATCTTCAGTCAGTCATAACTCTCTTACCTTCCAGCAAAATCCTAGTAACGATGGATGCCAATTGTAGATCTCGCTTTTGGCATAGCCGGGTGGATGGTCACATAGTTTCCCAGAATGGACAGCGATTAGAAGATTTCCTTTCATCTTCTCCATTTGAGGTCCTTAGCAAACCACATCACCTCTCTAACTTCAGCAATACCCTGTGGGAAAGCAACATTGACGTTACCCTCGCCACACGGTCCATAGCACAAAAGTTCTCATCATGGATGGGAGGCCTGGACCACCTCAGACCACAGGGCCATCTCCTTCCATCTATCGAGACAACTTGATAGTACTCCTCCCATATACCACGATATCATCAGATACTCCACCAAAACAGCTGATTGGAATGATTTCAAGGACAATATAAAATCAAAGCTACAAATGGATACATCCCAACTAAACCACCTTGATCCACAGGAGCACCTCTCCCTCCAAACAAGCACAATCCAACAAGCATGTGAGAGAACTATGAAAAAACGTCAGAAACACGTAAAAGCAGTCCCTTGGTGGTGCAGGGAACTAGAAAACCTAAGGCATCAAGTCCACACTGCCCGAAAAGCCTTCCAGAGAGCGAGGCACTCCTGGCCTCCTGCTGAGGTCCAGGCTCTACGGGAAGCATATAGAAGATATCGTAACGACTACACAAGCCTCATTCGGCAGAAAAAGAAAGTGTCTTGGCAGAACCTTGTGACAACTACAGGAAACGCAGATCCTTGGGGGGGGTCGTTTATCGCATTGGTATGAACAAGCTGCCCAGGGGAGAGATGTTAAATGCAACCCTGACTCCTGATGGCAATCCAACACACACATGGGCTGAATCCATGAATAATATTCTGAATGCCCTACTTCAGACTGATGAGAGTCCCCTCAATGATGAACAAAAGCAAATTAAACAAGACAGCCAGGCCTTCTCCAACAATAAAATAGAACCTTCTTTCACCTCTGAGGAAATGAACAAAGCACTTGACAGAACAAAAATAAATAAATGCCCTGGTCAAGATAATATTGAGGCTGAATTCATCAAGAAAGCAGCGACACATCTCCCAAACCACATATTAGCACTGCTCAACAAATGCCTTGCGAAAGGAATTTTCCCTGATTCTTGGAAATAGGCAGTGCTTCGACTCATCCTAAAAGGTCCAGATAAAGATCCTACTCTACCCAAATCTTACCGCCCCATTGCTCTTCTCCCAGCCTTGGGAAAGGTAATGGAGCGGCTGCTTCAATCCAGATTATCCACCTACTACCAGACAGCCAACTTAGACTCTCCAAAGCAGTATGGCTTTAAGCCAGGATGCTCCACTGAAGACGCTATAAACAATCTCTTCAACACAGCAAACTCAACCACAGAAAAACATCTACTGGCTATCTCCATTGACTTTGCTGGTGCCTTTGATTCCATCTTGTGGCCCAGCATTGTCAGGAGATTAAGTCAACTCAATATTCCACTCAACCTCTACCGCTGTCTCCAGAACTACCTCTTCAACCGCTCAGTAACTGTTCAAACAAATTTTCAGAAAAAACCACCCGACCAGTTGTTAGAGGGTGTCCTAGGACTCAGTTCTTGGGCCCTACTTCTGGAACTTGATACTAGATGAATTCCTTCTTATGGATCTAGGTCCTTTGGACTGCATGGCCTATGCAGATGACCTCATTCTCCTCATCAGAGCTGATTCTAGAACTCAGCTTGAGCAAATTGCCTCCCCTGCCTTAACGATCCTCCAAAATTGGGAAAACAACCACAAGTTAGTCATCTCTGGGGAAAAAACGAAGACTATCCTCCTCAAAGGATCCTTGGACATAAGAAGACCACCCCAAATTAAAATCTGTGGGCAGACATTGCAACTCAAAACAGAACTAAGATATCTAGGAGTAACCTTCGACTCCCGATTAACATTCTTACCTCATCTTAATTACCTCTCCAACAAAATACGTCGTTATACTGCCATGATCGTAAGAATTAGCAGAGCAGACTGGGATTTGAAGAGGAGGACCCTCATGCTACTTTACAAAACCATCTTCTTACCAGCCGTGTGCTATGGTGCAGCCATATGGTTCCCTCGTGCCATCATTGCCCGTAATAAAGCAAAGCTACATACAATTCAATGCAATATCCTACTCACTGTGACAAGAGCTTGCTGCACAGTCAGTAATCCTGCCCTGCAGGTCTTAGCAGGTACTCTTCCTCTGGACCTGGAGGTTATTCGTCGCGGCCTTGCATACTGCATAAAGAGAGGAATTCCCACCACCATTCTGGATATAACACTCGATCTAGCTAATGATCCAAAAAACGAAATGAAACAGATTTACTCTAAGCTCTTCCAGCATTGGCAAAGATCTTGGGAGCAAACAACCAAAGGTGAAACAACTAAACGATTTCTTCCACAAGTTATGAAAACTGCACCAAAACCTCCTCCATGGTACTCACCAGGCCTTCACGTCTCGTTCTTCCTCACTGGTCATGGATCGTTTCGGGCCAAGCTGCATGCCCTGGGTTTCACCGATTCTCCTCTCTGCACATGCGGCGACAATGAAGACCGGATTCACCTCATGTATAATTGCCCGCTTTATGATTTACCCAGAAGTTTCCTAATTACCAGAACTGGAAATATACCCAGTGGGCAGGAACATCTCTACATAATTGACGAAACCAACTACAAAGCCTTCACTACTTTTGCCCAGACTGTATTTGAAAAGTGTCAAATTCACCTAGAGCAAACTGTTCAATGCACCTCCATCTTATAATGAACCCAAAACTCAATTCACAGAACATATCCTGAATGGAATCAAAGAAAACACAAACAGGATATTGATCTTTATCCTGACCTAACAGTATTCTCTCGACGTTCACAAAGGAAGCTATCTGACAAACCCACCAACCCCAAAA
Source organism: Mastigoproctus giganteus (assembly GCF_048544385.1). NCBI lineage: Eukaryota > Metazoa > Arthropoda > Arachnida > Uropygi > Thelyphonidae > Mastigoproctus > Mastigoproctus giganteus. The sequence continues at coordinate 144,577,412 of NC_143580.1, forward strand.
AAGGACTTTTCTACAATAGACAAGAACTCCAAGCAATCTTCGAGCTTCATGAATCCATGTGCCTCCTCTCATCCCCTAAGAGAAGGTTATCCAAGTCCTCTACCCAGTGTGGGACACTGCTCATTGCCCACAAGTCACCCTTGGATGAAGAAGATTAAATTGCTGACACTGGGGGCCCCTTGCCCAATGTGGCACCCACTCACTTGCCGGCACCTCCTCTCTTCAAGGACAAGGAAAATCAGATATTGTAGGACAATATCTGATTTTCCTACTTGTGTAGGAACTCATAAATACTCCTCTGGGAGTGGGACTGGCATTTGACATCAAATGCAGGGTCATGCTATTAGGCAATCTGACTTTGTGGGTCACTTGACCTCACAATCTTCTCTTCTTCCTGAGGTAGGGTGGGCTCCCCCTTTTGGGGGGTAGCCCACCCTACCTCAGGAAATTGATTGAGTTGATTGAGTTGATAGCTGTGGGCTCCCCCCCCCTTTTGGGGGGAGCCCACAGCCCACCCTACCTCACCCTCTTTCTTCTGCTTACCTTCTTTCTTCACCTCAATCTCTCACCCCTTCTCCTATTTCAAAAAGAAAGAGAAGAAGAAAGAAAAAAAAAATTTTTTTTTAATTTTTTTTTATTTATTTATTATTTTTATTTTTATTTTATATACAGTATATATTTTTTATTATTATTTTTTTTTTGTTTTTTATTTGTTTATTTATTTATTTTTATTTTTTTATTATAAATATATATATATTTTTTGTTATTATTATTATTTTTTATTTTTTTTATTATTATTATTTTTTTCTATTTTTTTTATTATTATTTTATTTTTTATTTTTTTATTATTATTTTTTTTTATTTTTATTTTATTTTTTATATATATATATATTTTTTTTTGTAATTATTATTATTTTTTTTAATTTTATTTTTTATATATATATTTTTTTTTTTGTTATTATTATTATTATTATTATTTTTTAAATTTTATTTTTTATATATATATATATTTTTTTGTTATTATTATTATTTTTTTATTATTTTTTATTTATTTATATATGTTTTTTTTGGCTCTCCCTGGGAAGCTCAGGCTAACCCCAGGATCGACCAGCCATAGTTCTCTTCCCACATACCTGGTCCGGCTCCCAGTGCCAGTGACGGTAACTAGCAGTCTGTGGTGTTCCACGGACCCTAGGCTAAGCGGCCAGATGAACAACATAACCCGCACTAAGCAATCATGAACATACACTAACATAAGCTATCTGGCCTTGACAATACTGTACTGTCTTACTTCACAAGAGATTCAAATGCGGAGTTGTGCGAAAGCACCGGTGCCGCTTGTCAAAACACACTATGTCACTATGTGGACTAATGTTATTAGTGGAGTGGAGCCCCTCAGGATTTAGTGTTTGGTCCATTATTGTTTTCTGTATTTATAAATAATATTGATGATTGTATATATCAAGCTTAATGTCCAAGTTTGCAGACAATACAAAGTTTGGCAGGGTTGTTAAGGACGCTACTGACGCTATGCTGCTGGAACAGGATCTGGAAAGGTTGAGCAGATGGGCTGAGAGGAGGCAAATGAAGTTTAACATTGACAAATGTAAAGTACTACATACGGCAAAGAGCTACCCCAGAGAAACATATCTGTGGTACTACACTGACAGTGGTAGAGAAAGAATGAAAAGGACCTGGGGTAATTGTGCAGGCAGATATGAAGTTCTCTGAGCAGTGCAGACGAGCTACAAGAGTAGCTCATGATGTATTGGCAATGATTTTTAGGAATTTTTCTAGCAGGGATAAGGTGGTGATTATTCCCTTGTATAACGGTCAGGCCACACCTTGAATACTGTATACAGGTCTGGAGGCCTCATTTCAAGGATGTAGAGCTGCTGGAACGTGTACAGAGAAGGGCAACAAGGTAAGTGAATAGAACAAAGGGTTGCTCTTACGAAGAAAGGCTTAATTTTTACAAATTACAGTGTCTGGAGACTAGGCACCGGCGAGGTGATCTGATAGAGGTATATAAAGCCTTGAATGATTTGAGCATGCTCAATGCTGATGGGATTTTGCCTCTTGCTCAGAATAATCACCTCAAAGGGCCTAAATTCAAATTGAGGAAAGGCAGTGCGGAAATTTGCCTTTAGCCCGCGTGTAGTTGGTTGGTGGAACAGACTCCCATCCCTTATTGTGGAAGTTGATAGCCTAAATAAATTTAAGGCTCAGCTGGACAGGTATTTCGGACGAACGGAGGGGTGAAGTGGAAGTTTTTTTTTTTTTTTTTTTTTTTTTTGGCTGATGCTGCATAAGCTTGCTTTCTTTCATCCTGTGCCTCTACTAATGCTGATGCTAACAGCAGGGATTCACTAAAAGGAATGGAAAAGTTTAAAATTACATCTAACACAATAGCAGGGTTTTCCCAGTCCATCAGCATATACCGTGTTTTGCGAGATTTCCTGAAATTCTCAAAATGTGTTACAGCGAAACCGTCTTATATAAGTACCGGGTTGTGCGAGGATTGCCGCAATTTATCAATCGTGTTAGAATGAAACCGGGTTGAGAAATACCGTGTTATACGGGGGATGCCTGCATTTTGTAGCATGAAATATCGCCTATGGTTCCCATTGAATCTGTGTTTATTTCCGTTAGCTTTATCACAGGCATATGAAGCAAGATAGCAAGATTATAAAGCATCAGCCAAAAAAAATAAAAAATAATAATAATAATAATAGTAAAAAAAAATCTACCCATTTCACCCATCCATTCACTTTAAATGTTTGTCTTGTTCTACCATAAACTTATTTAAGTTGTTGATCTCCACTACTGGATAAGGGCAAATTTCTGCGCATCTATTTTACGTTCAAATTGTCTTTCTTCAATTTGAATTTTTGTCCCCTCAAGTGAATAATCTGAGCAAGAGGGAGAATCCCATCAGATTTCAGCTTGCTTAAACCATTCAAGGTCTTATGAAACTCAATTAAATCACCTCACAGTGGCCTACACTCAAGATGCTGCAATTTGCAGAACTTAAACCTTTCTTGGTAACAGCAATACTTTGTTCCATTCACCAATCTAATATACCAATCTTATATTTTTTCTCCCTGATTTGTGACGGGTATTGCTACCAAGTACACAGGGTGGTTGTTGTTGTTATGTCTGGTGTTACTTTTGGTTGAGGAACTCTCTAACTATCCTACAGGTGTTCAGGATTGCGACTTTCTGGAGTTCCTTGTAGATGTTCGCTGGTAGACCTTTAGCTGCTAGGCTGTTATATCGGGTCTTTAGCGCAATGCCGGTAGCTGACAGGATGATCGTTACTTGTTGCATATGCCACATCTCTTTGATCTCCTGTCTTAGGTTCGTGTACTTTCTGATTTTCCCCCCATTGACAGTGTTGGGTACCATTATATCAATCAGTTAGGTGGCCTTTTCCTTCTTGTTCATCACGGTTATGTCCGGTCTGTTGTTCGGAATAGTCTTATCCGTTATTTTGGCACAGTGCCAGTACAGCTTGTGGGTTGGGGTTTCTAGTACTGCCTGGGGGTCGTACTTGTAGTATGGTACACTTTCTTTGAAAAGCTGATATTTCCTTGCTAGCTTCTGATGTATTATCCTGGCTACCTAGTCATGTCTATGAGTGTACTCAGTCTGGGTAATCACCCTGCATCGTGCGGTGATCGTTGGATCGTTTCTGAGGCCAGGTGGCACCGTTGACATGTGTCATCAAACACTCCGGGCTCCTTGGCGATGTATTTTCTATAATTTCTGGTGTTGATTACCTTGTCTCGGATGGCGAGTACGAATCTTTCAGTCTCGGGGGGGAAGAGTGTCCCGCTCGTGAGTCATGCATTGGAAGCAATTTTATCTATGTGATCTTTATGGAGTTCATTGTAGTGTTTTCTCTGCCAATCTTTCTAGGTTCGTTTGTGCCTCCTTGTTGGGAAGAGACTCCTCGCTTAGGTTGAGTGGGCTATACTGCTTGTCAGTCTTCGTTACGGGCCTGCAGGAGTGCTGCTGTGTGTTTCTGGAAGTAATCCTTTAGCTTAGCAATCGCTGTTTTCTGTTGCTCGATGAGGGCTATCAGGCCCCTTACTCCTTCTTACCGAGCAATTATCAGTCACACTACGGCTCACCTCGGGAAGCGTTGGCGGCTCTTGGTCATCATTGCCCTTGTCCTTCTCATGATATCCTCACTCGGTGTTAGTCCAATCTATGGCCCAAAAGAGTAGATTAACCCCGGGAATGCATAGGTGTTTACGGCTTTAACTGTGTTCTCTCCGTTCAACTTTGCTTTCAGCAGGCTTCTGAGTCTCTAATGGTATTGTTCGGTCAGGCAGGCCTTAATCTCCTTGTGCTATAACTGCTGAGCCTGCATAATCCCCACATATTTGTAGGCCTCTCCCTCTGCCATGGCTTCGAACTCTTTACTAGTCTGCTGCTGGTAGATTCGGCTGACTAATTTTCCCTGGTGCAATCCGTGGGTCTTGCATTTGTCTAGACTAAATTCCCTCCTAATATCATTACAGAATTCTTCGGTGATCCGGAGTAGTTACTGGAGTTGCTTCTCGGTTTCCGTGTAGAGCTTGATGTCATCCATGTACATTAAGTGGGTGAGGATCATTAAGGTTATATCCTTCCTTCTTTGAGCTTATATCCATACTTGCTGCTGTTCAGCATGGTGAATAGCGGGTGAAGTTTTAGACAGAACCAAAGTGGGCTCAGGGCATCTCCCTGAAAGATTCCTCTTCTGGTGGGAGTTGACCTGTTTGCAAGGTTCTCGACCTTAATGGTGGTACTCCATTTTGCCATCGTTTCTCCAAGTAAGGCTGTCACTATCGGATTGACTTTGCAGATGTTCAGTGCCTCTATTAGCCAGGTATGAGGCACGGAGTCGAAGGTTTTGTGGTAATAGATGCAGGCTGTGTGCGAAGCTTTTTGAAGGCTTGCTCTCTGACCACAGCATCTATGGTTAATTACTCCTTGCACCCTTTGCTCAGTCGCTTGCATCCTTTCTGCTGTTCGGCCATTATGTTCTACTCTCCAAGTGATCTGATATCTTCCTGGTTATGCAGCTGGTCAGAATCTTGTACATTGTTGAGAGGCAGGTGATTGATCTGTATTTCGCCTGGTTTCTTGTATCTTCATCTTTAGGCTTCGGATATGTGATTCTTCGGGTTATTACTTCAAGAATTATAACTTCAGGAACTGTCTCTGGACGCCTTATCGTTTGGGTGACCTTCTCTGCCAGGTGCTAGTGTCTGCAAGTGAGCTTCTTGCAATTGTCCAGTTGTTGAGGACGTTATCTATTCCTGGAGTTTGCCAGTTGTGAGAGTTCTTGATCGTCTGTTTTACTTCTTCTTCTTCTTCCCGAATCTACCACTCTCTCATCTCTTGTACATCCTTGGTTTTCTTGTGTTCTTGTTCTATCCAGTGGTCTCGGCTGTTAATCTCACTTCCCTGCTCCATATGTTACCCCAGAACTCCTCAATCGTCTTCTGCTCGGGTAGTCCGTTCCCTTTTTCCCCCATTTCCTCCGGGATTTCTGTAGAAGCGTCTTTGGTCCTTAGTGAAGATTTGGTTGTTTATTTTCCTCTGGGAGATCTCTTTGTGTCAGTGTAGTCAATTGCAGAGTGCCAGTAGGTTCTGCTTCAGTGTGTCTGAGTACTCGCCTATTCTCTCAATTTTTTGTATTACGTTTGCTGTGGGCACTGTCTCTCTTAAAGATGCTCTTCACTTTTCCAATCAATTTCTTACTCCTATTGCCCCATTGGTACTGGGTCGATTGGCCTATCTCGATTCTTAATTTTTTTTGTCTTCTGTTGAAGTCTTCTTTCCCAAGGTAACGGTTCCTTCTGTTTTCTGATCTTTTGCTGCTAGTCTCTCGTTTCTCTTCCATTAATCCTAGTGGCTGTTTTGGCAGCACAATACATTGCTGTATGGATGACCTCCAGTGTTGCAACATTGTTGTCAAGGTAATGTGGTATTATTTGCCAATTGAGATGGTCTGTGACTCTCCATAAGGTTCTATTGGGTCTCTGCTTCGATATCACATGGGTCTTTTTGGGGTCCATTACTTCGAATTCTGTTAGTATGTTTTTCCACTCGTCCTCCATTCGGGATATCATGACATCCTCTCTTTCCACTTCAGCTGCTGTGGGTTGTATTTCTTCTTGCTCTTCCTCCTCTGGTTCGGCGGTGATATGTTCTTTCACCTCTGGTTCCGTATTGACCATTTTGTTTATCCATTGGAGTTGATCGCTCATGTCCTGCTTGATTTTTTCCAAGATTGCAGTAGCTATCAGTTTCTTCGTAGCGACGGTCCTTCCCTGGTCCACTGTTCGCTGTCCAGTGACCTGAATATGCAGGAAGCGTTCCCGCCACTTGGTTTGTTGTCATATCGGTCTCCAGCTTCATTATTTTGTACTATGCTTGCATGATGTACGTAATCATTTCATGCGTTGGCTTTTTCTTCCTTCCTGGCTTGTCACTAGTGCAGTTGCGCAGAAAGTAATTCCAGTTGGTGGGGCTGGGCGGTCTTCCCCTTCTCTTGTGGTAGCCTTTTTGGGGAAACCACTTGCTCCACTGTCTTCCTCGGGAGACAGTCTCTGATTTTCCAACCAACCCCACTGCCTAAGGCCAGAATTCGAGTGACTTTATCCTGCGCCACACTTGTTGCAGTATGATTAATATTTCTCTGAGACATCATCCATCTATGGACGTGGACCTATTTAGGTTCAGCTTATGTCCAGTGTTGGTTCTGGGGAGTGATGCCAGATGCCGCCACAATCCCTTAGCCGCCACTCCGACCTTGGGGTAGGTAGGTCTATTGCAGCAACTTTCATGATGTTTATTTATTTATTAATTTTTATTACTATTAATTTATTTATTATTATTGTTCTAATTTATTACTGTTATTATACCGATCTCCCAGCGTCATGGAGCCACATTCTCTTTCGCCAAGGTAGGACTCGAACCCATATCCATCAGGCTGGTAGACCAGTGTCGTAACCACTGGGCCATCCCGCCCCCTTTATTATTATTGGTAGTAGTAGTAATAGCCATATGGTGCAAGGCAGCTTAACGCTTTTGCAACACCAGCCAACCAGCCAAAAAAAAAATTTCTGAGTTACCCTGAGAGAGAGAAATAGAACAGAATCACCAAGAAAGAAAAGAATGATGATGTCCAACTCAGGACCGTCAAGCCCATACTGACCACATATGACCCCTGGGGTTGTAGATGTATCATGAAAACAATTAATATAAGGTTGATAAATGACACAACTATTTTAGTTTTAAAGAGTTTCTTACTACAGACAAAAACGATTGTCGCATTCGTCAACAAAGGTCTTTAGTGATTTTCAAATATTTGAAGTTTCTGTAAATATACAGCATTTCATTCATATTATTAAAGTATTATTATTATTAGCATTAGTAGAGGCATATGGTGCAAGAAAGCTAGCTTATGCAGTATTAGATAAAAAAAAAAAAAAACTTCCACTTCACTCCTCGGTTCGTTCGAAATATCCCAGCTGAGCCTTAAATTTATTTAGGCTATCAACTTCCACAACAAGGGATGGGAGTCTGTTTCACCATCCAACTACCCGCTGGCTAAAAGCAAATTTCCGCACATCAATATCTGTCTTCCTCAATTTGAATTTATGCCCTCTCAGGTGATTATTCTGAGCAAGAGGCAAAATCCCATCAGCATTGAGCATGCTCAAACAATTCTAGGCTTTATATACCTCTATCAGATCACCTCGCCGATTCTTAGTCTGCAGACACTGTAATTTGCAAACGTAAGCCTTTCTTCATAAGAGTGAATGTTAGTGAATGGAACAACCCTTTGTTCCATTCACTGACCTTGTTCCTCTTCTCTGTACTCGTTCCAGCAGCTCTACATCCTTCTTGAAATGAGGCCTCCAGACCTGTATACAGTACTCAAGGTGTGGCCTGACCATTGCCTTATAAAGGGAATAATCACCTCCTTATACCTGCTAGAAAAATTCCTGTATATCATTGACAAGACACCATGAGCTACCCTTGCAGCTCGTCTGCACTGCTCAGAGAACTTCATATCTGCCAACACAATTACCCCAGGTACTTTTCATTCTTTCTCTACCACTGTCAGTGTAGTACCACAGATTGATACGTTGCTCTGGGGTTGCTGTTTGCCATATATAGTATTTTACATTTGTCAATGTTAAACTTCATTTGCTAACTCTCAGCCCATCTCCTCAACCTTTCCAGATCCTGTTGCAGCAGCAGCAGCAGCAGCAGAAGAGCGCCAGTAGTGTCCTTAATAACCCTGCCAAACTTCGTATCGTCTGCAAACTTGGCCATTAAGCTTCATATACCACCATCAATATTATTTATAAATACAGAAAACAATAATGGACCCAACACTGAACCCTGAGGGACTCCACTAATAACATTAGTCCACGATGAGCAGTGTACATTGATTACCACTCTCTGTCTTCTCCCTCGCTACCACCCCTTTATCCATAGCAGCAATTTGCCTCCAAGGCCACATTGCTCCAATTTGTGCAGCAGTCTTCCATGTGCAACAGTATTAAAAGCCTTGTTAAGATAGAAGTATATAATATCACAGTTATTCTTCGCATCCAGCTCTTTTGTGACTGCATAATACTATCCAATCAAATTGAGCAGGTAAGACTTCCCCTTAACAAAACCATGCTGTGTCCGAGCTATAACTGAAGTCTTGTCTAAATGATCCTGCCGTGCTTCTTTAACCAGTGCCTCCATTAATTTTCCTGGAACAGAAGTTAAACTCACGTGTCTATAATTACTTGTGTCAGCCTTTGATCCTCCTTTGTGAATTGGGGTCACATTTGCACATCTCCAGTCTATGGGTACCTCGCCTTAGTCCAAGGAAGCTCTCATAAGTATGGCAAAGGATTTGCTTAATTCCTCTGCTGCCTCCTTTAACATAATTGGATGGATCCCGTCGACCCCGGGTGCTTTTCTCGTGTGTATCTTCAACAATTTCTCCTCCACTTTACTCTCACTTCACCTTTGGAAGTTGAATACACCTCTGGCATTCCCCTCGATGAATAACTCTTCATGTGTGAATGTCGATGCAAAATATTCATTTAGTTTGTTAGCTACCTGAGCAGGATCATCAACAGTTGAACCATCAATATCAAGTGAACCAATCTGATTGATCCCCTTCCTTCTAGAGTTTACATAAGAAAAGAACTCTTTGCTGTTTTTCTTTGCATCCTTTGCCAAAGATATCTGATAATCTGCCTTTGCCTTCCTAACCTCCGTTGTGACTTGGTTACAGACCAGCTTATATCTATTATGGTCTTCTGTGTCACGTGTTAATTTATATGTATCTCATGCATTTTTCTTCTCTGCCATAGATCATCATTGAACAATGGCAGAGAATTTCTCATTAGTTTATCTAACATCCATTTAGGCCTAAACCTTGAACAATATTTCTTAGTTGGTATGTAAAGCCTAGTAGCTTCCAAAATGGGTTCTTTGAATGCTTTCCATTTTGAATTTGCTGTTGGTAACATGGTTCCTTTATCTGCAGATTCTTAATGCATGAAGGATCATTACTGATATTCAAATCAAGAGTATTCCTCCCTCTACTTGCCTCCCGAACATGCTGTTGTAGAAAACAATCATCTAATAAATCCACAAAAGCCTTGCTAGTGTTTGAGTGACCAACACACAAATTCCAGTCAATATCTGACAAACTAAAATCACCCATTATAAGACTCTCTGATTTACTGGCCCCTCTATTTCTCTGTACAGTTTCTTATTATACTCATCAGAGTCATTAGGCCTATAGCACACTCCTCCTCTCAATTTTGTTCTCCCAATGCTTATGTCACACCAAATTGACTCGACACTGCACTATCCAGCGATGTCGACTGGCTTCACTTCTTTGGATTTTATGTGTTTCTTAACTAATAGCATAACCCCTCCTCCCTTCCTATCCTGTCTATCCTTTCTGTAGACGTTGTATTCCCCAAATTCCAGTTCTGCATTCCTTATATCTGTGTGACACCACTTCTCTGATATCGCAACAATATCCGCCTTTGATGCTTTGAGCAATACCTCAAATTCATCAAATTTATATACCAAACTCCTAGCATTGGTGTACACGCAAGTATACATGCACCTGTTCCTATTCTTATCTACACTAACACAACCCATGTGTTTACTTGTATCGCAATGACTCCCAGCAGTCTCTGAAATATCCTGCATCTTGTTTTCCAGGTTTCTGCTCATTCCAATAGAAGCAGTTCAAGAATCACTTTTACCTCTGCCAGTGGCTACTATTAATCTATTAGTCCTTGTATCCCTCCATGCTAGCAGTTTTCCGACCCACCTAACACTGCCTCGATAGCATCAGCAAACATTCTTGCACCCTTTCTATTTAAGTGTATCCCATCTCTGTAGAAGCAGTCTCTCCTGTTAACAAGTACAGACCAGGCTGAAAAAAATTCTATCCCTTGAGCCTTGCACAATCTTTCCAGGGCCGGATTGATCGACAAGCCTCTCATCATATACTCGCTCCTATCGTGTCTGGGTAGAATTGCAGACACTTTCAAATTCAACCCTAATTCACGGCTTTTTTTCAACAGTGACCTGTACTTGTTAAGTAAATCTGCCGGTCTCCTACTCTTAATATCATTAGTGCCAACGTGTACAACTATATCACCTTTTGTGCCCTTAAAAGATGATATCCCCTCTAGAACGTTATCAACCTTTGCCCCTGGGAAACATACCCTGATCCTGTTTCAGATATCATTTTTACAAAGCATGTTTCCCTGACAATAGAGTCACCAACAACTACTTAGTATATGGTGTTCCTTACACCAAATAGCTTCCTTAGACCAATTAGCATATGATTTAAGGAAGTCTGAGGCTTATGCTGCACCAGCTAAAAAAAAAGATGCTGAATTACCCTGAGAGAGAGCGAGAGAGAGAAGAAGAAGAAGAAGAAGAAGAGGAGGAGGAATCAAAAGGGAATCACCATGAAAGAGAAGAATGATGATATCCAGCTCAGGAATCTGTGTGTGTGTGCCATGTCCATACTCACCAGATGTGAGCCCCTGGGGTTAAATATTACAGTCGAAGCTCTTTAAATCGACCCAGTTTTTAACGTCCTGCACGTCAACTTCCTATGTGGTTTTAACGGCCCAATTTCTCATTAACTTAATCCCAGTGGCGTAGCCAGGATTTTTTGTCAGCAGGTACATTGAAAAGAAGAACGCCAATGGCAATTCACCAAACAAAACGTCATTTCCTTCCAAAAAAAAGCACCACAGTACCAGATTTCGACGTCGAGATATACAATGTACCTGCAAATCCTTCCCTGACTGTGCTACTGCCTAATGCTATTTTTTGAATAATTGATATAACGCCCTTCTGATATAACGACTGCTTTCCCATTTTCCTTGGGGTATTTATATAGAGTTCGACTGTATTTCTTTTGTTAATTTCGCAGTATTTAATCAAATAATTGTTATGATATTTGTATTCACTCTCTTTAGGTAGTTCTCTAAGTCCTTTTCTAATAAAACAGACTGTCAACTTGTTTTATCGAGTTTTTACTCTTACAAGATTTTTTTTTAAACTGCAAACACGATTTGTATTAGAATCTGTAGTACTTAGTACTGAGCATGGTCTGAAGGTTGGAAAGCTAAAAGAAGACACTTGTTCACATTAGACTTGAATTTCTGTAGATTGCAATTTTCAGGAAATACGTATGAAGGAAGATTGTTCCAGTAAACAGAAGTTGAATGAATAAATGAGGAAGAAAAATAGTTGGATCTGTGAGTTTGAAATTGTACAGTCAAAGAAAGTTAAGTCGTTGCGGCAATTGTTCGGACTGCTTTAAAGGAGAGAAAACGGGAATTTAGAAGCCAATTAAGAAGAGCAGTGCCCATGAAAGTATCTGTAGAAAAAGGCATAATGCAGAAACAAGTCAATGAGACAGAGAGGAGAGGCTCTGTTACAGATGAATCATTAATAACCTAACGGAATTCTTTAGAATAGAATATAGACAGAGGTTTTGGGGAGACACCCAGAAGTGGGAACAATGTTCCATGGTAAGGCGGATTTGTAAATCTTCTTCCAATGGTTGAGGGAACACACCAAGGCGGGCAGCAGGCAAACGTTTGTTTATTGCCCGACGCGCGGAAAGCTTAAAACGCGATTCAAATCTTTTTCAACTATCGCATAAAAAAAAAAAAAAAAAAGATCGCGTTAATTGGAAATTTGCATCGTGTAAAGTGAAAAGTGGTATAATTTTTTCAAATAGCAGTAATTGAAAAACAGTAATAAAAAAAAAAATATTTTTTTTTTTTGAAATAGCAGAAGGGCTGAGAGATTGACGAGAAGAAAGAAGGTAAGCAGAAGAAAGAGGGCAAGGTAGAGCGCACACTACCTCAGGAGGAAGACAAAAGATTGTGAGGTCAAGTGATCCACAAGGTCAGGTTGCCTAATAGCTTGACCCTGCATTTGAAAAGTCAAATGCCAGTCCCACTCCCAGAGGAGTATTTATGTGAGTTCCTACACAGGGAGGAAAATCAGTATTGTCCTACACCTCGAAGAGAAGAGGTGCCAGCAAGTGAGTGGGCCCAACATTAGGCCCAGTGTCAGCAATTTAATCTTCTTCAGCCAGGGGTGACTTGTAGGCAATGAGCGGTGTCCCACACTGGGTAGAGGACTTGGATAATCTTCTCTTAGGGGATGAGAGAAGGCACATGGATTCATGAAGCTCAAGGATTGCTTGGAGTTCTTGTGTTTATTGTAGAAAAGTCCTTTTTTGGGGTTGGTGGGTTTGTCAGATAGCTTCCTTTGTGAACGTCGAGAGAATACTGTTAGGTCAGGATAAAGATCAATATCCTGTTGGTGTTTTCTTTGATTCCAGTCAGGATATGTTCTGTGAATTGAGTTGTGGGTTCATTATAAGATGGGGGTGCGCTGAACAGTTTGCTGTAGGTGAATTTGACGCATTTCAAGTAGAGTCTGGGCAAAAGTAGTGAAGGCTTTGTAGTTGGTTTCGTCAATTATGTAGAGATGTTCCTGCCCACTGAGTATATTTCCTGTTCTGATAATTAGGAGACTTCTGGTTAAATCATAAAGAGGGCAATTATACATGAGGTGAATCCAGCCTTCATTTTCACCACATGTGCAGAGAGGAGAATCGGTGAGACCCAGGGCATGCAGCTTGGCCCGAAACGATCCATGACCAGTGAGGAAGAACGAGATGTGAAGGCCTGGTGAGTACCACGGAGGAGGTTTTGGTGCAGTTATCATAACTTGTGGAAGAAATCTTTTAGTTGTTTCACCTTTGGCTGTTTGCTCCCAAGATCTTTGCCAATGCTGGAAGAGCTTAGAGTAAATATGTTTCATTTCGTTTTTTTGGATCATTAGCTAGATCGAGAATTATATCCAGAATGGTGGTAGGAATTCCTCTCTTTATGCGGTATGCAAGGCCGCGACGAATAACCTCCAGGTCCAGAGGAAGAGTACCTGATAAGACCTGAAGGGCAGGAGTGATCGAAACGGAAACTAAAAAAGAAGCTAACAAAATTATGACCAATGCAAAAATAACGACAATGGGTTTAAAGGCAGAGGCGCCAAAAATGTTGGCGCCCTCTATCATCATTTTTGACCTCAGTGACAACCTGGCCCCACAGCAACTCACTGAGGAACTATACTGTAGAAACTTGCAGGAGTACTTCTCAGACTTAGAGGCAGATGCCTTAATCACACGTAAATACTCAAAAAATGTCAAAGGAGGAGGAGACAAAAACTGAATTGTTCAACTCAGCCCAATCACCTGGAAGGTCCTAAACAATCAAGCAAGAGTATACATAAACTGGGGCAGCCGCCGCTTTCCCGAACACGTGGCTGTGCCTAAATGTTTCAAGTGTTGCAGGTTCGGCCACACCTCACACACTTGTATCCAGACAGTGCCAACGTGCGGCCATTATGCTGAAAAAAGCCATGAATTTAACAGTTGTCCTAACAAAACCAGTGATCCTATTTGTGTGAACTGTAAAAGTTTCAAAATGGACTCAGCACATTCCATCAGAGACAGAATATGTCTAACATATTTAAAAGCCAAGGGTCAGCACCAACAACGGCTCGATTATGGGAAGATACCTTAAAAAATTTAACTTCGAAGTGGTAAAAATAAAGCAAATTAACGCACAATGGGCCCGGGATGTGGTCGGCCAAATCAAGATTCGGGCAGACGAAGACAGAACGGATGTAGTCATCCTGCAAGAGCCATACGCCCATAAGAAAAAGGTCAGAGGCTATCCTTTGACCTACAAAGTCATCCAGGTGGAAGGGGAAACCCCCTGGGCAGCAATAGCTGTAAGAAACCCTGACATCACAGCCACAAAGATAACCCAACTTTGCACAGCCTGGGCCGTATGTCCCCACATTATTACAGCGCTTGCAAACTTCTACGTCGTCGCCCTATATTGTCGTCCAGGCGAAGATATTATCGGGGCGATAAGATACCTTCAAAGTGTACTAAACACTCTTCCAGGAGGGCGAATTATCATCGGGGCAGATGTAAACTTCAGGTCTCCCGCGTGTTACAGCACAACACCAGACCATCGAGGAGCAACAAACGGCCAAAGACTGGAGGACTACCTGGGTAACTCCCCTTTCGGAATCCTCAATCAGCCAAACAACCTCCCCACTTTCAGCAGCACCCTTTGGGAAGCCACCGTTGACATTTCTCTTGCTACAAGAAACACAGCCAGCCATATCTCCGACTGTAAGGTCCAAGATGATCAGACGACCTCGGACCACCGAGCCATTACATTCAGGATCACGAAAAACTGTAATAGACAAACCATTTCCAGAGTAATGCAACATAGATATGCAATAGAAAAAACAAACTGGGACACGTTCAGGGGTGCCCTGCTGGAAATGGTGGGACAACAGCAGCAGAAACTCAAGCAAACTCAAAATCCAAACCTTCTTCAAAAAGAGATTACCACTCTATTAACACAAGTCTGCAATGCCACAATTCAAAGGAAACAACCTTCTCCGGGAGCGGTGCCCTAGTGGAACGAGGAGATTCGAAGGATGAGAAAGGAGGTACAAGCCAAGCGGAAAGCGTTCCAAAGGGCGAGAAGATCTTGGTCTCATGTGGAGGTCGAAGAACTTAAACAAGAATATCGAACAGCAAGAAACCCGTATACGGAAAGAATAAAGAAATCAAAGCAACAATCCTGGAAGCAACTTGTCTCTTACACAGGAAATTCTGACACCTGGGGGGTGTACAAAATCGCCACAAACAAAGTCCCCGGGGGAAAATGAACACCGCTACGGAAACCTCACAGGGAAACCTAACTATCACCTGGAGCGACTTCGTCTCAAATATCTTAAACAACGTTTTTCATCCAAACATTAATCCAACAACAACTGACCAGCATAAGATCTGCAGAGAAAATGAAACCTATTGGACTGGACAAGTTGAACCGCAGTTCACATAGGAAGAACTCCTAGCCGCAGCAGCTCTTATCAAAGGGAAAAAATGTCCAGGGCCTGACTTGTTCGAGCCTGAGACTGTGAAGAAGGTTGTGGAGGTTGCCCCAGAGCTATTGCTGCACTTATTCAATCTCTGCCTACACACCAGCACCTTCCCGGATGACTGGAAGGTTGCAAATATGAAACCGATCCTTAAAAATCCTACAAAACCACCACATCTACCAAGTTCATACAGGCCCATAGCCCTATTTTCCGTATGCAGCAAGCTCCTAGAGTGTCTCCTCCATTACGGATCCCAAGCCGCTATGAGAAAGCAAACCTAGTATAACCAAACCAATATGGTTTCAAACCGGGTATTCCACGGCTGATGCTCTACAGGCACTGCTCACTGAGGCTCACCAAGCAGACAGGAAATACTTCCTGATGATTACAATTGATTTAGCGGGAGCGTTCGACACGGCTTTGGTGGCCGATCGTCCTCTGCAGACTCAGGCAAGTAAATGTATTGGAAAGTTTGTTCAATATCACAAAAAGCTACCTCTCAAATAGGGTGATCACAGTAAATGCACTATCAGACACTCACAAGAGGACACACCGTGGCTGCCCCCGGGGCTCGGTCCTGGGGCTGACCTTATGGAACATGGTGATGGACGAATTTCTATGCCTTAACCTCCGGAAGGTTCGTTCACAAGCCTTTGCTGATGACCTCATCCTGTTGCTGACTGCAAATTCCAGGGCCCAGCTTGAGACCTTGGCAAACCATGCACTCCAAATCCTCCAGGATTGGGCAAAAACAGACATCAAAAACAAACTCTCTGCTTCTTAAAGGAACTCTCTGTATTGCAAGACCACCACAGATTAAAATTGGAAACAAGACCATAAAATTGTCAGAGCAACTGAAATATCTTGGCATAATACTAGGTAGAAAACTCTCCTTCCAAGCTCATCTCAAATACATCAGAACCAAAGTAAGAAACTATACTACCATGGTTGCTAGGATATCGCATCGGGACTGGGGTCTCAGCAAGCGAACCCTCTCGTTGTATTACAAGGCTATCTTCATCCCTGTGATTATGTATGCAGCCGGAATTTGGTTTGGCAAGGCTACAACTGCAGTAAACAGACGAATCCTGGACTCCACTCAACGCACGGGCCTGCTCTCCATCTCTCGTGCCTGCTGAACTGTGAGTATTCACACCCTCCGGGTCCTGGTGGGGGGCCCTCCCCCTCAACTTGGAGGTGGTGAGAATTGGAATGTTGTATCATCTTTCTAAGGACGTGTCTCAGACCTGCTTGGGATTCGAGCTGAATCTTACCAGCAACCAAAAATTTGAGAAGAGGAGACTTCAAGTACAAATGCAGCGAGTGTGGCAGGACCGCTGGGCAAATTCAACCAAGGGGGAAATCACTAGGTGGTTCATCCCAGGTGTTAGCAGAGTCTATCCAAAATCCCCAATATGGTTTTCTACAGGCCTGTATGCCGCGTATTTGCTTACTGGCCATGGCTCAATAAAGGCAAAACTAACAACCCTAGAAGAGGACTCAAGAAGAGGACCATGCTCCTGTGGAGGAAATGAGGACTAGCATCACCTCATGCACGAGTGCCCCCTTTACGATGACCACCGCTGCCAGCTTATCAAAAGCTGATTTATATACCAAAAGGCAAAGAAAACCAATTACTGGATACTAAGGAAGAGTATCAAGCTCTCACCAACTACGCACAGCAGCTTTTCTTGAGGAGAAGACAACTAATCGCAGCAACGTGATAACCCTCTACTAAATGAACCCAGGGACCCTGATGGTACTGGAACAAGGCAGCTAAACTTGACCAGCATTACCATCGTGAACTACCATACATTCATACATTTTCCAGAGATGTCACCCACCAAGGATAACTACCAAGTAACTACCTTTGAATAGAGACAACCCACAAATTAAGACAATCTAAGAAAGACAAAAGGTTCGTATACTTCTGGACTTGACTCTCTCATGGCTGTGACCAATAAGACAATCTCCTAGATAAAGACACACCACCGGCGTGCCATTAGATGTCAACGGCTTTTCTTGGCCAACTAGCATTCCGAACTGGGTACCCTAACTTGGTTCACTTTAATCCCCCCCTCCCCTGGTAGGGAGAGGGAGGGTATAGGTTTCTGTCTAATTCCCCTCCCTGCCATCCCTTTTTTTCTCCTGGTGGGGCCAGTCCCCAATGCCCTTTCTGAGGTTGCCTTCCCTATCATCCCCACATTTTTATCTGTTCCCCCCCTTCCTCAGTCTCACCCTCACTCCAACTAAATATGCATTTTTTTATTATTATTTTTATTTTTTTATTTTATTCATTTATTTATTTTTTAATTATTATTTTTTATTATTATTACTACTACTATTATTATTATTATTATATATATATTTTTTTAAATTTATTTTATTTTTATTTTTTATCTTTTTTATTTTTTATATTTTTTATTTTTTATTTATTTTTTTATTATTATTATTTTTATTTTTTATTATTATTATTACTATTATTATTACTATTTTTTTAATTATTTTTTATTTTTTTATCTTTTTTATTTAATTTTTTTATTTTTATTTATTTTTTTTATTATTTTTTTATTTAATTTTTTTATTATTTTTTTAAATTTTATTTATATTTTATTTATTTTTTTTTTTTTAGGCCCTTGCCACTAAAATCTTAGAAAATTAGGTGGCAGGGCCTGCCAGAGTACTTACTTCTAATGCGATCCCTCTATGCCTGACCTGCCTCTTTGGGACTAAGTGTGGGCAACGGGGGGTCCCACTAGGGGCTCAACGGCTAAAAGGTCAGAGGAACAACACAACATGACACTACACAACATAAACATGTACCTTACACTTTAAAAATCCCCAATGAGATACAAAGCGAAACTGTGACGAACGCAGTCCTCCATTTTCAGAATGTCATCTCAAATGAAGGAAACCACATAGAACATTATCTGTAATTTTATTAGTTCTGATATTAAAATCAAATCCAAAGTTAAGTATTCCATCTCATGTTTGCAGTGCCAATTTCTTCCCTGATGGCGGAAATTCGAACTAATTTGTTTTTCTTCTACAAATCGCTTCCCTGTACCTAAATGACATACTAGCCGATTTTCACATCACGATCTCTAACAGTTTTGACACTAGGGTCTCCTGAAATTGTAACAGTATGACATTAAGGGCCAGTTGCTACAATAGATAAAAGGATGTTTGAGAGGGAGAAGACAGCGAGTGGTTATCAATGTAAACTGCTCTTCGTGGAATACTTTATAAGTGAAGTTCCCCAGAGTTCAGTGATGGTCACATTGTTGTGTTCGGTATTTATCAATGATATTCATGAAGGTATATTAGGGTTAATGTCTAAGTTTGCAGACAATACGAAGGTTAGCAGGGCTGTTAATAACAGTAATGATAGTTCACTACTGGAACAGAGTTTGGAAAAGTTGTGATGGGCTGAGAGGTGGCAACTGAAGTTTAACTTTGATAAATGTAAAGTACTGCATACGGGAAGCAGTAACCCCAGATCAACGTATCAATTTGGTTGTACTACACTCAGGATAGTGAAGAATGAAAAGGACCTGGGGTAATTGTGCAGTCAGATATGAAGTTTTCAGAGCTGTACAAAAAGGCTGCAAGAGTAGCTCATGGCGCCTTGTCTTGTCAATGATATTCAGGAATTTTGCTAGCAGGGATAAGGGGTGATTGCCCCCTTGTATAAGGCAATGGTCAGGCCACACCTTGAGTACTGTATACAGGTTTGGAGGCCTCAATTTAGGAAAGATGTAGAGCTGCTGGAACAAGTACAGAGAAAGGCAACGAGATTGGTTAGTGGTTGCTGTTACCAAAAAAGGCTTAAGTTCTGTAAATTGCAGCTTCTGGAGACTAAGCACCTGCGAGTTGATCTATTTGAGGTGTATAATGTGTATAAGAGGAAGAATCCGATTAGAATTGAGCAAGCTCAATGGGTGCATAAATTCAAATTGAGGAAAGACAATTGTAGAATGGATATGCGAAAATTCGCCTTCAGTCAGCGGATGGTTGATAGTTTGAACAACCTTCCATCTGTTGTAGTGGAGGTCAGCAACTTTTTTTTTTTTTTTTTTTTTTGGCGCTGGGTTAAATTTTTAGCATGGCGGTTTCTAGGATAAGTTGTGTGGTTATCAGAATCGGTGGTTCAATGGTAGAATGCTCGCCTGCCACGCGAGCGGCCTGGGTCGGATTCCCGGCCGATGAGTCTGCGCGGGTAGCACAGTGGTATCGTCACCGTCCTCCCCACACCGGGTGGAAAAGGCCTGGGTTCGAATCCAGGACGTTAGTTCAGGTGCCACTTTAGGTGCCATACAAATACCTAAACATCATTGCTGACTAGGCAATGATTAATGGGTTCGAATCAATGGGCTTTTTTCTCTCCGTGGCTGAGTTAGTTGGTCTCAGGCGTAGATAGCAAGGTTTTTCTCCCCAGTAACTGGGGTTTTTTCGTCCAGCAAAACAGGCAAATCAACCATAGAACATACGCAATTTACAGACACGAATACGGGTTAATGTATTTAATTACGGGTAACCCTAAAATAATAATAATAATAATTCCCGGCCGATGCAGATATATATATTTTTCCTGTTATACCCAGGGACTCACATTTGGCGAGTATAGGCTTGGCACACCCAGGGTCCTGAGCTGGATATCATCATTCTTCTCTTTCTTGGTGATTCCCTTCTACTTCTCTCTCTCTCTCTGTCTTTCTCTCTCACAGGGTAACTCAGAAGTTTTTTTTTTTTTTTTTTTTGGCTGGTGCAGCAAAAGCCACAGGCTTCCTTGCACCATATGGCTTATTGTAATAAAAATAAAGGTTCAAGGCAGAATTAGACAAACATTTCGAGTGAATGGATGGGTGAAATGGGAAGGGTGTTTTATTTTTTATTTTTGGTTGATGCTATATAAGCTTGCTTTCTTGTATCACTTTCCTCTACTAATGCTAATACAAACAGTTGGTAACAGTGAACCGTGGGTAATAGTTTATAACAACACTTGGCAATAGTTTACTTTATAAATTATCTATGAATAAGTTGACACTTCACACGGTTCTGATAAGTAATACACAGACACTGAATTGGAGATGACAACTGTTCAGGTTATTGCTGACCAGTTGTTTCCTAATGACAGTAAGTCTGGAGGTAATACTGAACAGGACCAAATTAGCCAGAATAACATTCACTGTACCACTGTTGAAGAAATTCCTTTGTTTTAGTTAGATGAATTGAAATTAGTTTGTAAGAGTAAGTAAGTTTGTAAGAGTTTGTAATGCTTTTGCAATTAATATTAATAAAACCCCAGGTTTTGATCTTGTAGAAAATAATGTTATAATTAAGTTACTGGAATTGCATCCCCATGTGTTGGTTAATATGTACAAGTGTTAATATGTACAAGTGTCTTAGGCAATGTTAGGTGGGTCGGAAAACTGCTAGATTGGGGGGATACAAGGACTAATAGATTAACAGTAGCCACTGGCAGAGGTGAAAGTGATTCTTGCACTGCTTCTATTGGAATGAGCCGCAGCCTGGAAAATAAGATGCAGGATATTTCAGAGACTGCTGGGAATCATTGGGGTACAAGTAAACACATGGGTTGTGTTAGGGTAGCTAAGAAAAAGAACAGGTGCATGTATACTTGTGTGTACACCAATGCTAGGAGTTTAGTAAATAAATTTGATGAATTTGAGGTATTGCTCAAAACATCAAAGGCAGATATTGTGGGGATTTCAGAGACGTGGTGTCACACAGATATAAGAAATGCAGAACTGGAATTTGGGGAGTACAATGTCTACAGAAAGGATAGACAGGCTAGGAAGGGAGGAGGGGTTATGCTATTAGTTAAAAAACACATAAAATCCAAGGAAGTGAAGCCAGTCGACATCGCTGGACAGTGCAGTGTCGAGTCAGTTTGGTGTGACATAAGCATTGGGAGATCAAAATTGAGAGTAGGAGTGTGCTATAGACCTAATGACTCTGATGAGTATAATAAGAAACTGTTCGGAGAAATAGAGTGGGCCAGTAAATCAGAGAGTCTTATAATGGGGGATTTTAATTTCCCAGATATTGACTGGAATTTGGGGGCTGGTCACTCACACAGTAGCAAGGCTTTTGTGGATTTATTGGATGATTGTTTTCTACATCAGCATGTTCGGGAGGCAACTAGATGGAGTAATACTCTTGATTTGATTATCAGTAGTGATTCTTCATGCATTAAGAATCTGCAGATAAATGAACCACTTGGTGGCAGTGATCACAGTGTGCTGAAGTGGGAGTTACTCAAAGAGGTAACTACCATTAGGGGTAAAGGGAAGGGGTATTGCTTTCGTAAAGGCGACTACAATGGACTGAGACAGTATTTAAATTCTATACAGTGGGATCAACTGATGATATTGCCAACAGCAAATTCAAAATGGGAAGCATTCAAAGAACTTATCGTGGAAGCCACTAGGCTTTACATACCAACTAAGAAATATTGTTCAAGGTTTAGGCCTAAATGGTTGTCAGATGAACTAATGAGGCATATGGCAGAGAAGAAAAATGCATGGGATACATACAAATTAACACGTGACACGGACGCCTATGATAGATACAAGTTGATCTGTAACCAAGTTACAAAGGAGGTTAGGCAGGCGAAGGCAGATTACGAGAGATCCTTGGCAAGGGATGCGAAGAAAAACAGCAAAGAGTTCTTTACTTATGTAAACTCTAGAAGGAAGGGGATGAATCAGATTGGTCCACTTGAGATCGATGGGTCAACTGTTGATGACCCTGCTCGGGTAGCTAACAAACTAAATGAATATTTTGCATCGACATTCACACATGAGGAGTTGTTCAGCGAGGGGAATGCCAGAGGTGTATTCAACTCTAGCAGTAAGCTAGAGAATATTGTAATAACTGAGAGCAAAGTGGAGGAGAAATTGTTGAAGATAAACACAAGAAAGGCACCTGGGGTGGATGGGATCTATCCAGTTATATTAAAGGAGGCAGCAAAGGAGGTAAGCAAACCCTTAGCCATAATTATGAGAGCTTCCTTGGACTCAGGGGAGGTACCCATTGACTGGAGATGTGCAAATGTGACCCCAATTCACAAAGGGGGATCAAAGGCTGACACAAGTAATTATAGACCTGTGAGTTTAACTTCTGTTCCCGGAAAATTAATGGAGGCACTGGTGAAAGAAGCACTGCAGGATCTTCTAGACAAGACTTCAGTTATAGCTAGGACACAGCATGGTTTTGTTAAGGGGAAGTCTTGCCTGACCAATTTGATTGGATACTATGATGCAGTCACAAAAGAACTGGATGCAGGGAATAACTTTGATATTATATACTTGGATCTTAGAAAGGCTTTTGATACTGTTGCACATGGAAGACTGCTGCACAAATTGGACAGTGTGGCATTGGAGGCAAGTTGCTGCTATGGATAAAGGGGTGGTTGAGGGGGAGAAGACAGAGAGTGGTAATCAATGGCCACTGCTCATCGTGGACTAATGTTATTAGTGGAGTCCCTCAGGGTTCAGTATTGGGGCCTTTATTGTTTTCTGTATTTATAAATGATATTGATGATGGTATATCAGGCTTAATGTCCAAGTTTGCAGACGATACGAAGGTTGGCAGGGTTGTCAAGGACACTACTGACACTATGCTGCTGCAACAGGATTTGGAAAGGTTGAGCAGATGGGCTTCGAGGTGGCAAATGAAGTTTAACATTGACAAATGTAAAGTACTACATATGGGAAACAGCAACCCCAGAGCAACGTATCAACTCTGTGGTACTACACTGACAGTGGTAGAGAATGAAAGGGACCTGGGGGTGGTGGTGCAGGCAGATATGAAGTTCTCTGAGCAGTGCAGACGAGCTGCAAGAGTAGCTCATGGTGTATTGTCAATGATATATAGGAATTTTTCTAGCAGGGATAAGGAGGTGATTATTCCCTTGTATAAGGCAATGGTCAGGCCACACCTAGAGTACTGTATACAGGCCTGGAGGCCTCATTTCAGGAAGGATGTAGAGCTGCTGGAACGAGTACAGAGAAGGGCAACCAGATTGGTGAATGGGACAAAGGGGTTCTCTTACGAAGAAAGGCTTAAGTTTTGCAAATTACAGTGTCTGGAAACTAGGCACCAGCGGGGTGATCTGATAGAGGTGTACAAAGCCTTGAATGGTTTGAGCATGCTCAATGCTGATGGGATTCTTCCTCTAGCTCAGAAAAATCACCTGAGAGGGCATAAATTCAAATTGAGGAAAGACAGATGTAGGATAGATGTGCGGAAATTTGCCTTTAGCCAGCGGGTGGTTGGTGGGTGGAACAGACTTCCATCCCTTGTCGTGGAAGTTGATAGCCTAAATAAGTTTAAGGCTCAGCTGGACAGGTATTTCGAACGAACAGAGGGGTGAAGTGGAAGTGGTTATTTTTATTTATTTATGTTACTTTTTTTTTTTTTTTTGGCTGATGCTGCATAAGCTTGCTTTCTTGCATCAAATGCCTCTACTAATGCTAATGCTAATGCTAGTGTTTGATATAAGGCAGTTTTCCAGAAATCTGGAAAATCTCCCCAATTGAATTATTACGTAAACCTTCGAAAGATTTATTCATCTCAACAAGTTAGAGACCTATATCTCTGTTGCCAAATTTAGATAAATTAGTTGAAAGATTGTTATATAGTAGGTTAAATGAATTGATAGATAAGAGGAAAGTTACACCGATGACCCAAAACAGTGTGACGACCTACCTAATATGACGTTGGTCCTCCACGTGCAGCCAAACAGCTCGTACCCGGCGAGGCATGGACGCTACAAGATTTCTAAATGTGTCTTGTGGTATCTGGTACCAACACGTAACCGGCAGATCCTTTAATTCCTGTAAGGTCCGTGGTTGAGATGCCGCAGATTGGAGTTCCTGTTCCAACACAAACCACAGATGCTAGTTGGATTGATGACGATGATGATGTCTTGGGAATTTGGAGGCGAGGGTAGTCTTCCTCACATTCCGCGAACCAGTCTCGAACAATCCGGGCAGTGTGGCCTGGTGCATTATCCTGCTGAAAGACGGCAGCACCAGAGGGGAAGACCATTGCCACGAAAGGATGTACCTAGTCAGCAATGATGTTTAGGTATTTGTATGGCACCTAAAGTGGCACCTGAACTAACGTCCTGGACAAGTATCCTCTGTATGAAAAACAGGCCATTTCGTCACCAGGGGGGTCTGCTTCCTGGTGCCGTCCTCGGCACGAGGATCCACGCCTGGGTCTACTTCACTGTCAGTGCATTGAGCACAAAACACCGCACCACCCACCAGATGTAGTGTAATACCGGCGGGGGCCGACTCCCCCCTACTCCCAAGCTGCCCACACCTCGGAGACAAAAAAAAAATTAATTAATTAAAAAAATAATAATAAATAAATAAAATTAAAAAATAAATTAAATAATAAAATTTAAAAAATAAATAAAAAATAAAAAGAAATGAAAAATAATAATGATAAAAAATAAATAAATAACAAACAATATATATATACATATAAAAAATAAATAAACAAATAAATTTTTAAAATAAAGTATATATAATTTAAAAAATAATAATAAAAAAATATATAATAATAATAATAAATAAATAAAATCATCCCGCTCTCAGAGGAGGGAAAAATCATACTAAGTACCTGCAAAAAAATAAAAAAATAAAAAATCCCGCAATCAGAAGGGGGAAAAAATCCTACTGAGTGCCCGCAAAAAAAAAAAATTATATAATGTCGCTATGCATTTATTAAAACCATGGACATTTGTCTACGCTTAGAAAACACAGTTTTAGCAAATTCCTGCATAGCATTGAAGTTAGATCTTGAAGATAAATACAATTGCTCATTGCCAGGCTGTAAATCTGGAATGGCAGTCCTTAACCTGTTCCTAAATTCTTCATAAATAATATAATCATATATAATATGTGATTCTACGTTTCCTCACTAGAACAGTAACATAAAGGATCTAATTCTAAATTAAAATAATTTAATATAGAGTTAAAGGAGCCCATAATAAAATATGAGGTTTCCATCTCAGGGAAAAACCATGTTGTTATTGTTATTTTTTTACCACTAACAAATCTAACATCAGGTATAAATAATTGAGTAACTATAACTGTATCATTGTTATTCCATCTTTCCTGCCAAACGCTCACTAATTCATCCATTACCAACTTTTTAACCTTTTTACGTTCAATGGTAATATTAGAAGTTATACCCATGAGTTTCAGCTGACAATCCTTTCTCAGAAAGTAACAAAAGTCCTGTATACAGCATGTAAGTCCAAGGGCATGCATTCAGACAAAACTTGGAGGGCATTATTCGATACAGTTCTACAAACTTTAAACAGAGAGAGTAACATTTTCCTCTGTATGGATATTAATTTTTGTTTAAATTAACTGTGGAAAATCCTAGGGTACCAGATATTAACTCCATAAGCAATAATTTTAATAAATACTGCCTTATAGTAAAGCACTACTGCTTTCTTCCTTAATTCCCACTCAGTTCTAGTCATTCGTAAAATTGATGAGGAAAAAATTTTAACCTTTCCACCAAGATACTCCAAATGTTGCGAAAAAGAAAGCTTATTATCAATAATGACACCCAGATGTCTTGTAGTATCCACCCTGGGATTAACTTACCCTCAACAAATACCCTAGGAGGTCTCTCCATGTCTAATTTACCCTTGAATAACATCATGGCTATTTTTTTCCCTGATATTTTTAATTTATGTTCATGACCCCCATGAAAATAAATCATCAATAACTAAAGACGCACGGTCTTGCAGTTACCGTCTAGACTTACCTGGGAAACATAAAACTAAATCATCAGCGTACGCGATCTTATAACACTACATTTGTTTTTTGTAGCCACAAGTTCAAAACAAGATTCCAAAATATTGGCCCTAGAACAGAGCCCTGAGAACAAGCACGCTTTACAATCTTAGAATAAACCATTTGTTCTGAGCGTATTATAATTTTCCTATTCTTTAAGTAGCTGGCAATAACCCTATACACTCTGGGCATTTAAGATCTCTTAAAAAACTAAGTATACTTTCATGCCAAACGCTATCAAACGCTCCTTCAAAGTCACTATAAATGACAAGAACGTATTTACTCGTACAGTTGGTAACTTAATCCACTAGATCTTTAATTGCGTCTTCAGCAGAATGTTTCTGTTGAAAAACCACATTGAAACAACAATTGAACATTGGGTTCCACCAACAAATTAGTCAATTTCAACAGTATTAAACGTTCAAAAATTTTTGCCAAATTGGGAAGCAACGAAATCGGCCTATAGGCACGAGGACCAGTAAGCTCTTTATTAGCTTTAGGAATTAATTTCACCAAAGCCACTTTCTAGGACCCTAGAAAGTGCCTGAGGAATAACACTTATTAAAAATATTCAGCATCAAATATAAAGAGATCTCAACCATTTTCAAAATTACATTGTTCTCAACTAAGTCTATACCAGGAGTTTTGTTTACATTAGCACGCGAACAATCTCAACTAAGTCTATACCAGGAGTTTTGTTCACATTAGCACGCGAACAAACCTGTCTCAGCTCTTCAAGTTGAGACAGGTTTGTCATTTACAGAATTATCATTTGGGCTTACATATTGTAGGTTTAACTGTCTTAACCCCAACTGATAGTCAGTGTCAGTTCTAGAAGAATCATCAGGAAAAAGATTATCCACTGTACAGGAAATAGTTGTAAGCCAACCCCTAGTTTTCCTGTTTTCATACTGAACAGGAGACATTAAACAGTTAGACTGTATCTTATTAAATACCAATTTATACACAAGGCCCTGGGATTAGAATTCCCTGCCCCTGAGACCAAGGTTTGCCAGGATACTATTTTAGCCTTCATTAAAACTTTATGATATACTTTCTTTTTATTTCTGTAAAGTTCTTTATAATATCTTGCCTCCAACACACCCCAAAGTCTATTCAACGTTCCACCAAGGAACAATTTTTGTTAACATACTACGTCTCTTAGATGAATAATGAAGAGCTCTGTATAGAACATTTTTTATAAAAAAATGCATATTCATCAGCATTCAAATCAGAGAGATGCATAACAGACTCTGAGGCAACATTCTGGTTTACTGATTCCAAGAACTTGTTCCAACTGATGCTCCTGAATCCAAATCTGATATTTTCAGTTGGTTGACCGAGATTTACCCTCTCAAAATCAAATATAATTTTGAAGATGATAGCTCTGTGATCACTTGTAGTGTAATCAGATTTCACTCTCCAATTAATAACCTTGTGAGACAAACCAAAAGTGGATACAGTCACATCAATATTGGATTGGCCATGAATATTGTCAAAAGTGCACAACTCTCCAGGTACATTTAACACATTCAAATCATTATTAAAATAAAGTCTTCCAGAGTTAATCCTCTGCTATCAGTTCTATTACAATGCCACAAACCAGACTTAGCATTCACATCCATAGTAAGTAAAACATGTTCTGAGCCAGCCAATCTCATTACAGAATCCAAGTAATTCAATAATACATAAATGTCCTCACTAGGGGAACAATAGGCTGATACTAAATAAAATTAATAAATGCTGTCTGAATTAATAAATGCTACCTGGTTACACAAACCTGCTATTTTAATTACGTTTATATCACTCTTCAAGACAATTATATTCTGTATGCACAGAATATAAGTGTTCTTTTCATATGAAATCACCCTCGGGTGATCTAGGACGGCACGCGACCTTTGAGCATTCATTGGATAAAATCCATCCCCCATTTTATTGTTATAATTACTTTGTGTTCCTTTAATACAATTGGAAAAGTGTGCACTATCCATTATATTTACGCGTCTTTGCCATAACTAAAGCCCTTTTATATTCTGGACATGATGGATCTCTTAATGAATGGTCAAAAGCCCTTCCTTTTACAATTCACACAGGAGAGTGATTTGTCCCTGTATTTACATTCTGAGAAGACGTGTCCTCCTTTCGCACAATGGCCGCATGACATGGTGTTGTGACTACACGTTTGTGAGGAATGTCCAAATCCTTAAGCACTAAAAACATTTGGGTACCACCGTAAATCTTCTAAATAACCTATGAAGGTTATTTAGAAGATTAGAAGGAATTATAACCTATGAAGATTCTGTCACAGTTACTCAAACTTCTTAATATTTTAGGTCTAATACTCACTATCCAATTAGAGTATTGACTTAGTACCTGGGATAAATCTGAAATTAACACTTTCCTGTACCTCTCTTCCCCTTCATAACCAAAATCCCTTAAATTTTAGTAAAACAAGTCTCTTACAAAATATTCCTTAGTAATGTCTTTAGGAATACCATATATTACTATTGATGGATTGTTTAGCTTAGGTAAATCGCTTTAAACCTTTTGCAGATAACACTTCTGAGGTCATTTTTTCAAGATCTGTATCTCTATCTGTTTCAGTACCCCTTTGTTACTTATTGTCCTCAAATTTCGTATCTTAATATCATTAAATTCTTGCTTTAAAGTTTCTACGACAAATTTCTTAACTTCTTGACTAGAGTTAACTTGCATACCTTCCCCTACTCTTAAAATAACCTTATATTTTTGAATAGTCCTTACAAGATTTCCTCCCCCCACCTTCTTTATATTCAGTAAACTCATCCAAATTTCCACTTCTAGGCACTCGAACATAATTACCGTCATTCATGTCTCATTTCAGCTGTAACCCCTTTAACTTGTCTGCATAGGTTTGCAGATCACTACTAACTACTGGAAAAGAACACCCCTTAACAATGTCATCAAACAAATTGGCTCTCAATTGCAGTTCTTCAAGCTTTGCCTTAAACATTTCATTATCAATTAGAAGTGCCGTTGTGATCACTTCTAAATCCACTCACTTATCAAGTACATAGTTTGAAGCCGCCTTTGTACCCTTTTTCCTTTCATGGGTTGTGTAATCGACCACCTAGTTAGTTTAACTTCTGTTCCGGGTAAAATAATGGAGTCGCTGGTTAAGGATGCATTGCAGGATCATCTAGACAAGACTGCAGCAATAATTCAGACACAGCATGGGTTTGTTAAGGGAAAGTCTTGTCTGACAAATTTGATAGGATATTATGATGTGGTTACAAAGGAAACTGGATGCAAAAAATAATTTTGATATCATATATTTGGATTTCAGGAAACCTTTTGACACTGTTGCGCATGGAAGACTATTGTACAAATTGGAGCTGAATGGTATTAAGGGTAAGTTGCTACAATGGATAAAAGGATAGTTAAGTGCTAGAAGACAGAGGGTGGTAATCAATGGGTGCTGCTCTTCTTGGACTAATGTTATTAGTGGAGTCCCACAGGGTTCGGTGTTAGGTCCACTGTTGTTTTGTGTATTTATCAATGATATTGATGAAGGTATATCAGGCTTAATGTCGAAGTTTGCAGATGATACAAAGGTTGGCAGGGTTGTTAATGACAGTAATGGCAGTGTGCTACTGCAACAGGATCTAGATAATTTGGGCAGATGGGCTAAGAAGTGGCAACTGAAGTTTAACCTTGACAAATGCAAAGTACTACACATGGGTAGAAGTAACCCCAGAGAAACGTACCAACTGTGTGGTACTACACTTAAGGTGGTAGAAAATTAAAAAAACCTGGGAGTAATTGTGCAGGCAGATATGAAGTTTTCTGAGCAATGCAGCCAGGCTGCCAGGGCAGGTCATGGGGTTTTGTCAATGATATATAGGAATTTTGCTAGCAGGGAAAAGGAGGTGATTATCCCTCTGTATAAGGCAATGGTCAGGCCACGGCTTGACTACTGCGTACAGGTCTGGAGGCCTCATTTTAGGAAGGATGTAGATTTACTTGAGCGTGTACAGAGAAGGGCAACAAAATTGGTGAGGGGAATGAAGGGATCCTCTTACGAAGAGAGGCTTAAGTTCTGCAAATTGCAGTGGCTGGAGACTAGGCACCTGCGCGGTGATCTGATTGAGGTATATAAGGCCTTGAATGGGTTGAGCATGCTGAATTCTTATGGGATCCTTCCACTTGTTCAGATTACGAATCTAAGGGGGCATAAATTCAAATTAAGAAAAGACAGATTTAGAATAGATGTGCGGAAATTTTCCTTTAGCCAGCGGGTGGTTAATTGCTGGAACAAACTTCCATCTGTGGTTGTGGAAGTTGATAAGCTGAATAAATTTAAGGAGGAACTGGACAGGCATTTGGAGGGAATGGTGTGATTTTTTTTTTTTTTTTTTTTGGCTGATGCTGCATAAGCTCCTACATTTGCTTTCTTGCATCACATGCCACTACTACTACTACTACTACTACTACTACCTGTTTTTTTTAATTTAGTTATTAATTCCACTACCTTGACAGTTAGCGGCTTTGCCTTTGGAAAGGTTGTAGATGAGGCAAACTATTTCGAGGTCCAGGGGGAGAGCTCCCATAAGGACTTGGAGCACATGAGTGCTGACTGTGTTGCGGGCTCGAGAGATCGTGAGCAGGATGTATCTTTGTACAGTTAGCATTAGTAGAGGCATTTGATGCAAGAAAGCAAGCTTATGCAGCATCAGCCAAAAAAAAAAAAAAAACAAAACACTTCCACTTCACCCCTCTGTTCGTTCAAAATACCTGTCCAGCTGAGCCTTAAACTTATTTAGGCTATCAACTTCCACGACAAGGGATGGAAGTCTGTTCCACCAACCAACCACCCGCTGGCTAAAGGCAAATTTCCGCACGTCTATCCTACATCTGTCTTTCCTCAATTTGAATTTATGCCCTCTCATGTGATTTTTCAGAGCGAGAGGAAGAATCCCATCAGCATTGAGCATGCTCAAACCATTCAAGGCTTTATACACCTCTATCAGATCACCTCGCTGGTGCCTAGTCTCCAGACACTGTAATTTGCAAAACTTAAGCCTTTCTTCGTAAGAGCACCCCTTTGTTCCATTCACTAATCTTGTTGCCCTTCTCTATACTCGTTCCAGCAGCTCTACATCCTTCTTGAAATGAGGCCTCCAGACCTGTATACAGTACTCTAGGTGTGGCCTGACCATTGCCTTATACAATGGAATAATCACCGCCTTATCCCTGCTGGAAAAATTCCTGTATATCATTGACAATACTCCATGAGCTACTCTTGCAGCCCGTCTGCACTGCTCAGAGAACTTCATATCTGCCTGCACAACCACCCCCAGGTCCCTTTCATTCTCTACCACTGTCAGTGTAGTACCACAGAGTTGATACGTTGCTCTGGGGTTGCTGTTTCCCATGTGTAGTACTTTACATTTGTCAATGTTAAACTTCATTTGCTACCTCTCATCCCATCTGCTCAACCTTTCCAGATCCTGTTGCAGCAGCACAGTGTCAGTAGTGCCCTTGACAACCCTGCCTACCTTTGTATCGTTTGCAAACTTCGACATTAAGCTTGATATACCATCATCAATATCATTTATGAATACAGAAAACAATAATGGACCCAACACTGAGCCCTGAGGGACTCCACTAATAACATTAGTCCACGACGAGCAGTGTCCATTGATTACCACTCTCTGTCTTCTCCCCCTCAGCCACTCCTTTATCCACAGCAGCAATTTGCCTCCAATGTCACGCTGCTCCAATTTGTGCAGCAGTCTTCCATGTGCAACAGTATCAAAAGCCTTTCTAAGATCCAAGTATATAATATCAAAGTTATTCCCTGCATCCAGTTCCTTTGTGACTGAATCATAGTATCCAATCAAATTGGTCAGGCAAGACTTTCCCTTAACAAAACCATGCTGTGTCCCAGCTATAACTGAAGTCTTGTCTAAATGATCCTGCAGTACTTCTTTAACTAGTGCCTCCATTAATTTTCCTGGAACAGAAGTTAAACTCACAGGTCCATAATTACTTGTGTCAGCCTTTGATCCTCCTTTGTGAATTGGGGTCACATTTGCACATTTTCCAGTCTATGGGTACCTCCCCTGAGTCCAAGGAAGCTCTCATAATTATGGCTAAGGGTTTGCTTACTTCCTTTGCTGCCTCCTTTAATATAACTGGATAGATCCCATCCACCCCGGGTGCCTTTCTTGTGTTTATCTTCAACAATTTCTCCTCCACTTTACTCTCAGTTATTACAAGATTCTCTAGCTTACTGCTAGAGTTGAATACACCTCTGGCTTTCGCCTCCCTGAATAACTCCTCATGAGTGAATGTCGATGCAAAATATTCATTTAGTTTGTTAGCTACCTGAGCAGGATCTTCAACAGTTGACCCATTGATATCAAGTGGACCAATCTGATTCAACTCCTTCCTTCTAGAGTTTATATAAGTAAAGAACTCTTTGCTGTTTTTCTTTGCATCCCTTGCCAAAGATTTCTCGTAATCTGCCTTCGCCTGCCTAACCTCCTTTGTAACTTGGTTACAGATCAACTTGTATCTATCATAGGCTTCTGTGTCATGTGTTAATTTGTATGTATCCCATGCATGTTTCTTCTCTGCCATATGCTCATCAGTTCATCTGACATCCATTTAGGCCTAAACCTTGAACAATATTTCTTAGTTGGTATGTAAAGCCTAGTAGCTTCCAAGATAAGTTCTTTGAATGCTTCCCATTTTGCATTTGCTGTTGGTAACATCATCAGTTGGTCTCACTGTATAGAATTTAAATACTGTCGCAGTCCATCCTAGTCGCCTTTACGAAAGCAATAACCCTTCCCTTTACCCCTTATGGTAGTTACCTCTTTGAGTAAATCCCACTTCAGCACACTGTGATCACTGCCACCTAGTGGTTCATTTATCTGCAGATTCTTAATGCATGAAGAATCACTGCTGATAATCAAATCAAGAGTATTCCTCCCTCTAGTTGCCTCCCGAACATGCTGATGTAGAAAACAATCATCCAGTTTCAAGCTTTCTTCTGTTTGTTGCGGTTGTCGCTTTTTTATACCAGACTCCTGACGCATACAGGATGACTGGCAGAAAGGCAGTTTTGTGGAAGCGGGTCAGGCCCCAGTCCTTACGGGTGATTATTCCAAAGAGAGAGGAGGAATTTCTAATTTTGTTCCAGAGGTAGTTTACATGGGGGGGGGGGTGAAGGATAAATTTCTGTCTAGAATGACATCATCGTGCTTCTTCGTCGGTGGTCCTTGTAGTGTGGTCCTCAGCGCTTGGGCATATGTGGACATTTGGTTTGCTCCACATTCCATGTATGCTCGGAGCCGTGTAGTGGCTCTTTTGCTCTCTAAATAGATATCCACGAGAATGGTCTCCATTTTGTTAAATATAGTTACTATCTGGGCTCTGAGTCCAGTAGACGTTCTGTTTGGGTGTTCTTTGAAAATATATTCCAGGGCCGTTTTGAGGAAGAGAGAGAGAGAGAGAGAGAGAGTGAGAGACTTTTCGTATACAGTGCCCTCTTGTAGTGTAGGATCCAGGGGTGGGTCTTGCTGTTTGTCGTCTTGCTGTTCCTTTTACGTTATGTTTATCTCTTGTAGCTCCCTCGCCTCAGACTGGGATCAGGTTTTCCGTTCCAACTTGAGAACCATCGGCTTCTGTTTCTTTCGTTTGGTCTGGGGGACCCCGGACCAAACGAAATGCTTTTACCCCAAACAAATCTCTTTGTGAATAGTATCTTGTTTGTTAGCCACTTTTGAAAGTTTGGCAAGATTTGTCACGTGGCCTATTGTGGTGTTTACAGTCATTGGGTCCACAAGCAATCCAATAAGCCCCATCATCAGCAGAAATATCTCGCCACAACCCTGGATCTTTTGCTTTATTTACTTCATCTTTTGCAGACTGAATCATTTCGCCTTGGTCCAGTAGATTTTCATTTTCAGTAATCTTTTTAACTTCAGACAGTCTTGTAGAGAAACTTTCCTCAATATTTACACTAGACATATCAAGAGAATTTACGGGTAAAGTGTAATCAGTAGCGAGACTTGTACCAGTTGAGCCAGCCTGTGACACCTCAACATCATCATAATGTTCTGATCTTGAAGTTGACTGAGCGGTACTGATAGGTGTGGAGCTTTGTTCAGCTTGAAACTTGTCACAATCATATACAGTACAAGAAGCTTCTGATGTTGGAGATCAGTTTTGGTTTGAAAAATCAGGTTGTGTAACTTTTGTGAAGAAATTAGTCAGCTTTCCAGTCTTTGCCATTAAATCTGAAGCCCTTTGTTGATTCTTTTTAGTTTTTAGCCTGTTTTCTCTTTATTGCACCACTTAATTGAACACGTTTCATCTTGGGTTTGAAAATTACAGAAGAATAAATGTTAAAAAAATACACATGAAACACGAGAAAGCTACTATTTTAAATTTGTTGCACTAATTGAGAGTGGATTTTGTTTAACCTTCAGTATCACGAAGACAATCAAGAGTGATTTTTTGGAAGAAAACTTTTTTTTTACAATGCGGAGAAAAGTCGAACACTGCAGGTAAGAACAATTACAAAAAATTAACTAAAGTGGTGTATGGTAGTGAATGAGTTAAAGTTGGCATGATAGCTAGGGAAAAAACTGTGGTGCCCCCTTTCCCTTGGTGTCCTAAGCACATGCTTATTTTCCTTATTGATTAATCCGACACCGATTTCACTGTATCAGCAAGTGAGTATATTTAAAGTTTACCTTTATTTTTTATTGGCACTTTTATCGATAAATGCTGATGCTATCGAGGCAGTGTTAGGTGGGTCGGAAAACTGCTAGCTTGGGGGGAGACAAAGACCAATAGATTGACAGTAGCCACTGGCAGAGGTTAAAGTGATTAATGCACTGCTTCTATTGGAATGAGCCGCAGCCTGGAAAATAACATGCAAGATATTTCAGAGACTGCTGGGAATCATGGGGGTACAAGTGAACACATGGGTTGTGTTAGGGTGGCTAAGAGGAAGAGCAGGTGCATGTATACTTGCATGTACACCAATGCTAGGAGTTTAGTAAATAAATTTGATGAATTTGAGGTATTGCTCAAAACATCAAAGGCAGATATTGTTGGGATTTCAGAGACGTGGTGTCACACAGATATAAGGAATGCAGAACTGGAATTTGGGGAGTACAATGTCTACAGAAAGGATAGACAGGATAGGAAGGGAGGAGGGGTTATGCTATTAGTTAAGAAACACATAAAATCCAAGGAAGTGAAGCCAGTCGACATCGCTGGACAGTGCAGTGTCGAGTCAGTTTGGTGTGACATAAGCATTGGGAGATCAAAATTGAGAGTAGGAGTGTGCTATAGGCCTAATGACTCTGATGAGTATAATAAGGAACTGTACAGGGAAATAGAGTAGGCCAGTAAATCAGAGAGTCTTATAATGGGAGATTTTAATTTCCCAGATATTGACTGGAATTTGGGGGCTGGTTACTCACACACTAGCAGGGCTTTCGTGGATTTATTGGATGATTGTTTTCTACATCAGCATGTTCGGGAGGCAACTAGAGGGAGTAATACTCTTGATTTGATTATCAGCAGTGATTCTTCATGCATTAAGAATCTGCAGATAAATGAACCACTAGGTGGCAGTGATCACAGTGTGCTGAAGTGGGATTTACTCAAAGAGGTAACTACCATTAGGGGTAAAGGGAAGGGTTATTGCTTCTGTAAAGGCGACTGCGATGGACTGAGACAGTATTTAAATTCTATACAGTGGGACCAACTGATGATGTTACCAACAGCAAATTCAAAATGGGAAGCATTCAAAGAACTTATCTTGGAAGCTACTAGGCTTTACATACCAACTAAGAAATATTGTTCAAGGTTTAGGCCTAAATGGTTGTCAGATGAACTAATGAGGCATATGGCAGAGAAGAAAAATGCATGGGATACTTACAAATTAACACATGACACAGAAGCCTATGATAGATACAAGTTGATATGCAACCAAGTTACAAAGGAGGTTAGGCAGGCGAAGGCAGATTACGAGAAATCCTTGGCAAGGGATGCAAAGAAAAACAGCAAAGAGTTCTTTACTTATGTAAACTCTAGAAGGAAGGGAATGAATCAGATTGGTCCACTTGATATTGATGGGTCAACTGTTGAAGATCCTGCTCAGGTAGCTAACAAACTAAATGAATATTTTGCATCAACATTCACACATGAGGAGTTATTCAGCAAGGGGAATGCCAGAGGTGTATTCAACTCTAGCAGTAAGCTACAGAATCTTGAAATAACTGGGAGTAAAGTGGAGGAGAAATTGTTGAAGATAAACACAAGAAAGGCACCCGGGGTGGATGGGATCTATCCAGTTATATTAAAGGAGGCAGCAAAGGAAGTAAGCAAACCCTTAGCCATAATTATGAGAGCTTCCTTGGACTCAGGGGAGGTACCCATAGACTGGAAAATTTGCAAATGTGACCCCAATTCACAAAGGAAGATCAAAGGCTGACACAAGTAATTATAGACCTGTGAGCTTAACTTCTGTTCCAGGAAAATTAATGGAGGCACTGGTTAAAGAAGCACTGCAGGATCATTTAGACAAGACTTCAGTTATAGCTCAGACACAGCATGGTTTTGTTAAGGGGAAGTCTTGCCTGACCAACTTGATTGGATACTATGATGCAGTCACAAAAGAACTGGATGCAGGGAATAACTTTGATATTATATACTTGGATCTTAGAAAGGCTTTTGATACTGCTGCACATGGAAGACTGCTACACAAATTGGAGCAGTGTGACATTGGAGGCAAATTGCTGCTATGGATAAAGGGGTGGTTAAGGGGGAGAAGACAGAGAGTGGTAATCAATGGACACTGCTCATCGTGGACTAATGTTATTAGTGGAGTCCCTCAGGGCTCAGTGTTGGGTCCATTATTGTTTTCTGTATTTATAAATGATATTGATGATGGTATATCAAGCTTAATG
The DNA here is from genome assembly GCF_048544385.1 of Mastigoproctus giganteus. NCBI lineage: Eukaryota > Metazoa > Arthropoda > Arachnida > Uropygi > Thelyphonidae > Mastigoproctus > Mastigoproctus giganteus. The sequence continues at coordinate 144,614,784 of NC_143580.1, forward strand.
TCCAAGTTTGAAGATGATACAAAGGTTGGCAGGATTGTCAAGGACACTACTGACACTATGCTGCTGCAACAGGATCTGGAAAGGTTGAGCAGATGGGCTGAGAGGTGGCAAATGAAGTTTAACATTGACAAATGTAAAGTACTACACATGGGAAACAGCAACCCCAGAGCAACGTATCAACTCTGTGGTACTACACTGACAGTGGTAGAGAATGAAAGGGACTTGGGGGTGATTGTGCAGGCAGATATGAAGTTCTCTGAGCAGTGCAGACGGGCTGCAAGAGTAGCTCATGGAGTATTGTCAATGATATACAGGAATTTTTCCAGCAGGGATAAGGCGGTGATTATTCCATTGTATAAGGCAATGGTCAGGCCACACCTAGAGTACTGTATACAGGTCTGGAGGCCTCATTTCAAGAAGGATGTAGAGCTGCTGGAACGAGTACAGAGAAGGGCAACAAGATTAGTGAATGGAACAAAGGGGTGCTCTTACGAAGAAAGGCTTAAGTTTTGCAAATTACAGTGTCTGGAGACTAGGCACCAGCGAGGTGATCTGATAGAGGTGTATAAAGCCTTGAATGGTTTAAGCATGCTCAATGCTGATGGGATTCTTCCTCTAGCTCAGAAAAATCACCTGAGAGGGCATAAATTCAAATTGAGGAAAGACAGATGTAGGATAGACGTGCGGAAATTTGCCTTTAGCCAGCGGGTGGTTGGTTGGTGGAACAGACTGCCATCCCTTGTGGTGGAGGTTGATAGCTTAACTAAGTGTAAGGCTCAGCTGGACAGGTATTTTGAACGAACAGAGGGGTGAAGTGGAAGTGGGTTTTTTTTTTTTTTTTTTTTTGGCTGATGCTGCATAATCTTGCTTTCTTGCATCAAATGCCTCTACTAATGCTAATGCTAATGCTAAAGAATCCATTTATTGATGGTTTCTTACAAACATTGGAATCCGAAAAGCCTGTATTCCTCCCAATGGAGACCAGTCTGTAGACCTAGATGAAATGTGAGAGCGACTGAGAACTGAATATTTTCCAACAACTTTGAAATACTATTTCAAGCTGTTTATGAACACGATGTACGTACGATGGTACTTTTTAATACGGTAAAAAATTTTTTTTGCTAAATGTAAGAAGAAGGATAGACACTCTGCATTCAATTCCTATGGTGTCTTCCAGGAAGTCGTTGCTATGATCAGAGAGTTAGATGCTGACTATTCTTTCAAATACATTGCATTCACGTTTAGATAGATGATGAAAAGGACAGAAAATGTGTTCTCGGTAAAATTATGTGAATGAATATTTATATATTGACATATAAATATAATAATATTATATTAGGGCCACCCATTATTTCTAATATACACACATATATATATTTTGTCCGTAAATTGCGTGTGTTCTCTGGTCGATTTGCCTGTTTTGCTGGACGAAAAAACCCCAGTTCTGGAGGAAAGGATTGCTTGGTACAACTGAGAGGAGCATGAGATATTCCAAAGACTTGCGAGGGCGCTCTCCCTCGCAATGAGGAAGAGCGCCCTAGCAAGTCTATGATGATAGCCATTTCATATTTTGATGTGGAACTCTGGTTGTAATTTTTTAACGCAAGAAGTGCATCTTCACTGGACTTGCCTTTAATGAAGGTGAGGTGAAAAGATATCTTGAGCTTGGAAGAGATCATAGATCTGGAGGCTCTGGGATCCGATGGGGGTTTGTTTGGTTTTCTTAGTAGTTTCACTAGTGCATTCTTCCAGAGGCAGGGAAAGGTACCGCAGAGAAGACATTTTTGAAGAGATTTAACAGGATGTTAGAATAAGTTTCTCCAACCTTCTTAAAGACAGCATTCTCCAACAAGTCAAGTACAGGATATTTTTGGACATTGATTTTATTTAAAGCTTTGCAGCCCTTGTTGAGTAAGCAGGTCAGTATCCATAGTAGTGCAGTATTGTATTTCTCCCATCATCTCAAGGGAAAAGTTTATCCAGATTCATGCCAGGTCGTGGTTTCAAAGTCGTTAGTTGATATGGAGTTATAGATATCATTGGTTGGTACTTTATCTTTGCTAAGTTTATAGAGTAGTTCCCACGGGTTAGAGTTGCCCACAGTGGAGACGAAAGACTTGCCAGGTAGGGGTTTGTTGTTTTGAGATTTCCAGATTATACTGATGTTTTATGGTTTTGTCTTCATTTCTGAGTTTTTGTACGTTGGGAGGCCAAGATCATCGTCTTCCATACTGGATTGGAACCCGGGCCTTTTCCATTCGGTGGGGTGAGGACGGTGAAGATGCCACCGTACTACCGCGCAGACTCTGTAAATGTCGGAGATAATTTGAGATTTATTGTTGGTTTGCGTAGTGCAGTTTAACGTTGGATTGTGTTGGTCTGTTGTCCTTCTGGCCATTTTGCCGCGAGACCTCTGGTTGGACCCCACATTGCTCATCCTTGCCTCGAGTAGTCCAACCAGGTGTAGTGGGGATTAGAAGGTTCTTTGGCCAGGCCAAACCCTGGTTAACTCATGAGCTTGTAAGGCAGGGCCCCAGGAGGGGGAAAAACCTCTTGAAAGTGAAAAAAAAAAAGAGTGGGGAGACAAGCGAGGAGCAGATGAAGATAAGGTCGGTGGATGATAGGAAGACTTTCCATCTGGAATTAGGATCTTAAAGGGGTAGACAGGCATCCCCGTGGGAGAAGCCCAACCTCCACTGGGGGAGAACCGTTAAGAACAGAGAAATATTTCTGATGGTAGAGTCCACCAGGTGAAAAGGTTGGTGTGGGAGGTGGAAAAGGGAAACAAGGTGAAGAAGGTGATCACACTATGAACATGCAATTCTTCTCTGCAAGTAATCCCACAGTTGTTAGGCCAGCTGAAGCATGTATTAGCATATTGCATTCCATGCCTCAGATCAGGGTGCCTGACATCAGCAAGGCAGGGAGGTTTTCTAATAAGTTGCATTGTCCATAGTGAAATTAGTGGGACCCTGTTAGAAAAATACACACTCTACATGCACTCAGCCCAATTGCACACCTGTCATATTTACAAGAGATCCAACACTTTTTAATGTATATGGGACAGACTGAGTAACAACACATAACACTCTCTCACACATTTCTTATTCATACATTCAAAATTGTACAAAGGGACAGGAAACAGGTGCCAGCTAAATAATTTTCTTTATAATTATCACTTTCATTTGGTCATTGCATAGTTCATACAGGTGACCTGACAGTCACTGACATTTATACAGCTTAATCTACAAGAATAGCAAATTTAGTTTTTTATATTATTTTTAATAAAAGGACACAGATGCCATGTAATTTTTTTTATATTAATGACATTCATTTGGACTCCCCATGGTTTACACAGGTGACCTGACAGTCATTCACTCTTATACAGCTTAACTTGCAAGAATAGTAAATTTGTAGTTTTTATATTAAAAATAATGTAAATAAAAAATAAAAATAAAATCTATCTCTCTATACATTAAAAAAGTTTGATATTTATTCGGGCCAATGGGAGAAGATGAAGAGGAAATTACATCACTTATTAAAGCCAATGGGACATAGTGACATAGTGTTTTTTGCCAAGCGGCACCGGTGCTTTCGCAAAATTCCGCATTAGGATCTCTTGTGAAGACAGTACTGTCAAGGCCAGATAGCATATGTTAGTCAGTGTATGTTCATGTTTGCTTAGTGTGGGTTATGTTGTTCGTCTGGCCGCTTAGCCTAGAGTTTGTGGAGCACCACAGACCGCTAATTACCGTCACTGGCACTGGGAGCCGGACCAGGTAAGTAGGAAGAGAACTCTGGCTGGCCAACCCCGGGGTCAGGCTGAGCTTCCCAGGGAGGGCCCAAAAAAAAAAAAAAAAAATTATTTTTATTTTTATTTTTTTTGAAATAGGGTGGGCTTACCCTACCTCCGGAAAAGGAGAAAAGATTGTGAGGTGAAGTGACCCACAAAATCAGATTGTCTAATGTCATGACCCTGCACTTGGTAAGTCAAATGCCAATCCCACTCCCGGAGGAGTATTTATGTGAGTTCCTACTCAAGTAGGAAAATCAGATATTGTCCTCCACACCTCAAAGAGAAGAGGTGCCAGCAAGTGAGTGGATCCCACATTGGGCAAGGGCCCAGCGTCAGCAATTAAATCTTCTCCAGTCAAGGGTAACTTGTAGGCAATGAGCAGTGTCCCATGCTGGGTAGTGGATTGGGATCATCTTCTCAAGTTAGGGGATGATAGGAGGCACAGGGATTCATGAAGCTGAGGGATTGCTTGGAGTTCTTGTGTCTATTTATCCTTTTGGTTCGGTGGGTTTGTAATAGAATATCTTTTGTGAACGTCGAGAGATTCCTGTTATGTCAGGAATCTCTCGGATAAAGATCAATATCCTATTGGTGTTTTCTTTGATTCCATTCAGGAGATGTTCTGTGAATTAAGTTCTGGGTCCACTATAAGGTGGGGGTGCACTGAATAGTTTGCTGTATGTGGATTTGACACATTTCAAATACAGTCTGGGCAAAAGTAGTGAAGGCTTCGTAGTTGGTTTCGTAAATTATGCAGAGATGTTCCTGCCCATGGGGTGTATTTCCAGTTCTAGTAATTAGGAGACTTCTGGGTAAATCATAAAGAGGGCAATTATACATGAGGTGAATCCAGTCTTTGTTGTCACGGCAAAGGTAGAGAGGAGAATCGGTGAGACCCAGGGCATGCAGCTTGGCTTGGAACGATCCATGACCAATGAGAAAGAACGAGACGTGAAGGCATGGTGAGTACAACGGTGCACGTTTTAGTCCAGTAATCATAACTTGTGGAAGAAATCTTTTAGTTGATTCACCTTTGGCTGTTTGCTCCCAAAATCATTGCCAACTGGAAGAGCTTAGAGGAAATCTGTTTCATTTAGTTTTTTGGATCATTAGCTAGATCAAGTGTTATATTCAGAATAGTGGTGGGACTTCCTCTCTTTATGAGGTATGCAAGGCCACGACGAATAACCTCCAGGTCCACAGGAAGAGTACCTGCTAAGACCTGTAGGGCAGGACTACTGACTGTGCATCAAGCTCTGGTCATAGTGAGTTGGATATTGCGTTGAATTGAATGTAGCTTTGCTTTATTACGTGCAATGATGCCATAAGGGAACCATATGCCAGCACCATAGCACACAGCTGGTAAGAAGATGGTTTTGTAAAGTAGCATGAGAGTCCTCCTCTTCAAACCTCAGTCTGCCCTGCTAATTCTTACGCTCATGGCGGTATAACAACGTATTTTGCTGGAGAGGTAATTAAGATGAGGTAAGAATGTTAACTGAGAGTCCAAGGTCACTCCTAGATATTCGAGCTCTGTTTTGAGTTGCAATGTATGCCCAGAGATTTTAATTTGGGGCGGTCTTCTTATGTCCAAGGATCCTTTGAGGAGGCTAGTCTTCATTTTTTTCTGGAGAGATGACTAACATTATTATTATTAGCTATATGGTGCAAGGAAGCCTGAGGCTTATGCGACACCAGCCAAAAAAAAAAAAAAAAAAAAAGGTCTCGAGTTACCCTGAGAGAGAGAGAGAGAGAAGAATGATGATATCCAGTTCAGGACCCTGGGTGGGCCAAGCCCATACTCACCAGGTGTGAGTCCTTGGATTGTTTGTCCAATTTTGAAGGATCATTAAGTCAGGGGAGACAATTTGCTCAAGCTGAGTTCTAGAATCAGCTTTGATGAGGATGATGAGGTCATCTGCATAGGCAATGCAGTCCACAGGGCCTAGATCCATAAGAAGAAATTCATCTAGTATTAAGTTCCAAAAGTAGGTGCTAAGAACTGATCCGTGTGGACAACATCTAGCAACTGGTCAGAAAGTTTTCTGAAAATTTTTGTGAACAGGTACTGAGCAATTGAACAGGTAGTTCTGGAGACAGAGGTAGTTCTGGACACAAGTTGAGTGGAATATTGAGTTGGCATTATCTCCTGACAATGCTGGGCCACTAGATTGAATCGAAGGCGCCACCAAAGTCAATGGAGATAGCCAGTAGATATTTTTCTGTGGTTGAGTTTCCTGTGTTGAGGACATTGCTCATAGCGTCTTCAGTGGAGCATCCTGCTTAAACCCATACTGCTTTGGAGAGTCTAAGTTGGCTGTCTGGTAGTAGGTAGATAATCTGGATTGAAGCAGCTGCTCTATTACCTTGCCCAAGACCGGGAGAAAAGCAATGGGGCGGTAAGATTTGGGGAGAGTATGATCTTTGTCTGGACCTTTTAGGATGAGTCCAAGCACTGCCTGTTTCCAAGAATCAGAGAAAATTCCTTTCGCAAGGCATTTGTTGAAAAGCGCTAACGGAAGCTGCTTTCTTGATGACATCAGCCTCAATATTATCGTGACCAGGCCATTTATTTATTTTTGTTCTGTCGAGCGCTTTGTTCATTTCCACAGAGGTGAAATGAGGTTCTATTTTATTGTTGGAGAAGGCCCAGTTGTCTTGTTCAATTTGATTTTGTTCAGCATTGATGGGACTCTCATCAGTCTCAGGTAGGGCATTCAGAATATTATTAATGGATTCAGCCCATGTGTGTGTTGGTTTGCCGTCAGGAGTCAGGGTTGCATTTAACATCTCTCCCCAGGGAAGCTTGTTCATAATAATAATACGATAGACGAGCCCCCAAAGATCTGCATTACCAGTAGTTGTCACAAGGTTCTACCAAGGCACTTTCTTTTTCTGCCGAATAAGGCTTGTGCAGTCGTTACGATATCTTCTATATACTTCCCGTAGCGCCTGGACCTCAGTGGGGGGTGCCAGGCATGCCTAGCTCTCTGGATGGCTTTTCGGGCAGTGTGGACTTGGCACCATAGGTTTTCTAGTACCCTGCACTACCATGAGACTGCTTTTAGGTGCTTCCGACGTTTTTTCATAGTTCTCTCACATTCTTTTTGGATTGTGATTCTTAAAAGGGAGAGCTGCTCCTGTGGATCAAGATGGTTTAGTTGGGATGTATCCATTTATAGCTTTGATTTTTATATTATCCTTGAAGGTATTCCAATCAGTTGATTTGGTGGAATATCTGATGATATTGTAGTATATGTGAGGAGTATTATCAAGTTGTCTAGATAGATGGAAGGAGACGGCCCTGTGATCTTAGGTGGTCCAGGCCTCTTGAACCATCCATGATGAGAACTTTGCTTTGTGCTATGGACCATGTGGCGAAGGTAAGGTTAATGGTGCTTTCTCACAGGGTATTGCTGAAGGTAGAATGGTGATGTGGTTGGTTAAGGATCTCAAATGGAGAAGACAAGAGGAAAACTTTTAAGCACTGTCCATTCTGGGAAACTGCATGGCCATCCACCCGGCTATGTCACAAGCAAAATCTACAATTGGCATCCATCGCTAAGAGGGTTTTGCTGGAAGGTAAGGGAGTTACGACTGATTGGAGATGTTCAATATATGGTGCGATTATCGGTTTGCGTTCGACAGTACAAGGAGACTATGCGCAGAGAGCCATGTTGGCAGATAATGTGTGCACAAACACCAAAGGGGGTACAGGGTACATAAGGAGTCGATCTTTGTGACTGTAATTGAAGTGTTCCTAATAATGATGGCTGCCCATGGGGTATCTGTGGTTGTCCTAATGATCCTATATGCACGGGGGTAGCCTTGAACCCATCCCTTGTGGGTGTAGGGCTCTTGAGCACAGAGAATATCAATTTCTTCTTCATCCATTTTCATTCAAATTGGGTCGACCACATTTCTGGCTCTTCGGGCATTCAGTTGGAAGATCTTGTGGAGGTTAGTGGGATAGCGATTATGGTGTACAGCCATAGTCGGTTTTGTTCTGGATGGTTCTCAATACCCTTATATAGATTGGACATTTGAAATCCCGGACGGAGTGATTTGGATCCATTTTTTCAGCTTTGCAATTGGCACAGTTAGGGGTCTTGGTTTTTGTTTGGACAATTGTTGTAGGTGTGTCCACGTTTGGCACACTGGCCACAGGTGAAGTCTTGTCGGACACAGACATGGGATGCGTATCCGAATCGGAGGCATTTAAAGCACTTGATAGTAGGTATGTGCTCCTTGAACCGGAAAGAGCCCCAGCCAACAAATATTCGTTGTCGTTGGGATAATATTTTCCATATCTTCGGGGAGAGTTCGACTATCCAGTTACAAAAAGTACCCGATCTGGATTTCTTGGAGTACTTGACTTTATATTCACTTTGAATTTCATGTCTGGTGATATGATCAGCAAGGTTCCTATCATATATTTCCTCAAGGAGGTCATCTTTGGAAATTCCTTTTTCGACATCGAAGATTATAATAGATGGGCCTTTTGGTTTGGGTTTCTCAGCGGTAAGACCAAGTTCATCTATCTCTGGGATTTGGATAATGTTTTCTGCATATTTTTTAGAAGCAGTCTCAATGATGATCCCAGAATTACGGATTTTTCTGAAGCTTTTAATTTTTATAGTTTTCATGTGAGATTTCAAGTTGGTAGTAACAACCTCTTTGACAGCCTCGCTTGAAGTGAAGGAACCTTCCTGGCTTGCCCGAAGGATGACTTGTTTTGTTCTCTACTCTGTCAGGTATTGGGAGGAGCAAATAGCTTATCTGTCATTGGTTGGATCCTCAGCGCCTCTGAATAGGACCGGGGGCGCTGTGGCATTCCACTTAGTTCCCAGTTCTTGGTCTGGTGATAATCATCAATAGTGATATTCAGTTCACTGTCCGTAAGGTGGCAGCCATTACTGGCTAGTGGTAAGGCAGTTTGATTGGGAGGAGGGGCATTCATTTTTGGCTGCTCTACCATAGCAGCATAAGTTGATTTTGAGGAAGGTGTAGGGAGCAGTGCTGACCGAGTCTGGCGGTTTGATCGTGCTGTCAGATCTGGGAGGAAAGAGTTCTGAGTGCCATGGCTGGTCCGAGCTGGACTGCTGAAAGTCTTTGTCAGGGTATAATTTGTTTCCTTCAGTTGTTCATTGAATGCTCTTAATTGTTCATTCTGTAGTATTAACTCATGTAACATTTTCTCCCGGGTACCCCAGCAGCCTGTAACTTTTTGGGCAGCTGGCTTGGTTACTCTATTTCCTTCAAAGCGAAGGCAGCAGTCCATTATGGATCTGAGGATCACAATTTTTCTGCAAGTGAGAGCAATCCTTATCTAGTAAGGACTGCATGGAGTTCAGTTCTTCTTCTAGGTTTTCCCAGTTGAAGGGAAACAGGTTTTAATGGATTTCTTTACCTTTTTTCTTTGGGTTTTAGCCATTTTCGCTCAGCTGGAGGGGTGGAGTTGGTGTTCACACTTACGACCTCGTCATCAACAACAATATTGCTATTATTGGAATCCCGTTGCGGGGAAACATCAGTGCCTAACTTAGCTGCTTTGTTGTTGAGCCGTTTAATCGGAGCAGAGTTTGGGCAGGTAAAAGAGGGTGGGGCAATTAGTCACTACAAATGCACAGGTAAATAATTAAACTTTGTCTTCCGTTGAAAGACAATGTCTTAACGTTCGCCAAACTCGTGCACGTGCTTCTGTCTAATACATGGCCATGTCTGGCATCATTTTATGTGCCATTGTAATGCGAGCCAATGAAGGTACCCAATGCAGTTTGTATATTTATAAATATTTTAAGTATTTGTATAGTTTGTGAATATTTTAGTCCTGCTCTTTTGGATGCAACAATATACCTCATGCATTATGGAACCCGAAGCAAAAGGCCGTTTCCTAAGCGACTTATGTAAACGCAGGTAAATAATTACATAGTGATATTTATTCCATCTTGAGAATGCCGCGTGGGAGTCGGAATGGATTTTTTTGGCGCATTAGCAACAGTAGCTATTATGCACCAAGACAAAGGTAAAAATAGATTCCGGGACCATGTGGAGAGGGGTAGTCAATGGGAGAAGAGAGATCCGGGTTACATTGTACAAGAGGGCGGGGAAATTAGGGCACTAAAAATGCACAGGCAAATAATTACATAGGTCATTTCCTGATTAGATATCGACCAGTACGTTTCAACAGGTGTGTCTTTTATGCAGAAAAGATTTGACTTACTCCGTCATGTAGAAAAGCGTGCACGGGGGTTGGCGAGCAGGAACGAAGCTTTTATATTAAATAATATTAATAAAATACAAAAATAAAATTTTATATTAAAAATAATGTAAATAGAAAATAAAATTTTATGTGTAAAATTTTAAACTTATTAAAAAAAAAAGAAACTGTACGAGGAACACCAATTCTAGGACTATAACCCAGAGCAGCCGAATAACTACAACTCGGACAAAAAATGCAGAACTGCAGATGAGTGAACAAAGACGCTCTGAGAATTCGATGGAATGGACAACACAAAAAATGAAACCATACCGAAGCAGAATTCTATGGCAAGTCACAGACCACTCTAATTGGTAAATAATACCAGATTACCTCGACAATAACAAAAAATTCCCTTGACACCATCCGCATAGCCATTTACTGTGCCATTGTAGCAGCAACCACAATGAACGGAAGAGGAAAAGCAGATGATTCAAGAAAGCAAGCATATGCAGCATTAGCCAAAAAAAACTTCCCATTTTATCCGTCCATTTGCTCCAAAAATTTGTCCAGTTCTTCCTTGAATTTATTTAAGGTATCAACTTCCACAACAAAAGGTGGAAGTCTGTTCCAGTAATCAACTACCCGCTGGCTAAAGGAAAATTTCCTCACATTTATTCTACAACTGTCTTTCCTCAATTTAAAACCGTTCCCCCTCAGGTTCTTAATCTGAGCAAGTGGAAGAATCCCATCAGCATTTAGCTTGCTCTAACCCAGTGCTTCTCAAAGTGGGCGATATCACCCCCTGGAGGCGTTTTAATTATCCATGGGGGCTTAGGCATGAAAGAGAATGAAGGGGGGGCGATAGGCATGAAAGGGGCGACAGGGGATCGGATGGAGCACCATCAATGATTGGCCGTTACAAGTGTTTTATGGCTTATTTAAAAAATGCTGTGCCAAATATTATTACTGTTCATTGTGTCATTCACCGTCAGCATTTAGTTGCGAAAAAACTTGATCAACTGCAAAATTCTCTACAAACTGTTATTACTGCTATGAACAAAATTAAAGCACATTCTTTGAATTAACTTAAAATTAAATTAAATTAAAAAATTAACTTTAATTTTTATGATTTAATTTAAATGACTATAACTGACTTTATTTATGTAGTTGTAATTTTTTACGAAGAAGGAATAAAGTGCAGTAAATAGTTTTCTTTATAATTCACACACATACATGTAGGGCTGCATTTACGTTTTTGGAGGCAAACAGAGAAATATTTATTTCAGTTATTTAGCTTCACTTTATATTGGTGTGCTAAAAAAAAGCCCTGGTGAGGGCTTTTTTTTTAGCACACCAATTTTTTAGGGGAGGGCGGTGATCCAAAAAAGGTTTGAGAAGCACTGCTCTAATCCGTTCAAGGCCTTATACAACTCAATCAGATCATCTCGGAGGTGTCTGCGTGGGTAGCACAGTGGTATCGTCACCGTCCTCCCCACACCGGGTGGAAAAGGCCCGGGTTTGAATCCCGTCGATGACGAAAGTAACTTTAGTGGGCTTTCTTCACTCCGTGGCTGAGTTAGTCGGTCTCAGGCGTAGATAGCAAGGTTTTTACCCTCAGAAACTGGGGTTTTTTCGTCCAGCAAAACAGGCAAATCGACCAGAGAACACACGCAATTTACAGACACGAATACGGGTTAATGTAATCATTTACGGGTAACTCTAATATAATAATAATAATAATAGATCATCTCGGAAGTGCTTACTTGGTACTATACCCGTTATGGCTTGGTAAAAATACTATATAATGAGAAAAAGTCATAATAATTACAATACGCACAGCTTACATTTTTAGAATCATGTATTTTTCACAATTGAATCTTTCTGTTTCATTTGATTTATGATCATTGTCTACATCGTGATCAAGGTTATTGATTATCTGTACTGCAATGTTTTGTTTATGTTAATAAAATTTTACATTCCGGTTTGAAACTTAACTGACGTGAATATTAGAGGCTACGCTTATAGAGTGGCTCACATCTGGTTAGTATGGGCTTGGCACACCCAGAGTCCTAAGCTAGATATCATAATCATTCTTCTCTGTTTTGGTGATTCCCTTCTACTTCTGACTCTCTCTCTCGCTCAGGATCACTCAGAATTTTTTTTTCTGGCCAGTGCAGCAACCGTCTCATCCTTCTTTGCACCATATGGATAATAATAATAAGAATGATAATAAAAATTCTAACTTTAAGGGCATCTAAATGTTTATATTATTAGTAGGATTAGTTGTAGCAAATGATGCAAGAATAATATAATATCTTTATTGCAATCAGCGAAAATAAGTAAATTTTACATGGATGCTAGGTGCATGTTTTACCCCTAGCATTATTTGCTGTTGTGTGCATGGCCCACAACAGCAAATAATGCTAGGGGTAAAACATGCTTATAAAGCTTCACCGCCTACAAAAGAAGAAGAAGAAAAAAGAACTTCCCATATTACCTGTCCCTTCCATCCAATATATTTTTTGTTCTTCCTTGGATTTATTTGAACTACCCACTTCCAGGGGCAAAGGTTGATGACGTTGTAGAGCAGTTATCATCTTTTAGGGGCACAAAAGGTGATATAGTTGTACATGTTGGCACTAATGATATTAAGAGTAGGAGACCGGCAGAATTACTTAACAAGTACAGGTCACTGATGAAAAAAAGCCGTGAATTAGGGTTGAAGTTGAAAGTGTCTGCAATTCTGCCCAGACACGATAGGAGGGAGTATATGATGAGAGCCTTGTCGATCAATTCGGCTCTGGAAAGATTGTGCAAGGCTCAAGGGATAGAATTTTTTTCAGCCTGGACTGTACTTGTTAACAGGAGAGACTGTTTCTACAGGGATGGGATACACTTAAATAGAAAGGGTGCAAGAATATTTGCTGATGCTATCGAGGCAGTGTTAGGTGGATCGGAAAACTGATAGCTTGGGGGGATACAAGGACTAATAGTTTAACAGTAGCCGTAGGCAGAGGTGAAGGTGATTCTTGCACAACTTCTATTAGAATAAGTAGCGACCTGGAGCGAGGGGTGTTGGGGGTTTCAGGGACGGATGGCAGTCATCGTGAAACAGGTGGGTATATGGGATGTGTAAGAGTAATTAAGAATAAGAATAGGTGCATGTATACCAATGCTAGAAGTATAGTAAATAAATTTAATGAATTTGAAGTGTTGGTCAAGACATCAAAGGCGGATATTGTTGGGATATCAGAGACGTGGTGTCACACAGATATAAGGAATGCCGAACTGGAATTTGGGGAGTACAATGTGTACAGAAAGGATAGACAGGATAGAAAGGGAGGAGGTGTTATGCTGTTAATAAAGAAAAACATAAAATCAAAAGAAGTACATCCAGTTGATATAGATGAACAGTGCACTGTTGAATCAGTTTGGTGTGACATAAGCACTGCGAAAGCAAAAATAAGAGTAGGAGTGTGTTATAGGCCTAATGACTTGAACGAGTACAATGAACAATTGTACAGAGAAATAGAGTGGGCTAGTAAATCGGAATGTCTTACAATGGGGGATTTTAACTTCCCAGATATTGACTGGAACTTGTGGGTTGGGCACTCGCACACTAGTCAGACTTTTGTGGATTTATTGAATGATTGTTTTCTGCAGCAGCATGTTCGAGAGGCAACCAGAGAAAGTAATACTCTTGATCTGGTTATCAGCAGTGATCATTCGTGTATTAAGAGTTTGCAGATAAAGGAACCACTAGGTGGCAGTGATCACAGTGCACTGACGTGGGATTTACTGAAAGATTTAATTACCATCAGGGGTAAAGGAAAGGGTTTTTGCTTCCGTAAAGGCGAGTACAGTGGTCTCAGACAGTTTTTAAATTCTGTACAGTGGGATCAACTGACGATGTTGCCAACAGTAAATTTTAAGTGGGAAGCATTCAAGGAATTAATCATGGAAGCTACTAAAAGGTTCATACCTATCAAGAAATATTGTTCAAGGTTTAGGCCTAAATGGTTGTCAAATGAACTAATGAGACTCGTAACAGTGAAGAAAAATGCATGGGATGCATATATATCAAGCGACTCAGAAGCCTATGGCAGATATAAGTTAATCTGTAATCAGGTCACAAAGGAGGTTCGGCAGGCGAAGGCAGATTACGAGAAATCCTTGGCAAAAGATGCTAAGAAAAACAGCAAGGATTTCTTTACTTATATAAACTCTAAAAGGAAGGGGCTGAATATGATTGGTCCACTTGACATCGATGGTTCGACTGTTGATGATCCTGCTCAGATAGCAAACAAACTGAATGGGTATTTTGCATCTACATTCACACGTGAGGAATTATTAAGGTTTGAAAATGGCAGAAGGTTATCAAATTGTAGCAAGATACTTAATGATTTTGTAATAACTGAGAGCAAAGTGGAAGAGAAATTGTTGAAGTTAAACGTAAGAAAAGCACCTGGGGTGGATGGGATCTATCCAGTTATATTAAAGGAGGCGGCAAAGCAACTAAGCAAGCCCTTAGCCATAATTATGAGAGCATCCTTGGCATCAGGGGAGGTTCCCACGGATTGGAGATGTGCAAATGAATCCCCAATTCACAAAGGGGATCGAAGGGTGACACGAGTAAATACAGACCAGTTAGTTTAACTTCTGTTCCGGGTAAAATTATGGAGTCACTGGTTAAAGATGCATTACAGGATCATCTAGACAAGACTGCAGCAATAATTCAGACACAGCATGGGTTTGTTAAGGGAAAGTCTTGTCTGACAAATTTGATAAGATATTATGATGTGGTTACAAAGGAACTGGATGCGAAATATAATATTGATATCATATATTTGGATTTCAGGAAAGCTTTTGACACTGTTGCGCATGGAAGACTATTGTACAAATTGGAGCAGAATGGTATTAAGGGTAAGTTGCTACAATGGATAAAAGGATGGTTAAGTGCTAGAAGACAGAGGGTGGTAATCAATGGGTGCTGCTCTTCTTGGAATAATGTTATTAGTGGAGTCCCATAGGGTTCGGTGTTAGGTCCACTGTTGTTTTGTATATTTATCAATGATATTGATGAAGGTATATCAGGCTTAATGTCGAAGTTTGCAGATGATACAAAGGTTGGCAGGGTTGTTAATGACATTAATGGCAGTGTGCTACTGCAACAGGATCTAGATAATTTGGGCAGATGGGCTAAGAAGTGGCAACTGAAGTTTAACCTTGACAAATGTAAAGTACTACACATGGGTAGAAGTAACCCCAGAGAAACGTACCAACTGTGTGGTACTACAGTTAAGGTGGTAGAAAATTAAAAAAAACTGGGAGTAATTGTGCAGTCAGATATGAAGTTTTCTGAGCAATGCAGACAGGCTGCCAGGGCAGGTCATGGGGTTTTGTCAATGATATATAGGAATTTTGCTAGCAGGGAAAAGGAGGTGATTGTCCCTCTGTATAAGGCAATGGTCAGGCCACGGCTTGAGTACTGCGTACAGGTCTGGAGGCCTCATTTTAGGAAGGATGTAGATTTACTTGAGCGTGTACAGAGAAGGGCAACAAGATTGGTGAGGGGAAAGAAGGGATCCTCTTACCAAGAGAGGCTTAAGTTCTGCAAATTGCAGTGGCTGGAGACTAGGCACCTGCGCGGTGATCTGATTGGAGGTATATAAGGCCTTGAATGGGTTGAGCACGCTGAATTCTGATGGGATCCTTCCACTTGTTCAGATTACGAACCTAAGGGGGCATAAATTCAAATTAAGAAAGGACAGACGTAGAATAGATGTGCGGAAATTTTCCTTTAGCCAGCGGGTGGTTAATTGCTGGAACAAACTTCCATCTGTGGTTGTGGAAGTTGATAAGCTGAATAAATTTAAGGAGGAACTGGACAGGCATTTGGAGGGAATGGTGTGATTTTTTTTTTTTTTTTTTTGGCTGATGCTGCATAAGCTCCTACATTTGCTTTCTTGCATCACATGCCACTACTACTACTACTACTACTACTACTACTACAACAACAGAGGGAAGTTTGGTCCGACAATGAACCACCCGTTTGCTGAAGGCATACTTCCGCATATCTGTCATACAACCAAAGGCCTAATTCTCTTGTCATTTGTTTTGCTAGGATGTTAATCTTATTTGCTATGAAACGTTGCATAAACGGATGTGGTGCGGAACGGAATTAAATTATTTCTGATGCCTTGGTCTGGAGAGGAAGTGGGAAATTGAATATGCTTGTGGGCTCATTTAATGAGTTATATGAACTTTCTTTTGAGATGAGCAATCACATAGTGCTTTGCGCTGGTAGGTTCAACTTGGAAGAAGCATTTCTGCAACTGAATTTACAATCTCGTTAATGCTTGAATAATTTAAATTATTGTTCCTTATAATATTTTCGAATAAAGAACAATAAAAAGAGGTATTCCTTATGTTGATTCGGTAATCGTATTTTCTTTAAAGATTCATGTGCTTTTTCGTACGTAATTACATATATCTGTTATTAATCTAATACAGTAATTGACTTTTGTCACCATAGTTGCCGCATTATGACCTTGGTTCCCCTCCCCCGTAAAGCCCATAAACAAACAAGTTGGCTTTTGACAGATTTTTATTCAGATGTGGCAAAATTTAGACAGTATTTGTTTGTAAACAATTTTCTCGTGTTTTGTGAGCGACGTCGAACAGTTTGACATTCTCGATACCACAGTAAACTCGGGTACACGTGACTTCTTTGAACTGTTTGATTGGTTCTTAAAGTGCTTCCGTCTAAGGGCACAAGAGAATGGCTTCTTACTGAACTGTGATCATATCTGGTTTGGATAATAAACATTTCTTTGTTAAAAAATTAGTGTAATATTGTGCACGTTAATTATTAGTAACATGTCCGCAGCAACTGTTAGATCTACCAGGCAACATGTAAGAAGAACTCGTAAAAAGAGCTTTAAACGGACAGTATTTTCATCTAGAGTAAGCAGTTCAGGTAAGGAATCGTATACATAGCCTTTAAGTAATATTCGGCGTCAGCTTGCAGCATAACGTTACTAATTAAGTATGTGTAAACGTCTGTATATCGTTTTAGTGATTTCAGAGGGTGTAACTCTTAACAGGAATTGTAATTCTATATGTGACAAAAATGAATACTCGTTATACAATATTTCAGCTGTAACAATTTTGATTCCTCCCAAGGTACTAATAACAAACTGGTAGGTATCTTGCTTTTGGATGTCATGCTAAAATTTTATTCTTTTATATAGTTTGGAAAAAAAATCTTGTCTGTGTTAGGAAGATTCAAGAGTGTGTAGTGGATTGATGTAGGTTCCTTTTAATGAAATCCGTTCCAATTATGGTGAAAGCTTAATGAATTACTAAAATGTTAAGTAATTAGGCGTCATTTATCATCAAAGAAAAGCAGCTACACTAAAATTATGGTAACACAGAAACAAACTGGCATGATTAAATTATCTCACTTATAGAAACCCATTGGTAAAAATTAATAGCGTTCTGTAAATTACCACAGTTAAAATTTAATTTAAGAGGATTGCCAGGTAATTCATTCTATAAAGGTACTTATGTAGCTAATGAAACACACTGTATCTTATTAGTGATTTATTAGATGTTTGCATCTTGAAAGAGAAGTTTATAGTTCCCTTATGTTATTAAATTTTCAGGTTGCACCTGTAATATTGTATTAAAATCTGGTAGTTGCATCAGAAAAAAGATGTTTGACTTCTCAAAGAGGTCTACCTGACTGATAATTATGATGTTAATGACATGCAGCTGACAAGCAGTGCAAAATACAAGGAATCATTCTAAAGGTCTGGTTTTTAGAGATTAGAAATTAGACACCTGTGGGAAAGGAGGGGAACTGATCAAGATTCTTATTGTAGATATAATTCTGCCAGCATAGAAGAAACTCACCTTTGAGCCTTAGAGTAAAATGTGATCACCACTCCCCAAACTCTGCAGTACAGCTTACGATAATAACCTTGGCCTCAATGCAGACAGTGGCCAGAAAACAAAGATAAAAGAGATTCATAAAATGCTTTTAGGGCTTAAGTCTCAGGCTGCGTAAAAATTTTACAACGTTGTCAAATTTTTACGCAATCTGAGGCTTGAGCCCTAAAAGCGTTTTAGTCTGATTTACTTTGTATACCATCAGGCATCTCTCATATTATGGATTTATACGTCATAACTGAATATCATCATTGCATCACCAGGGTACCTACCTGCCCATCCACCAAAGATGGGCTAAATAGCCCTGAAACGGTGCCATCTGGGTGGTGGTTTCTACTGAGAATAAATAACAATAGTCTTCTCCGTTGGTGAAATGTTACTTATTTGAGGTAGTGCAATATCATGACAACTCGTTGTGAAGATATTCACAATATGAGATATAACTAAAACAATGCTGTCTTTAGCTAATTTAGAGTTTGCTGTGTACTAACATGCTGCTATTGCACAAACTTGTGTGAAGACAGACTCATTTAAGGAAAATGTGAATTGTGCTTTCTTCAAGGCCCATAAGGGGACAAATAAAATGAACAAGGGCAGCATATCCGTACATACACTCTCACCTAAAAGTTTTCTTAATTTTCAAAGCTTTTATTAAACTAGGACCAATTTGTTTACCAAATTTTATTAAAATATTTTCTATTATATATGAAAATAAAATAATTTAAAAAATATTTCCTAAAATATTTAAGAAATTTCTAGAATATTCCAGAAGGGTGTTGAAGATTCCTGAATGTGATAGAATATTGTATATGATTCTAGGAAGTGGGAGTATTGTTTCAGTGTTATAGATGGTTGTGAATGATTCTAGAGTGTTTTGCAATAATATAAGTTGAGGAGTAAGAGCTGTAACTTATGAAATCAAACACCCGGCACTCAGAAATAGTGTGTGATGTAAACTTTGTGTGTTTCATGATAAAAATGGCATATATATAAAAATAAGGAATTGAGTGTTACAAAAAGCACTACTGTTATAACTCTATAAAGAAAGTTATTCTATGAGAATTATTGGTACAAACTACCATTCAATGATTCAAGGAGACTGGCAGTTTTAAAGACAAACCACAAATAGAATGCATGTAACAACAGAAGCATAGGATAAGACCACAGTACCGTTTTTAAATTCAATTGATGTTACAGCACCCGAAATCCAAGCTGAGTTCAGTAGGAACAGAGAAACACCTGTCTACATCTACATCCAATGTAAAACTTTGTCTTAATCCAGCAGCACTTCGTGGTCATGTAGTGGTCTGCAAGTGATTATTAAAACTGGAAAATCAGATGAAATATTCAACTTGGACTGAGAACAAGCTAATTATTTCAATTGTCCAATGTTTAACAACATTGGACAATTGAAGAGGGAATAAACATATCGTGGACAGATGAATCCAAATTTGAAATTTTGGTACCAAGTGTAGAGATTGTGACATGATTAACTGAAGAAAAAATGGTGCAAAATTGTTTAGGCCTACAGTCGCACACGGTGGTAGTTTCATCATGATCTGAGGTTGTTTCTGTTTTTCTGGAGTGGGGAACATTGGGAGAATTGAAGGAATTTTAAGAAAAGAAGGCTATAAAAACATTCTTGAACATAATGCAATATCTCTGGACTTTGACTTTGTGGAAGGAATTTTATATTACTATAAGTTAATGATCCGAAGCACAGCTCTAAGCTGTGCAAGGACTTTCTAGCAACTAAACAACAGGAGGAGTATTGTGAGTTATGGTGTTATGGCCAACCCAGAGCCTGACCTAAACCTAATAGAGCTTTTATGGGATTATCTTGACTGTCAAGTATGTGAAATCTGGTGCCCACCTTCACAAAACGTATGGGAAACCTTGCAGCTCGCTTAGAGTAATGACACTATTATAAAATTAATTGCTGGAATGCCACCTTTTTTTTTTTGTAAGACACTGATAAAATCTCGTTTAGGATATTTTGATTAAAAGCCACCATAGTTGTTAATATTAATTATTTCATTTCAATCCTTAATAAAAAATCTTGAAATACTTTGTAGTGCTTTTTTTATTGACATAGTTAATTTCAAAAAGGTTAATGAAAATTGTTGTCATACATTGTGATTCCAAACTTTTAGGCAAGAGTGTAAGTGGTCACTCATAAGTAGTCAATAAATAAATAGTTTGATGTAAAAGTAAAGGGCACGTGAAATTAACATCTGCTTGATTTTGTCACATGATTAACTCTGTTATTTGCAGCAATGGTTGGTTATTAGTATTAATAGTGGCAAATGATACAAATAACCAAGATTATACAGCATTGGACAAAAAAAAAAACCACTTTCCATATCACCTGATCATCCTCTCTAATAGTTTGTCTAGTTGTTGGAATTTATTCAAACTTATCACTCCGACAACACCAGATAGAAGTTTGGTCTACCAATCAATCAGTCACTGTCAATCTGAAAGCAAATTTTTACACATCTATCCTACAAATATCAAAGAACTAGACAAACTATTAGAGAGGATGATCAGATAATATGGGAAGTGTTTTTTTTTTTTTTTTTGTCTGACTTACAATCTGCTGTGTATATAAGCTGTTAACAGACTGTATCTTGAGAAGTTTACCTTAATCCAATGAATGCTTGACCACTGGATATGTTACCTGGCAGTTTAAAGTCCAATTCCTGGATTGGATAGGTAATTGGTGCCGGTAAGAAAGTTTATTTTTATTTGATTTTATTTTGGGGTGGATGTGGCAAAAATATAAATCAGATGATACTTTAAATTATTTGAACATCTTAATACCATTTAGCAGAAAGATTTAAACAATTTTTTTTTTTTTTGTATGTGCTGGCTCATATGGGTTTACCAGGGGTTTGAAGTAAACTGCTGTGCAGAGCATGTTTAAATTTTTTTGTCAGTTTTATTTTAAATATTTTTAAAATAAAATAGTTCCACGGTCAGTACATGGTTTCAGTGTTTTTTGTAATGACAGTAGTTATTTAAATAATGAATAACTTTTAGAAACCCAATGATGAAGTAGCAATTTTTGCTCTCCAAGATTATAACTTGATTTTGACTACTGAGTTGGTCTTTTGTATATTCCTGCAGCTAATTAATAAAGTGTTATATATCTTCAGTAAAAACCAAATGGAACTTGAAAAAACAATAATGAATAAATGCCAACAAATAATTAAAAACAGTCTACCTTTTCTTTTCTGGATATTTTGGGACATTAGGAACATTTTGCACTTGGTTGCCTGTTTGCTCCACTTTCAGTATTTGTTTAAATTTTTTAAAGAAACCGAAAAAAAAACATCTGAATGGGCAACGTGGTTGAAAAGCAGGGAAAAGAGTTATCTCCTTTCCAAAACATGGAAATGTATTTTGGAAAGGAGGTTTTTGCCAATTTTCTGTGAATGTTAATGAACTGTAGAGACAAATAGAGCAGGATAGTAAATCATAATGATTTATAACTGGGATTTTAACTTTTCTGCATATTAACCGGAACTTGTAGGTTGGTCACTTACACAGTAGCAGAACTTTTTTTGGATTTATTGAATGGATGTTTCTACATCAGGATGTTGGAGATGCAACAAGAGAAAGCAATACCCTTGATCTGATTATCAGAGTGACTCTTCATGTAATAAGAATCTCTAGACAAAGGAAACACTAGGCAGCAGTGATTGGCGTATATTGACGTTGGATTTACTTAAAGATATAGCTAGAATCAAGGTAAAGGGAAGGGATTTTTCTTTTATAAAGATGATTGCAGTCGTCTTGGGCAGTTTTTAAATTCTTTTCATTCCAGCTGATGATGTTATCAAATTCAAAATGAAAAATGTTAAGGGAAGTAATTGCAGAAGCTACCAAGCTTTTTACATCAACTAAGAGATATTGTTCAAAGGTTGGTTAAGACCAGAATGGATGTCAGATTGTAGATGGAGTTTTAAGTAACCCTTCTCTTGTGATTATAGTTGTGGTTGATAATGTTGTGAGTAATCACAGGGCACAAGTTGGCGCCTCCATAGCCAGGTGGGCAGGAGCAGCAGTGCGTAGCACATGCTTTTTGATTAGACCGGGGTTCAAGCCCGTGACCACCAAATACGGAGGATGTGGAAAGGTCAGGGAATGACCACCACATATCCCCGGAGCAATATGGCCTTAGTTGCTAATGCTCCTAAAAACCAAAAAAAAAAAAAAACAATCAGGGCACAAGTTATGTAAACTTACCAATGTGATCTTATCTGACAAAAACAAAAAAAATGGCAGCATAGAGACAAAAGCAGCAATCGGATGCAGGGAGCAGTTGGAATGATATACAGACAGTTTCTTTAAACAGATTCCAGACCTGTGCCCTTAAATCCTCTAAAGTTATTCATTTAATAAATTTAAGTATTTTTAAATTGATTCATTACAAGTAGTTATAAATTAAACTTGTTCCTGTTTTGGTTTTTTACATATGCAAGCTTGAAATGTGAAGTTTCATGGTATTTTTCAACTGTCTGGTATTTTTTTTTTTTTGGAAAACACATTAGTTTTAATATTGTTACTAATTAAGAGCGCTAAAGACAAATTCACCTCAGCTAAATAAAAGATCTTTAGTTAGTCTCAGGAAGAAGTTTTATAGTTTAAAGGTAAATTCTAGGGCTTGCATAAAACCGAGAAATTTGAAAACCGAGTTTAACCGAAGTTTACTCTTAAAACCGGTTTTAAAAACCGATTTTCTCAGACTTAGGAAAAATAATTAAAAGTTTATAACGCAGGTATTTATTTTATCTTGGGTAGATTGTACAAATCGTAATCAAATCTTTTAAACAAAGTCTATCACCTCTTATAGTAAAAAAAATAAAAAAATTAAAATGCTCCAAAAAAAGTAACCAGCTTGAGATTATACAAAATTACAAATTCTATTCAAATCCTTTGAATAAAAACTATCTTCTCGTATAGTAAACAAAAAAATAATAAGCCATATAATAATAATAATAAATAAATAAAAATAATGTGGAAAAAAATAGCTTGGGGAAATTACTTTACTATTTATTGCTCAGCTTTTTTCTTAAAATCGTCCTTTAAAAAACACAGTATATTAAATATTTTATCTGATAGACTTGACCTTATTTTTGTGTTAAAGAGACCAGTGATCGAAAACACTCTCTCAGATTGGACACTTGTTGGTTTAATGGTCAGCAGTGCTCTATAAACTTTCTCCAGCTTTTCACTTCTACTGCTAGTTGCCTCCAAAATTTTAAATTCTTTGCTGATTTCCAGTTCACTCGGATATTTTGAAGGCTCTTCAGTTAATCTCTGCATTACACTGCTCCAACATCGGAACTAGACGAGTCTTTGTTTTCTTCTAAAAGAACAGTTCGTTTATTTTCAGTTTCTTCATTCAACGCTAAGACTCCTTCGGAATGTTTTGCAAATAACCTCTGATAAATCTCTTCAGCATGCTTTTTCAAAACTTGTTTACTTGGAAAATCAAAAGTTCTTGAACCTGAATCTTCTTTCCTAAACTTTTTGGGGTTGTGTAGATAGCTCAGCAAAGCCACAGTTTGGCATTTTCATCTTGCATTGTAACGCTGCAAAAGGCTTTGGTGAAACTTTAAAGCAAATGGGTTTTCTGCTGTATCAAGCTTAGCAAGCAGAAATTCTATTGAAGACTCTGCTTTAAGTAAGTCTGTATCTTCTGAGGTTATAGCCTTCAGAATCATTTCAACTGGTCGCAAAGTTTCACATAGCAATTCAAGTGTTTTCCAGTCATCGTCAGACACAGCTTCAATTGACAGTACAGTGCTGCACATAGAGCATTTGGAATGCAATTTGCAAGTCGGTTTGATAAAGCATGCCTTGCTGTCTTTCTTCAACTTCTTCATCATCACTACTTTCTTCATTATTTTCATTTTCTTCATTGTCTTTGGGAGACTCAGAGACTGTGACACCATAATTGATTGCTTTTTCATAAAGTACATCTATAATTGACAGATGTATACAATGGGCTATACATTGTTGATGATTAGGCGTAATTTTCTTGCCAAACTTAATCATCATTGCTGCTCCATCGGTGGTGCAGGCAACAATATCCTCATCCAATTTCAAACCAAATTCCTTCAAGTGTTCATTCACAATTTGCTCAGTTCTGCTATCAAGTGAACCATTAATCTCAATAAGACCTAATGACCAATGATTGTCTTTTGAATGCACATTTATATTCATATACCTTTTATTTTGTATAGACGTATATTCGTCTAGAGTCAATGAATACTGTGCACCCAAAACCAATGAATTTTTGAAATGCTGAATGAGTTCTTCTTTCTTAGTTTTATAATAATTCAGAACCATATTTTTAATTCCATTCACTGAGGCTGGTGGTAATTTATCGTATTTATTTCTCTGAAGGTGAAGGCTTGATTGTATAAACTCACTCTTCGCAATTGAATTAAAAGAAAATCCATCTAAAGCAGCTAATTTTGAAATCTCTTCTTCCATAGATTTTTTAACGATAAAGTTTTCTAATGTTCTTACCATTTTTATGGGAGATTCACTGTTATCTTGTTTAATGTCATCTGATGCATCTTCTTTAAATGCAACATCAAAGGTGATGTAGATCCTCCAGACGACTTCATTATCTTCTGACATTTCGAACATTGTGCTTCTTTGCTTTTTCGAGTAAAATAATTCCATACATTTGATTTCATCTTAGACATATTAAGAGTAATAAATATTAATTAGTAGGAATTTATATCACCGAAATTTTAAATAAAAATATTGAAGATAACAAAGGCACAATACTATGCGTCACTCCCGCAAGCACTGAATGAAGAGGCTAAACAAGGCAAGTTTCAAAATTTTCACGAAAGAAATTTTTTATTTATTTACTCGCAATTGTTTTTTCCTCCAATTAAATCTATTGTATTTTCAAAATTACATAAAAGCTAAATTTGGTGAAGCTGCTTTTTGGAGAACATTTGATTGCAAATTTAATAGGAATAAAGAAGCAAAAAACTTTCTACGATTGAAATTTGATGCAATATTCAGCGAATCTGTTTCTAGTGGGTAACCATCAATAAAGTGCGTTCTATAACTTGCCTGTTGAACAAGATAGATAGAACGGAGAAATGTTGAGCATTTTCTTTTACGCTATCGCTCCGACTCACTCAGTCATAAATAAGTACACCTGCATCGTGCCATGTACAGGTGGGAAGATAAAAGGTACCCCTCCTAGATTTGGGCCACTTGCCCATGAGATTCATACCTTAAAATAAAATAAAATAAAAAACATAAAGCAGTTGAACGATCCAGAACAAACAAAAAAAAATGTGCGTAACAGAAAACTATATTCGAGGGCTAACTAAGAAGATATTCGAATCCGGTTTTAGAAGCTCGGTTTCGGTTTTAACAACTCAATATGAAAACCGATTTAACCGGTTTTATAAAACCGGTTTGCAAGCCCTAGTAAATTCTATAGCAGTTAGCACATTTTGTTGGTTTGCTTTAACTTTGTTTAACTTATAAATATTAGTTTATCTAATACTGTTCAGATGAACAGCTTTCCATTAATAACAACTCTTGGTGTGTACAGCATTCTAAGAAGCTAGCTGAAGAAAAACAAAAAAAAACATTGGTGAAGGGAAAAAATGTGTGCTCTTACCTAGAAAGGCTTCAGTTATTTAAATTGCAGCATCTGGAGACTAGACACTTGCTGGGTGATCTGATTGAAGTGTTTAAGGCCTTGAATGGATTGAGTAAGCTGAATGTTAATGGGCTTCTACCTCTTGCTGAAACTATGCATGAGGGGCGTAAATTTAAGTGGAGGAATGATGATTGCAGGATAGAGGTGCGGAAGTTTGCCTTCAGCCAATGGGTGGTTGATTGTTGGAACTGGCTTCCATCTGTTGTCATGGAAGTAAATGGTTTGAATAAATTCAAGGAAGGACTAGACAAATTCTTGGAGGGTATGGATGAGTGAAGTGTGTAGTTTTTTTTTGTTTTTTTTTTTTGCCGATGCTGTATAAGCTTGCTTCCTTGCATCACTTGCTTCTACAAGTGATGCAAGAAAGTAAGCTTATATGAAAAAAAAAAAAAAAAAAACTACACACTTCACCCATCCATACCCTCCAAGAATTTGTCTAGTTCTTCCTTGAATATTTATTCAAACCTACTACTAAAATAATCCACAGGTTTTGAAACTGTCCCCCCCCCCCACAACTGAGCAATCTCAGAAGGGAGTATTTCTTTGAAATATAAAGATAACAAGCAAAGTAACACAAGACATTCACAATAAACAAATAAAGTTGTATTTTGTAACTTCAAAAAAAAAAAAAAATTACAAGTATCAAACCATTTGAATTTTTTTCTGCAGAACCTTTGTATATAACATTTAAACCTTTTTGAACTAAAGTGGCCACTATAGACTAATTCTGCTGTTGAATCATTTCTAACTTAAAACACTTAAGAAAACAGCAGTAACACTCAGAGAAGTCTTCTTTTACGATTGAGAGATTACTTAATTCGTGGACCGCTTTGAAAAACAGTTTTTTTTTTTTTTTTTTCTCTATTTTCGTTTTTCTAAAGAGTTTGTTCACAACTTTTAACTATAATGTGAAGACGAATGATTTCATTTTCGGTAATGCTTGCAATATAGTGTTCTATTATGAATTTGCTTGGGACTTGGTGTTCTATTATGAATTTGCTTGGGACTTGGTACCAAAAAACATTTTAGTTTTTTAAATATCTGAGACTAAATTTTAGTGGCTCCTTTAACTTGAAATAGTTTTGGCTGCTTTAGTTCCTTTAGATGTATTCTATTAGTGGGAAAAAAGAAAAAAAAGAAGAGCATTTTTCCAAATTTACTAATGTTTATTCTATTTCAATATCAATTCTAGAAACTCAAAAATTTATCAGCATTAAGATGCCTACATTTCTCAAAAGTCCATATTATTTTCAGTGTAATCAAAATAAACTAGAAATATATTATTAAAGTCCCTAGAATTACTCTACCTTGCATAGTTTTCAATGTTTGTTAACTAATAACTGTTTTTATCTCAGGTTTTTTATGCTGATTTCAGAAATGTTATTCGTTTTTTCTCTCTAGTACTGTTTATTCTCAAATCACTTAAGTTGATGTTATGAGTTGTATTAAGTTAGGAGTAAATGTTGGGAATTTTTAAACTAAATCTTCACATGTTGACAGCATTGCCATCAGTCATTTGTTTCTTGATCTTGAGAGTTCCATGCAGCAATGTGAGCGCACACAGTAATAAACATTGCTACGTGGAGTAAACCTCAAAAATAAATAAATTTTGTTTTTGAGGTTACTGTGTCAAACTTGTGCTGAAAAGTGAGTAAAATGTCTTCATGCAAGTGTTTGAACAATCTGAACTTATTTTTTTATATTTGTGAAAGTTATGTAGTCCTCAAGCAAAGACAAGATATTACAGAATTTGTAAAAAATGTGTATTGTGCTTATTTTGTAGTGAAACTTGGTGACCATGGATTGCTGAACCTGTGTTGAAGCATTGAGATTGTGGAAAAATGGTAAAAAAGAAGGCTGTGCCATTTGCAGTTCCCATGATTTGGTGGCAGCCTCCTGTGATGACTGATACTTTTGCTTAGTTAATGTAGAGGGATACAATGCAAAGAGTAAGAAGGGTATTGTGTATCCTAATATTCCATCTGCCATTAAACTAGTCCCACATAGATAACCTGCCGATTCCATGCCTTCCACTTATATTGGAGAATGTAGCAACAGAGGGTGCTGAAAGTGAAGCTTCTGAGGAAACTGAAGACTGCATGCCTGGAGACATTGAGTCCAGCCCTCAACTGTTTTCATAGCATGAACTCAATGATTTGGTAAGAGATTTAAATTTACCAAAGGAATCTGCAGAACTCCTTGGTTCTAGATTTAAGTCAAAAAATCTTTGGTACAGATACAGAAAGAGAATTAGCCCCTCTACTTTTATGAGGATGATTCTTTGGATTTTTGCAGTGATATAAATGACTTAATTTCTATTTAGGAATTAGTTACAATTCTACATAGTGGAGACTTCATTGATTCATCAAAGAGCAGTCTCAAAGGTGTGTTGCTCCACAATCGAAATAAATATGGGTCAATTCCGGCGTTGTATAGTGCTGGGGTACTGGGGTTCTCTCCCCCCCCCCCAACTCTGCATTTGTATACTCTGTGTTGCAGTACAAACTCTGTAAAGCACAGAGATAATGTGAGTTTTAGTGTTGGGTTTTGTGGGCCCAGTTCTCATCAGCTTCACAGGTACATTTAAGATCCTGGGTGATACCCAGGATCCTAAATGTACCTGTGTTGGCACAACTTTGCATTTTTTCGAGTACCGTGCCTTGTTAACAAAAATGTGGCATAAAGTCTTTGGAAAAACCAAGGGGGGGACAGTTTGGGGAGACTAGGGTTACCTGGGACAGGAACCTTCTAGTGGCTTCCCTTTTAGGTGTCCATTCTCACCTACTCTGTCATTTGCTGGTAGAGTGTGGTTTGCATCCTTTTCCTTTCTTGTTTGAGGTCAGTCTCTAGGTTCAGTGATCCATAAGATGTTCCTCAGGCCTCTTTAGTCTATAATTGAGTCCCTTTCTTATAACTTCTAAGTCGAGGGGAAGTGCCCCCACCAGAATAAATAAAGCAGATGTGTTGACAGCACACCCTTGTGATGGTTAGTAGTATAATTCACTGTATTGAGTCTAGTTTTCTTTTATTTTTGTAGTAGTAGTAGTAGTAGTGGCATGTGATGCAAGAAAGCAAGTGTATGAGCTTATGCAGCATCAGCCAAAAAAAAAAAAAAAAATCACACCATTCCCTCCAAATGCCTGTCCAGTTCCTCCTTAAATTTATTCAACCTATCAACTTCCACAACAACAGATGGAAGTTTGTTCCAGCAATTAACCACCCGCTGGATAAAGGCAAATTTCCGCACATCTGTTCTACATCTGTCCTTTCTTAATTTGAATTTATGCCCCCTTACTTTCGTAATCTGAACAAGTGGAAGGATTCCATCAGAATTTAGCGTGCTCAACCCATTCAAGGCCTTATATACCTAAATCAGATCACCGCGCAGGTGCCTAGTCTCCATCCACTGCAATTTGCAGAACTTAAGCCTCTCTTGGTAAGAGGATCCCTTCATTCCCCTCACCAATCTTGTTGCCCTTCTCTGTACGCGCTCAAGCAAATCTACATCCTTATTACTATTTCTAGTAATAATACTAGTTTCTATATTACTAGTTTCAATCTATATTACTTGTTTCAGTTTGATTGGTGATTCAGTCTTAATGATCCTGCCTCACACACTATCTTAACAATACTTTGTTATTTAGAAAACAGTTAATGGCATACTTAGTTACATAATACATACTTAGTTATATAATGAAAATTTCAACTTCGTGGTCTTAGAACGAATTATCAAAAAACACTGTGTTATTGGGTTTACATTACAATATTTTCACGATATGATGGCGTCTCTAGAACGGATTAATATCGTAAAGTGGGGGCTCCCCACTGTATTTTGATATATATGACAAATGGAAGTTACATGGTATATACATAGACATAGTAACAAACAACAAATCAGAGCTGGGGAAAATGTCTCTGTCAGCACTTTTCTCCCTATAATATAGTTCATAAAATATATATTACTAGTTTCAGTTTGATTGGTGATTCAGTCTTAGTGATCCTGCCTCACACACTATCTTAACAATACTTTGTTATTTAGAAAACAGTTAATGGCAACATATTAATTTGATAAGTATATGTTGTAAAATTATTTTTTGCATCCATTTCCTTGGTCACTGTATCATAGTAACCTATCAGATTGGTTAGCTGCCCCTTGACATATTTATACTGTGATTTCTGTATACTGTAATTGCATGCCTGCCCAAATGGTTCTGCATTGGAGATATATTCACACTTCTTCATACATAGGTACCTCCCCTGAATCCAAGGATGCTCTCATAATTATGACTAAGAGTTTACTTACCTCCTTTGCTGCCTCCCTTAATATAATTGGATGGATTCCCACAGGTGCCCTTTTTATGTCTGTCCTCAACAATTTCTGCTCCACTTTCCTTTCAGTTATCACAAAGTCATTTAGCTCATCAGTAGAGTTTGATAAACTTCTGGCATCCCCTACCCTAAAGAATTCCTTGTGTGTCAACGTAGATTCAAAATACTTTTCAATTTGTCTGCAGCCTGAGTAGGGTCATCAGTATGTAAACCATAAACATCAACAAGTGGCCCAATATGATTCAACCCCTTTTCCTTCTACTGTTAATATAAGCAATAGAAGGCTTTGCTGTTTTTCTTTGCCAGAGACTTCTCATAATCTGCCTTAGCTTGCCTAACCTCCTTGTGACTTGATTAATTTATATTTTCAGTATCAGTATCACCCGTGATAATTTTTATGCATCCAATGAAAATATTTTCTCTGCTATATGTCTCAATAGTTCATCTGACTTCCATTTAGGTCTAAGCTTTAAATAGTTTTTAAGCACAAATTGGAGCAGTGTGACATTGGAGGCAAATTGCTGCTATGGATAAAGGGGTGGTTGAGGGGGAGAAGACAGAGAGTGGTAATCAATGGACACTGCTCATCGTGGACTGATGTTATTAGTGGAGTCCCTCAGGGCTCAGTGTTGGGTCCATTATTGTTTTCTGTATTTATAAATGATATTGATGATGGTATATCGGGCTTAATGTCCAAGTTTGCAGACTATACAAAGGTTGGCAGGGTTGTCAAGGACACTACTGACACTATGCTGCTGCCACAGGATCTGGAAAGGTTGAGCAGATGGGCTGAGAGGTGGCAAATGAAGTTTAACATTGACAAATGTAAAGTACTACACATGGGAAACAGCAACCCCAGAGCAACGTATCAACTCTGTGGTACAACACTGACAGTGGTAGAGAATGAAAGGGACTTGGGGGTGGTTGTGCAGGCAGATATGAAGTTCTCTGAGCAGTGCAGACGGGCTGCAAGAGTAGCTCATGGAGTATTGTCAATGATATACAGGAATTTTTCCAGCAGGGATAAGGAGGTGATTATTCCATTGTATAAGGCGATGGTCAGGCCACACCTAGAGTACTGTATACAGGTCTGGAGGCCTCATTTCAAGAAGGATGTAGAGCTGCTGGAACGAGTACAGAGAAGGGCAACAAGATTAGTGAATGGAACAAAGGGGTGCTCTTACGAAGAAAGGCTTAAGTTTTGCAAATTACAGTGTCTGGAGACTAGGCACCAGCGAGGTGATCTGATAGAGATGTATAAAGCCTTGAATGGTTTAAGCATGCTCAATGCTGATGGGATTCTTCCTCTAGCTCAGAAAAATCACCTGAGAGGGCATAAATTCAAATTGAGGAAAGACGGATGTAGGATAGACGTGCGGAAATTTGCCTTTAGCCAGCGGGTGGTTGGTTGGTGGAAGACTTCCATCCCTTGTGGTGGAGGTTGATAGCCTAAATAAGTTTAAGGCTCAGCTGGACAGGTATTTTGAACGAACAGAGGGGCGAAGTGGAAGTGGTTTTTTTTTTTTTTTTTTTTTTCTGTTTTTTTTTGGCTGATGCTGCATAAGCTTGCTTTCTTGCATCAAATGCCTCTACTAATGCTAATGCTACTAATGCTAATACTAGTATCTATTTGTTGGTATGAAAAGCCTAGTAGCTTCTTTGATTACTTCTCTGAATACTTCCCATTTAGAATTTGCTGTTGGAACTTCATGAGTTGGTCCCATTGCACACAATTTAAAAACTGTTTGAGACCTCTGTATTCACCCTTTAGAAAGCAAAAGCTTTTCTCATTTCCCTTGATAGTAGTTATGTTTTTAATTAAATGCCACATTGGTACATTGTGATCTCTCCCACCCGATGGGTCTTTTACTTGTAGATACTTAATGCATAAAGAATCATTACTGATAATCAGATCAAGAGTACTGCTTCTTCTTGTTGGCATCATCCTAAAAATCCACAAAAGTCTTGCCAGTATGAGAGTGACCAACCCACAAATTCCAGTCAACATCTGGAAAGTTAAATTCCCCCATTTTAAGGCATTATTTGCTGGCCCACTCTGTTTCCCTGTTATAGCTGTTTGATATACTCATCACAGTCATTTGGCCTATAACATATCCTACTCTCAATTTTGTTTTCCCAGTGCGTATATCACACCAAACTGATCGAACATTGCACTTGTCACCGAAGTCAACTGAATGCTCTGCCTTAGATTTAATGTTCTTCTTAATTAAGAGTATAACCCTCCTGCCCTGTCTTTCCTTCCTGTATGCATTGCACTCCCCATATTCAAATTCCCCATCACTTATGTATGAATGACACCACTTCTCCGTTATTCCTACACTGTATGCATTCAACAATTTAATCAGTACTTGAATTCATCAAATTTATTTACAATGCTCCTAGCATTATTGTATATACAAGTATACATGCATGTGTTCCTACTCTTAGTTGCCCTAACACAGCCCATGTATTTATTAGTTCCATGATGACCCATACCAGGGCCTGAAGTCACAGACACCTTGCTTTCCAGGCTGCTGCTTGTACCAATAGTAACAATTCAAGAATCACTTTCACCTCTGCCTGCAGCTCTAGTTAAACTATGTCTCTCCCCCCCCCCACAAGCTAGCAGTTTTCTGATCCACCTATCCTATCACTGCCCCGATATCCTCAGCAAATATTCTTGCACTCCTTCTATTCAAGTGTATCTTATCTCTGCAAAAACAGTTTCTCCTGTTAACAGCACAGACTATGCTGAAAAACATTCTATCCCACGAGCCCTTCACATTCTCTCTAGTGCTGAATTGATTGAAAAAGCTTTCAACATATACTCCATCCTATTGTGTCTGGGCAGAATTGCAGACACTTTCAAATTCAGGCATAACTCATGACTTTATGCCAACGTTGCTGTGTACTTGTTAAGTAAGTGCTCCGATCTCTTAATATCATTAGTGCCAATGTGTACAGCAATATCACTTTTTAATGCCCTTAAAGGATGATATCTACTCTACATCATCCAATGGCCGCATGGCTTAGTGGTCAGGCACACGGGTACATAAGTACATGTGACTGGGGTTCAAACCCATGACTGCTAAATACGGCGCTGTTTCTTCTATTTTTTCTATCTTGTGAACTCCTCTGACCGTTTGGTCGTCCCGGAGTATAAACAGAAAATTTATTTTATTTATTTAATTTTGCCCCTAGCATTACATACCCTGGTTCTATTTCACCTCTCCTCCTCCTTGCACAACATATTTCCTATTACCCTGCCAACAGTCATTGACAATAACTAGCTTCTGTGGTTCATTGAATTCTGCCTTGAAGATTGCTGCTGTGTTGTCTGATGCATAAGAGTGAGCTGTGGCATTGAGTTGGGCAGCTGAGAGCTTGACTGGAGATGTACAAATATATATCCCCAGTTCACAAAGATGGAACAGAAGTCAAGTCTACAGGCCTGTAAACTTGTCTTCTGTTCCAGGGAAAATAATGGAGTCACTGGTTTAAGAAGTAATGTAGGTTGTTGTTTTTTTAGGAGCATTAGCAACTAAGGCCATATTGCTCCGGGGATATGTGACGGTCATTCCCTGAACTTTCCGCATCCACCGTATTTGGTGGGTACAGGCTTGAACCCCGGTCTAATCAAGAAGCGTGTGCTACGCACTGCTGCTCCTGCCCACCTGGCTACGGAGGCGGCAAGTAATGTAGGGCTTTCTAGACATTGATGCAGTTATATAGTAGTCACAGCATGGATTTGTTAAGGGGCTATCTTGTCTGGCTAATCTGATTGGTTATTCAAATGCAATAATAAAGGGACTGATATAAAAAAAAATACTTTTGACATCCGTATCCTTAGATGTCAGAGAAGTTTTGATAATCTTGCACCTAAAAACTGCTATACAGATTGGAGCTGTGTAGCATTAGGGGCAGCTTACTGCTATGGATAAAGGGATGGTTGAGTAGTGGAATACAGAGTAGATATTAATGGACATTGATTTTCTTGGACTAATGTCATTAATGTATTCTCCAGGTTTCATTACTGTTCCCATTGTTGTTTTCAATATTTATTAATGATATTGATGAATGCATATTAAACTTAATGGTCTAGGTTTACATATTATTATTATTAGCCATATGGTGCAAGGAAGCCTGAGGCTTATGTTGCATCAGCCAAAAAAAAAAATTTCTGAGTTACCCTGAGAGAGAGAGAGAGAGAGAGAGAGAGAAAGAAAAAAGGGAAACACCAAAAAAGAGAAGAATGATGATATCTAGCTCAGGACCCTGGGTGTGCCAAGCCCATATTCACCAGATGTTAGCCTGGGGTAAATGAGAGAGAGTTTCACGATACGATGGTATGCTACAAGATCTAGAAAAGTTAGGCAAATGGGCTAAGAAGTGGCAATTGAAGTTTAACAATGACAAATGCAAGCTATTGAATATGGGTAATAGTAACCAGAATAACATATGAACTGTGTGGTACAACACTGAGAGGTAATGAAAAATCCATGGGGGATAACCGTGCAGATATGTAGTTTTCTGAGCAGTACAAATAGGCTGCTAGGACAGCTCATAGGGTTTTGTCATTGATATACAGAAATTTTTCTTGCAGAGGTAAGAAGGTGATTATCTTTTTTCTTTTAACTAGTGGTTTGGGCCACATCTTGAGTACTGCATACAGGTGTGGAAACCTCATTTTGGGAAGATTGTTGATCTGTTGGAACGAGTGCAGGGAGGGTCAGTGAGATTAGTGAGAGGAACAAAGGGTACTCTTACTAAGAAGGGATTAACTTTTGCAAATTTGAAATGTGGGATTTTTACTTGTGAGAAGATCAACTATCTCCTCACAAGTATGGGTCTCACATTTAACCCTTTGAATGAATTCATTAAGTTAAATGCTGAAGGACTCCCTCTTGCTCAGACAACACATAGGAAGGGACAAATTTAAGTTGAGAAAGGATGGTTACAGGATTGATGTGCAAAACTTTTTTCAGGAAATGGGTAGTTGAGTGTTGGAACAAACTTCCATCTGTTGTTGTGGAGTAAGTAGTTTGAATAAATTTAAGGCTGAAGTTGACAAATTATTGGAGTGGTCATAAGTTTTTTTTTTTTTTTTTTGCCAGTATGCTGTATAAGCTTCCTTTTTTGCATGATTGTCCACTGCTAATACTTCTTCTTCTTTGGTCCTTAGCTGGCGGCTGGAGGAGGCGGTTGGCCACGCAACCAGTACGCTGCTGTAGGTGCCGCAGGGTTTCGGACTTGCTCTGTGATGTTCTTCTAATACTAACATAGATTTATCAATTTATTACACCCAACAGTTAAATCATGCAGTTTTACTTTGTACTGTGTATAACTTAGGTAGCGTGAAACCTTGTATGCGTTACATCACCCATTATGTTATGATTTACAGCCTTGTACAGTTTGTCCCCGACATATGTTTCAGGACTTCTTATGTAAGTCAATTTTTACGTAACTCGGGAATGACTAATAAAATATTGCTACTATATCAGTGATATATCAAAATTACAAAAACCACATAATATCCTCAGAAGAATGAAGAAAAATAGTTATATACCATAACAATTAAAAACTTTATCTGGGGACAGCAGTGAATTAATTGGAGTGGCACATAAGAAAAGAAAACATAAAGGAAGGAAAAACGCATGTTATTGTACTCTTAAAAATTGATATATATTTCATATGCCGTGTAGGCTTTTTAAGGGCTACTAAACAGCCTCCGTAGCTGAGTGGTCAGGAGTGGGAGTGCAATAGCACACGCTCTTTGAGTAGACCGGGGTTCTAGCCTCTGACTGCTGAATATGGTCAATCTGCCAACCCACACTGGACTAGCGTGGTAGATTATGGTCCATTTCCCTCAGCATGAATTATTGAGGAGGCTTCCATCCTGCAGTGGGTTGATAATGGCTGCACTTTACCTTTTTTTAAGGGAATCAAAACCAAAGTGTACACATTTAAGAAAATTGGTCTATACTACATAATCGGGCCTGACGTAGCCGAGTGGTCAGGAGCGAGAGTGCATAGTACGTGTTCCTTGAGTGGACCGGGGTTCAAACCCGTGACTACTAAATACCATAAATATTTGTATTGACGATGTATTGTAAACTCTACTGACTTGGTTGTCGTGCGGGAGTATAAACAGAAAATTTATTAAAAATGAATCAAAGTTTATACACTTCAGGTGTGATGAACTGAAGGTAACTTAAAATGAACCTGAAGCATTAATAAGACGACATTAAATCACAGGGTGTTGTAGGCTGAGTAGAGTTCAGGGTAGTATGTGATATGAACTCTTCGATCTTCTTCTGTTTCTTATGCTTTTTTTTTTTTTTTTTTTCTCTTCATAAATTTTGCGATAAGCAATCTTGAACTTTTCTTTCTAATTTCAAGAAACATTCTATGTTTTCATCCATTCCATCAAACATAGAGAGCTTCCTGAATTTTAAGAAACACTTCTGCCATTTCCTTTAATTTGAACTGCTTCTTAGGTTGCACTAGTTCCTCAACGGGTTCGACTCTCCCTTTCTCCTCAACTATTTTCACGTTCAACTGGGCTAGGTCTTCTGCTTTCATATCTTCACCTTGTTCATCCACAAGCTCATCTACATTTTCGTCCTCCAGGACCAGCTGGAACTTCTGAGCTAGATTTTCAATTACATCAGCTCATCTTTATTGAAGCCTTCATTGTTAAGTTAGGAATTTTTTAGAAGATTTTTCCAAACTTCGCTCATACAAGTTGTCATATTATTCCAGGCGCTTGAAATGTTGCGCATTCCATCAAGGATGTTAAAGGTCTAGAGTGTAATTCTCCGAAGAAATAGCCAATGGGACACAGTCTACATAGCTTAAATGTTGTGGGGGGGTTTCTCTGAAGTGCTTCAACGTAGTTCACCCATCTCAAACACGTCAA
Source organism: Mastigoproctus giganteus (assembly GCF_048544385.1). Lineage (NCBI taxonomy): Eukaryota > Metazoa > Arthropoda > Arachnida > Uropygi > Thelyphonidae > Mastigoproctus > Mastigoproctus giganteus. The sequence continues at coordinate 144,651,694 of NC_143580.1, forward strand.
ATATTTCTTCAGAATTTTTAAAGCAGAAAATGAAATTTATTTACCTAGCTTCTAGTTACGCCGCAGGTTATTATCCAACATAGTTTGTATGGGAATGAAAATAAAAACTTATACTTATTGTTCCTTCATTCGACTTCACTCTTAAAAATTTTACAGAACGTATCTTTACGATTTTACCAAAAAAATTTACGTTAAGTCCGAATTTACGTAACTTGTCCTTATGTAAGTCGAGGACTAACTATTTATTTCTGGAATAATCTTATATCATTCAAATTTACGAATAGTTTTTTCTGCGAATATCAAACTAAACATCACAAATACATTTCTTAAAATTTGTATTTTGCAATTTGTTATAAACTGGGTTTACAGTTACTTAGAAACACAGATAAGAGATGGCAGATTTGTGGAAGATTTGGAAATTTGGAAACTTAATGGAAGATTTGTATTTTAAATTTTTATTTTAAATATTATTTTAAACATAACTGAAATGACTTTGAAAAATGTATGTGCAGTCGAACCTCTCAAAATCAACAAACTTGGGACCAGGATCCTCTTATTTTCCACATTTCAAGTAGTCAGATTATTATCATAAAAAGTTGTGCAAAATATTGCATTTCTGTACTGCAATTTTATTTCTAGGTACAACAGAGGTTAAGCTTTTTATTTATTATTATTTTTTTTCCTCTCTCCTGAATTATGGTACATCTTCAAGACATCAAAGGCGCATATTGTTTGGATATCAGAGATGTGGTGTCACACAGATACGAGCAGTGCAGAATTGGAATTTGGGGAGTACAATGTGTACAGAACGGATAGACAAGACAGGAAGGGAGGAAGGGTTATGCTGTTAGTTAAGAAACACACAAAATCTAAGGAAGTGCATCCAATTGATGTTGGTGAACAATGCAATGTTGAGTCTGTTTGGTGTGACAAGCACGGGTAAAGGAAAAATGAGAGTAGGTGTGTGTCATAGGCCTAATGAATCTGATGAGTATAATAAGCAGTTGTGCAGAGAAATAGTGGGCCATTAAATCAGAATGTCTTATCATGTGGGATTTTAACTTTCCAAATATTGACTGGAACTTGTGGGTTGGTCACTCGCACACTAGCAAGACTTTTGTGGATTTATTGGATGACTGTTTTCTACAGCAACATGTTCGAGAGGCAATCAGAGGGAGTAATACTCTTGATCTAATTATCAGCAGTGATTATTCTTGCATTAAGCATTTGCAGATAAAGGAACCACTGGGTGACAGTGATCACAATGTACTGATATGGAATTACTTAAAGATGTAACTACCATCAAGGTTAAAAGGGAGGGCTTTTGCTTTCGTAACGGTGACTACGGGGATCTCAGACAGTTTTTAAATTCTGTACAGTGGGATCAACTGATGATGCTACCAGTGTTGAATTCTAAATGGGAAGCCTTCAGGGACTTAATTTTGGAAGCTACTAGGCTTTTCATTCCAACTGAGAAATACTGTTCAAGGTTTAGGCCTAAATGGATGTCAGATGAATTGATGAGGCTTGTAGCAGAGAAGAAAAATGTATGGGATGCATATAAATTATCAGGCAACACAGAAGCCTCTGGCAGATATAAACTAGTCTGTAATGAAGTCACAAAGGAGGTTAGGCAGGCGAAGGCAGAGTACGAGAAATCTTTGGCAAAGGATGCAAAGAAAAACAGCAAAGAGTTCTTTACTTATGTAAACTCTAGAAGGAAAGGGATGAATCAGATTGGACCACTTAACATAGATGGGTTGACTGTTGATGATTATGCTCAGGTAGCTCTATAAACTGAATGAGTATTTTGCATCAACATTCACACGTGAGGAGTAATTCAATGAGGGGAGTGCCAGAAGTTTATCAAACTCTAACAGGGAGCTAAGTGATTTTGTAATAACTGAGAGCGAAGTGGAGGAGAAATTGTTGAAGTTAAACATAAAAAAGGCACCTGGGGTGGACGGGATCTATCCAGTTATATTAAAGGAGGTAGCAAAGGAAGTAAGCAAATCCTTAGCCAAAATTATGAGAGCTTCCTTGGACTCAGGGGAGGTCCCCATGGACTGGAAGTGTGCAAATGTATTCACAAGGGGATTCAAAAGGTGACACAGGTAACTATAGACCTGTTAGTTTAACTTGTGTTCCGGGGAAAATAATGGAAGCACTGGTTAAAGAATAATTGCAGGATCATCTAGACAAGCCTGCAGTAATAGTTAAGACACAGCATGGGTTTGTTAAAGGGAGGTCTTGCCTGACCAATTTGATTGGACACCATGATGTGGTCACAAAGGAACTGAATGCCAAAAATAATTTTGATATCATATACTTGGATTTCAGGAAAACTTTTGATACTGTTGCACATGGAAGACTGCTGTACAAATTGGAGAGGTATAGCATTAAGGGTAAGTTGCCACAATGGATAAAGGGATGGTTGAGTGGAAGATGACAGAGTGGTAATTAGTGGACACTGTCTTCGTGGACTAATGTTATTAGTGGAGTTCCCCAGGGTTCAGTTGGGCCCATTGTTGTTTTGTGTATTTATCAATGATATTGATGAAGGTATATCAGGTTTAATGTCCAAATTTGTGGATGATACAAAGGTTGGAAGGGTTGTTAACGACAGTAAAGACAGTATGCTACTCCAACTGGATCTAGATAAGTTGGGCAAATGGGCTGAAAAGTGGCAACTGAAGTTTAACATTGACAAATGCAAAGTACTGCGTATGAGTAGCAATAACTGAAGAGAAATGTACCAACTGTGTGGTACTACACTCATGGAAGTAGAAAGTGAAAAAGACCTGGGGTAATTGTACAGTCAAATATGAAGTTCACTGAGCAGTGCAGAGGGGCTGCCGTGGCATGTCATGGAGTCTTGTCAGTGATATATAGGAATTTTGCTAGCAGGGACAGGGAGGCAATTATTCCGTTATACAAGGCAATCACGGGGCTGAAGTGGGTCAATGTTGGGCCTCAGTAGGGGTCCAGCGGCTAAATGACCAAATGAACAACGGTACACGACACTACATATGTACAATATCCATACACTTTTGAATCTCTGGCATTTCCAGTAAACTGGCACACCCATCACAATGCAAGCAATGCAGAGATGGGGGAAAACCCCTGGTGCCGCTTGACACCAAACACACTTTACACTTTATACAAGGCAATGGTCAGGCCACACCTGGAGTACAGTGTACAGGTCTGGAGGCCTCATTTTAGGAAGGATGTTGAGTTGCTAGAACGAGTACAAAGAAGGGTAACAAGATTGGTGAGGGGAACCAAGGGGTGCTGTTATGAAGAAAGCTGCACATTACAGCACCTGGAGAGTAGGCATGTGTGCGAGGTAATCTGATTGAGGTGTATAAAGCCTTGAATGGGTTGAGCAAGCTGAATGCTGATGGGGTTCTTCCTCTTGCTCAGATTAAGAATCTGAGGGGGCACAGATTCAATTTGAGGAAAGATAGTTGTGGAAATTTGCCTTTAGCCAGTGAGTAGTTGATGTGTGGAACAGACTTCCATCTTTTGTTGTTTAAGCCTAAATAAATTTAAGGCTGAGCTGGACAGCATTTGGAATGAATGGAGGGGTGAAATGGGAGGGTTTTTTTTTTGTCTGATGCCGCATAAGCTTGCTTTCTTTCATCGTATGCCTCTACTAATGCTAATCTTGTGCATATTTCTGTGCTGAATCTAAATTTAGTTGTTGCTTGGCTTCCACAGATTTAGGGAGGAATGTATTACTTCTCTAAATACAGTTATTAGAATTTTAATAGAACTTTAATGATTATTACAATAAATGGCATAAAATTATATATATATATGTTATTTGTGAGGTTTTTGTATAAGTAATTTGTATGAAACCTACTTGCCTATCTTGCGACTGGCTGCATAATTATATTAAATTATATATACACATATAATTAAATAAAAAATATATATTTATTTGTTGTTTGTGGGCCATCCCAGCCAAACTGTTGCTGCTATGCCATGTATCATGCTGAGAAAGGCCGCAACCAGTGTAGTGGTGCACCCATTTTGTCGTGTAGTGTTAAGTAATGTTGTTATTATTTAATGACTAGTTGGTTTGTCCAGGAAGTTTCAGAGTTTACAGCTGAACTATTCTCTTCATTTCAGTTTACATTCTGATATATTATTATTCTATCCTGATATGTTTATCAGAGTCAGCAAGATCCCACCCTACTACCTCCATCGGTAAAGGTAAAGTCAGTGATAGGGATCGTGTGCATATCTTCATCTTGGTTGGCTACACTGTGGACCACCACTTATTTCAGGTACTAAAGCAGCACCATAAACTGCCATAAGTATATTAACTTATTTGGTCCTAACTTGGTTAATCCATGTGAATCATGAACTTCCTTTGGAATACTGACTTATTAGTTGCTAACTTATTTAATCTACTTGGATCATAAGCAACACCACAAACTTCCTTTGAAGAAGAATTATCTTTTTATGAATTGCTGATAGAGTAATTTTGAAGTTGATCATGGACAGGAATGATGCGAGAAAGCAGAAAAAAAAACCTTCCCATTTCACCTATCCAGCTCCTCCAACAGTTTGTATAGTTCTTCCTTGAATTCATTCAAGCTATCCACTTCCACATCATCACATTGAAGTTTGTTGCAGCAATCAACCACCCACTAGTAAAGGCTAACTTCTGCACATCTATTCTGCAACCCTCCTTCCTCAGTTTGAATGTATACCTCCTCACTTGCATAGCCTGAGTAATTTAGAGAATGTCATATCAGTTAACAGGTTAGATCAAAGGCTGCATCATGATAATGTCATGTTCAGTCAATGCAGGTTACAGGCAGCACCATGAACTGCCAAGCCCCAGGTGGTAAGGAATATTATAAAGGAGTATACTAGTGCTATGAAATGCAGCTCATAAACTGTGGTCCTATCAGCGGTTAAAGCAACAATATTAACTGCCAGATTTCGAGGCAGCACCATGAACTGAGAATGAAGATATGTTTTCTGAGCAATGCAGACAGGCCCAGTATAGCTCATGGGGCTTTCTTGATATGCAAAAATTTTGCCAGCAGGGATAAGGAAGTGATTATCCCATTATATAAGGCAATGGTTAGGCTACGTCTTGAGTACTGCATACAGGTCTGGAATCCTCATTTTAGGAAGGATGTGGATCTGTTGGAACAGGAGAGTAGCAAGATTAGTGAGGGGAGGAAAAGGGGTGCTCTTACCAGGAAAGTGTAGACTAGGCACGTGTGAAGAGATCTTATTGAGGTGATTAAGGCCTTGAATGGATTGTGTAAGTTCAATGCTAATGGAATCCTTCTCTTGCTTAGACTACACATGAGGGGGGCATAAATTGAAATTGAGGCAGGATAGTTACAGGTGGGATGAATGGATATATGCCTTCAGTGTGGTTGATTGTTGGAACAAACTTTCATCTGATGTTGTGGAGGTGGGTAGTGGGAATAAATTCAAGAATTTTTTTATTTTATTTTATTTTATTATGAATAAAATAAAAATAGGACTATATAAACTGTTAGAGGTGATGAACAGGTGAAATGGGAGGTGTTGGCTTTTTTTTTTTTTTTTTTTGGCTGATGTTATATAACCTTATTTTCTTGCATCATATGTTACTACTGCTACTAATAATAATAATAAAAATTGCAAAAGTTGCTTCATTGGAACTACCTCCCCCAAGTGTGAAGTGACGGCTAAGGCAGAGAGTGGTGCCATCTGGTGTTCCCCCATAACTACCACCCACCACTGGATGTCAGAGCTAAACAGGTCCACCTCCATAGCTGGATGAAGATGAGTTGTAGAAATATTGAACATACTGCATCGAGTGGTGCAAGATAAAGTCACTTGCAGTCAGGCAGAGGGGTTGGTTTGAAAAGTTGAAAGGTTGCTTTGCTTAGGCAGAGGGGTTGGTTTGAAAAGTTGGAGATAGCCTTTCATGGATGACAGTGGAGTCAATGGCACCATCTCCTGTATGGCTACCACAACTGAAGGGCAAGACCATCCAGCCCAATCAACTGGAAGTGCTTCTTGTGCTAGCAACCACCTAGATGGAAAGAAGAAGCCAATGTATGAAGTGGAGTATCAAAATGATTATGCTCATCATGCTACGAAGTAATGAAGCTAGAGACAGACATGACAATATACAGGTCGAAACTACTTACTAAGTGGTTGGAATGATTTCCAACTGTTCAGGTCATCAAACAGCGATTAGCAGACCATAGACAGACCATTGTCAAGAAGAACCCGATAGCTCCTGCAATCTTGAAAAAAACTCAAGCAGGATGTGAACGACCAACTACAAACAACAATGAATACGGACACAACAGAACCAGAATTGGAAGAGGAACAGCAAGTACAAGAACTACAACCCAAAGCAGCTGAAGTGGAAACAGATGAGATTGCAATATCCAGAATAGAATAAGAGTGCAAGAAAGACTTAGCAAAATTCAAGAGAATGGATCCCATAAAGACCCACACCATACCGAAACAGAGGCTCAACAGAATCCTGTGGCAAGTTACAGACCACTCAATAAGTGAATAATACCAGATTATATCAACAACAATGAAGTAACCCTTCTGCACAGGCATTTACTCTGCCGTTGTAGCAGCCACCAGGGTTAGTGGAAGAGAAACCAGAGACCAACAAAACACAAAGATAAGGAACCACTAGTCTGGGAAAGAAGGCTACAGCAGAAGATAGAGAAATAAGAATGAAAATAGGCCAACTGGGGTAACAGAAGTAAGAAGCTGATCAGTAAAGTGAAGGCCATCCTCAAGAAAGACAACATCCATAGTAAACACGAGACCTATAATCAGAGGATTGAAGAATACCTTGACACTCTCAAGCAGCAAATCCTGGCACTCAGTAAGAGACTTCGCGATTACAGGGAGAGTGCTCATACTAAAACTAGAGCCTTTTACAGGAAATTCAGACAAGTGGCGAAGGAAGGCACAAAAAAAAATATATAATAATAATAATAAAATAAAATTAAATAAATAAAAATAATAAAAGAAAAGAAAAGGAAATAGACAACCTGTGAGGTTTCCCTCCTCATTCAGGTAACTATCCAGCTGACCTCCGAATTTCCCCAAACTGTCAGCCTCTACCACCCATATAGGTAACTTATTCCAGTAATTTATAACTCACTGGCTAAAATAAAACTTCCTGCAATCCAGTCTAAGCATCACCCCCATAACTTGAATTTATGGCCCCTAGTTCTAGAATCTTATATAACTGTGAAAATGTTGGCCTCATTCATTTAACTTTTGCCTCTCAGAGTCTTAAACAACTCAATCAAGTCTCCTCTAAGGTACCTAGTTTCCAAGCTGTGCAACCCCTATATTTGAAGTCTTTCCTCATATGGATGCCCTTTTGCCGATCTTTCCAGGTGAGTTACTTGTCTTTGGATCCTTTCACGAAGCTTTTCTCCTGTAAACACTGTAAATACTTTTCTCTGTAAGTTCCTAGCTTACCGTTTGCACTGTTAGCTTAACAATTAAATTTTGTAAATTTGAATGGGGAAAACAGTTGTATGTAAAGTTCACTCTTCAGTGCATGTATTTAGCCAGCAGAATATAGCTGGCATATGCGTGTAGTTTGTGCTATATGCTCATGTTCAATAAATACAGAAAATTTGTTTTTATTTATTATATACAGGGTGATTCACTACCAGTGCGACAAACTTGCAGGAGGTGTAGGGGGCACAAAAACGAATTGGAATCACATAGCATTGCAGTGTCCGAAATGCCTTCCTCATGCGGTAGAGGACGTTGAACGGGAGGTCGCGTGAACAGCGATCCCATTGGAAGTCAGCATTTGCGAACCGGTTCCCAAGGCAGTAGGATGGACGAGTATTTAAACGTTGAACTGGCCGACATGCACCTCGCGTATGGAGCTGCGGACTGTAATGGGCGCCCCGCTCTGCGCTTGTACCAGGAACGTTTCCCGCACAGGCGTGCTCCTCATCATACGATTTTCGCACGTGTGCACAGAAGGTTATGCGAGACTGGTTGTTTCATGAGAGGTACCATGAATCAAGAGCAAACGATGAGGACGCCAGACAATGAGGAGAATGTCCTACGTTTTTCAGAAGGCAATCCGAGTACGAGTACTCGAGCGATAGGCCAATGATTGGGTATTTCCCAATCCACTGTATGGAGGATACTGTCAACAAACCAAATGAGTTCATACCATCTGCAACGCGTCCAATCATTGGAGCCTGCGGATTATCCACTCCGGAGGACTTTTGCTACTTGGTTTCTTCAACAGAAACGGTTCGCAAATGCTGACTTCCAGCGGGGTCGCTGTTCACGCGACCTCCCATTCAACGTCCTCTACCATATGACGAAGGCATTTCAGACCCTGCAATGCTATGTGATTCCGATTCGTCTTTGTGCCCTTACACCTCCTGCAAGTTTGTCGCACTGGTAGTGAATCACCCTGTATATATATTTTTTCAGATAAAATTGGTTTATATTTGTTGAAATTTACATTGACATTTTTGGATTAAACTGGGGAGAAAAGAACCAGCTCATTAGAAATTTAAATTTAGAAATCATAAATTTAAATGGCAATATTTAACCCAATTTTCACAACAAACAAAAAAAAAAAAAAAAAAAAAATGTTAAAAAACAACAACTAGCCTAAAAATGAGGAAGTAGACCTCAGTGCCTTTTAATTTAATTGAATTTTTTAATTGAATTTAAATGCTCTTTTTTTTTTTTTTTTTTTTGAAATGCTATTTAATTGTAGGGTGACACTAAGGCAACTTATTGATAACCCTCTCAACACGAAGAGAACAATACTACTGCAAAAGATTCAAGTAAATGGGTTGTTTTTAAAAGAAAGGATTCAGATTTAAAGATTTCCTGTAAAAATTTAATTATTTTCTCCTGAAAATAGTGTAAATAGTTTTTTCTGAAATTCTCCCACTTTCCTTTTGACTGTTAGCATGACAATTAAATTTTGTAAATCATATATAGCATTGCTACTTTCATTAATGTTTCAGACCTTTTTTTTTTTAGCACTTTGATGTAAACAAAAAACTCTTGCCCCTTTCCTAAAACAGAAAGTTTTGAGCATTCAGATTTTTGTATCTCCCTCTCAAATATGAATGGATTTCTTCATTACTGCTAACTCCAGTTTACTGTGGCAATACCTTGTTGGGCCCATTCTCCTGCTCACCAGCCTAATATAGTATTTACTTATCTTTCTCACTAAAATTGGAAAAATATATTTTTTTTCTATTTTTAAAATAATTATTTTAAAAATTCTGAATTTCATGGCAAAGCCATAAATACAAAATTTTTAAAACAATTTGCAAATTTCTGCTTGAAATTTTGCTATTCATCACTGAACTAGTTGATCAGTGGGTGTGGTTGTATGTATAGCATAAAATATGTGGAATGCACAAAAAAAAGTTGCACTATGATACATTTAACAATAAACTGTATTTTAGCATTAGCATTAGTAGAGGCATATGATGCAAGAAAGCAAGCTTATAGAGCATCAGCCAAAAAAAAACCCCTTCATATTTCACCCATCCAGATGTTTGTCTAGTTCTGCCTTTAATTTATTTAAGCTGTCAACTTCTACAATGACAGAGGTGGTAGATGACTCTCATCAACCGGTGCAATACCACCACTTTTTTTTAATTGGAGGCTTGAAGTGGTGGAACCCATGTTTAGTCCCCAGAGCTAAGTTCCGGTCAACCCTTCTCCATTTCTTCCATCATGCAGTATGACTGATGACTTTTGAGGTTATGATGGACATCATGGCGAGATCCAATTGTCCTTACATTTCGAAGGTACAGCTCTAAATCGGGTGTTTGCAGGCTGGCCGCTAGTTAGTACACCAGACCGAACCTATTGGTAACTCTTTAGGAGGCTTCCAGATCAGCTAGTGTATAATCTTGCTACCTCTACTCTGCCAGATAGTGACTGGAGGGAGTCCGAGTAGTGTGTATGCGGGGACCACGCATTGTCGAGGCCACGTTATGTCAAGGAGCTGGGTATATTCTTACCATGCAGGTAAGAATATCCAAAAATTTCATTACTTCATACGATATGTTTCCCCCCCCCACACACACACTTTTTCTTACTATTGAATACACCATGAATTGTCAAACTAATAGAGTAAGCTTATCTGCAAAAAGATCTAAACCTCCCAAACACTTCCTAGTTCATTTCAAAAATATATGTGGTCTCAATTATAATCTAAGTGATGTCCATTTCCACTTGCAGTCTGCCAAACCCCATGCACTTTTTCTGACAGAATCTCAGTTATCGGTTGATTCAACTACTGCTCATCTCACTTGCCCAAATTATTCGCTGTACGATTTCTTTCACCTCAAAGGTGGTACTTGTGCATATGTCCGTTCCGATATTCCCTGTCAGAGACTTGGTAATTAGGAATCTCCTTTTTTCGATCTTCTCTGGCTTAAAATCTCTCTACCTCATTCTGTCAAATTCATCCATTGTTTCTACCGTTCTCTCAACTCCATTAATCACTTGAAGCTCTTTGACTTCTCTCTTTGCAACTTGACTTTCTCCAGTCCAACTTTCCTAACAGTGAGGTAATTTTCCTTGGTGATTTTAATGTTCACTACTCCAGCTGGCTTCCGTTTCTAGTCACGCTAACCCAGCTGGTAGTGATGCTGAGGCTTTTGTAATTTATAATGACCTTGCACAGATTTTTCATTTACCTACAAGAATAACGGACAATCCTAACCATACAGCCAACACGCTTGATCTTTTTCTCACAAACAACCCTTCTAATTACACGGTCGAAGTGAGTGGTCCTTTAGGCACCTCATATCACAACTTAGTGATTTTCTCTTCTCCAGTGGAGCCTTTATCTCACAGCTATTCCCAACCTCGTGTTGTTTGGCATTACAAGGATGCAAAATGGGATGACCTGCGAGATTTCTTTTCTTCTTTTCCTTGGTCGGATTACTCTTTCAAAACTTCTGATGTCAATGTTTGCTCAGATCGTGTCAGTGAAATTATTCTTGTAGGAATAGTATCCTTTATCCCACACTCCACTTTAAAACCTTGGTTTTCCAATAAATGTTCTAAGCACTGTTCAAGAGAAGAACGTTGCATATCGTAATTGGCTCGTTTCCAATTCTTCAGTTTCATTTTCTGCCTACACCAAAGCTTGCACCAAAGTTTGGACTAATTAATAACTGCTTTACAATTGTAAAGCAGTTATTAATTAGTCCAAACTAGATTTTGAACAGGATAAGAGTAGAAAACTTGCTTCTTGCCCTAATGGTAGCTGAGCATTCTGGTCTGTTGCCAAAGCTATTGGCCATAACTTTTACCCATCTCTGCTCCCACCTCTGTCAAAACCAGATGGTTCTGTTGTCACTTCAGCCAAGGATAAAGCTGACCTGCTAGCATCCCATTTTATATTGTCTGCAAACTTCGACATTCAGCTTGATATACTTTCATCAGTATCATTAAAAAGTACAGAAAACAGCAGTGGACCAAATGCTGAATTTTGAGGGACTTCACTAATAACACTAGTTCACGAAGAGCAGTATCCATTGATTACCACTCTGTCTTCTCCCACTAAACCATCCCTTTATCCATAGCAGCAATTTTCCCTTAATGCCACACTGCTCCAATTTGTATAGTAGTCTTCCATGTGCAACAGTATCAAAAGATTTCCTAAGATCCAAGTATATGATATCAAAATTTTTTTTGCATCCAGTTCTTTGGTGACCACATATATCGAATCAAATTAGTCAGACAAGTCTTCTCCTTAACAAAACTATGCTGTGTCCAAACTATAACTGAAGTCATTACTAAATGATTCTGCAGTGCTTCTTTAATCAGTGCCTCCATTAATTTCCCCGGAACAGAAGTTAAACTAACCGTTAATTACTTGTGTCACCCTTTGATCCCCCCTTTGTGAATTTCGGTCACATTTTCACATCTCCAGTCTATGGGGACCTCCCCTGAGTCCAATGAAGCCCTCATAATTATGGCTAAGGGTTTGCTTACTTTCTTTGCTGCCTCCTTTAATATAATTGGATAGATCCCATCCACCCCAGGTGCCTTCCTTATGTTTAACTTCTACAATTATTCCTTCACTTTGCTCTCAGTTATTACAAAATCATTTAGCTCACTACCTGAATAACTCCTAATGTACAAATGTAGATGCAAAATACTCATTCAGTTTGTCAGCTACCTCAGCAGGCTGATCAACGGTTGAACCATCAATATAAAGCGGATCAATCTGATTCATCCCCTTCCTTCTCGAGTTTAAATAAGTAAATGAAGAACTCTTTGCTGTTTTTCTTTGCATCCTTAGCCAAGAATATCTTGTAATCTGCCTTTCCCTGTCTAACCTCCTTTGTGATTTGATTACAGAACAGTTTATATGTATCGTATCCCATGCATTTTTCTTCTCTGCCATGTGTCTCATTAGTTAATCTGACATGCATTTAGGCCTAATTTTTTTTATTGTATGTGGAAAATGCAAAGCTAAATTTGATTTAAATGTAATTCAGTAAGGTGTCAAACAGATATTATATAGGGCCTGCTAGAATGACATCTGTCAGATGCCACTTTTTTAAAATTTTTTTGTGGTTATGTGATTATGGGGAAATAGCCACTTCCATGGCTATTTCCTCATAAACTCTAGCTGATTACGCAGTATATTCTGTTTGTTTCAATAGATGCCCAGTGAACAAAAGTATCTACCTCTCTTCAAGGCTACTGCTAGCTTTGACTGGCCAGAATGTGAATAGCTGACAAAAATACAAATGTTCTTATTGCATCTGCTCAATGCCACAACAGAATTTGAATTTCAATCTTGGAGGGTCAATGACTTTGAAATTCCAAAAAATATATATATATATAAAACTCTCTTTAATTATTGGCTTCTCTGAGTTTTCACTTGTTTTAATTGGGTTTAGCAAATCATAATTAATAGTTAACTGTTTTCAATTCAGTAAAAAAGCTAAAAATTAATTTTTTATAATTAAAACAAAATAGGGGGGTTAAATAGTTACTACGTGACTCTCCTTGTTACAGTTGAGGTTGAAAGTTAGTGAAGGTTAAGAAGATATCACACAAGATTTTCTGTGTATCAAAAAATCTGGAAAAGGTAATGTTTGCTTTGTGATATTTTATATAGATGTGATTTTTTTTCACTTTCAAATGGCAGGAAATGCCATTTGAATATTCAATATCTGCAATGTAAGAAGTGCTGCAAATATCTCTTGCATGTTGTTTTTGTAAAAAAAAAGTAGGTCTTCCAAAATGAATGGAACCTATGTTTTTTTAAAGATAAATAAAGTACCCATTATGTTCCCATTGTAAATTACAAACAGAATGGTGGTCTGGCCAAACACAGAGCCAATCTGACTATGGCATCTGAACATAATAATTTACTTATAAATAAATTATTATGGTTATCAGATGCTACAGTTAAAGTTATATAATAATCCATTGAAATAACAATATCTTTATCATTTGAAGGTAAAATCTCATCAACGGACACGTATTTTGTTATTCTTTTACTTAATGTCTATTTCAAGGTGCTTCTTGTATGTTCCCCTACAAATATAGCTCTTGTAATGATTATAATCAACTACTTGCTGGCTAAAAAAAAAAAAAAAAAAAAAAAAAAATCTGGGCATCTATCCTGTATCAACCTTCCTCAGTTTCAATTTATATGCCCTCATATGCATAGGCTGAGCTAGAGGAAGGATTCCATTCCTTTTTTTTACCTCTCACTAATCTTTCTGCTCCTCTCTGCACCATTTCTAACAGATCCACATTCTTCCTAAAATGATCTGCCAGATGTAGTTCTCAAGGTGTGGCCTAACCATTGCTTATACAATGGAATAAACATCTCCTTGTCCCTGCTAGCAAAATTCTTGTATATCATTGACAAAACCCCCATGAGCTGATGTGGCAGCCTCTCTGCACTGCTTAGAGAGCTTCATATCTGACTGCACAATTAGTGCAAGTCTTTTTTCATTTCCATCCCTTAGTATAGTACAGCATAGTTTGTATGTTAATTTGGGATTACTGCTACCTATGATCAGTACTTTGCATTTGTAAATGTTAAGCTTCAGTTGCAACTTCTCAGCCCATCTGCTTAATTTTTCTAGATCTTTTTACAGTAACATAACATGGTTACTGTCATTAATCACCCTCCCAACCTTCATACATCTGGAAACTTCGACATTAAGCCTGATATGCCTTTATCATTAATAAATATTGAAAACAGCAATGAGGCCAGCACTGAACGCTGGGGGACTTCACTAATAACAATAGTTCAAGAAGAGCAGGGCCCATTGATAACAACTCTGTCTTTTCCCACTCAACCATCACTTTATCCCTATTAGTAACTTGTCCTTTGTGCCACACTGCTCCAATTTATACAGCAATCTATCATGTGCAACAGTATTAGAAGCTTTTCAGAAATCTAAGTATATGTCAAAATTATTATTATTATTTTTGTTTGCATCCACTTTATTACTGCATCACAGTATCCAGTCAGTTGGTCAAACAAGATTGCCCCTTAAAAAATCCTTGCTAAACTACACCATAACTGCATTTCTATCTAGATGGTCTTGCATTATTTCTTTAACCAGTGTCTTCATTATTTACCCTGGAACAGAAGTCAAGCTAACAGATCTGTAATTACTCATATTCATCTGTCTGTCCATTTGTCTGATGTAATAGAGGAACTCACAGTGAAATTTTCATGAAATTTTATATTTTGTTCATATAATAAGATTTGGCAAGCCATTCTGAACTTCATTAAAATTGGACAAATAGAAATCTGGCAATTATTATTATTTATTCATACAATTTGTATGGAAAAAAGAAATTCTTAGATTAAATGTAGTTTTAGTATTGTTAGCATTAGACAATCCATGCATACTTCACGTGTATTGTTATGTAAGACTCATGAATGTGAAGAGATGCATATATAGAGAGAAAAGAGATTTAAAGGTATGTGGGAAAGAGTGGTATATATTAAAGAGTTTCAATTAAACTGAATGGTTAAGTTTTGAGAATGAAACTCTATAGTTTTATTCTCAAAACTTAACCATTCAGTTAACAATTAATTACTAAGATTATAAAGTAATTATCTTAATAATTAATTGATAAGAATAAAACTATATTTATTTTTCACTTCAGTTAATCAAAGAAAAAAAAAATCCAGTTAATTTTAATGAAAAAATAGTTTTCCTGAAATGTAATGCACTGCATACATTATCTAACTTGTAATAGAAGTATGTTATCAGATGTTCCTTAAGAAGAAAAAGTTCATTTGATATCACATTTTTAGTGTTTTTTTCATTGGTCCCTAGAAAGCTTTTCTGATCATCATTGCCTCCCTTGCCCTCCACCCCACCAACACAGAAATGTATTCATATAAATGAAAGCATATTACCCTAAAACAAAAAGTTAGATCAAGGCTAAGTTTTCATCCTACATTCTGTTGGTCCTTGTAAAAATTTCAGGTGCATTTAAGATTTCACAGGTCTCCTTACTTCCCTATACAAAAATTGGCTAAATGAAAGTATATTTTTGCATTAATCAGCAAGAAAAATGTGGACTGTTACCAAATTTTTAACCTATATTCTGATGGTCCCTTGGATGGTTCTAATTTCAATTCTGATTTCATAGCATTCCCTCTCCAGTTTCCTCTACAAAAACATTATTGTAAATTTGGAATAGGAGCTCTGATCCATTTCAAAACTTCACTGCTTGCCTAGAATATTTTAGGAATCTTTATAACAAATTTTCATATCACTGGATTAATTTATTTTGTTATAAATCATGATTTAGTACTATTTGCTACCATGCCGGAAATTTAACACACATAGTAGGCACAACATGAAAACATGAGAAGTTTTTTTAGGAGTGGAGATAGTAGAAGCTATCCCCACTCCTAAAAAATGATAGCATTTTCTTAAATATAATTCGAGAACTCAATAGTGTTGTTGCAGCACTGGGTTGCAGTCGGTTGTAATAATTTTGAATAATGATTCCTCAATTTTTGAAAATATTCTTTCAAAGTTTTCACTATGCACAGGCATAACAAACAAAAAGCCAGATAATTTTTTGATTTATGAGCACTTCTGCTTTTGAAATACAAACTTTGGGAGGAAAAAAACAACCACTGAACAAGGTGTCTTAAGTCATCGTCATTTCTCTTTTTTAGCTCTGTTAAAGTGAAAATTTTAAGTACACAAAAACTGACTAAAGTTTTTATCAATTTGAAATTCCATATCAGTAATATGTTTACACATATTTGTTATTCCCTTCCATACTAGCACAATTTTAGGATAAAACCATCCATTCCCTAAATTTCAATTTATTCAAGAATTTGGCTCTTTTTTTTTTTTTTTTTTTTTGAATATTCACAAGCCATTTTTATTTATATTAGATATTTCCTTATTAGATGACATTTCTTCACCTCAATTTTAAATCATTTAAAATTTTGCAAGCACTTAAAGGGAACAAATTTTTCTTCATTACATAATTCACACATTTTGACAGTCTGGTACACAACTCATAATTTCTATTATGCAATATTCAGAACATTCAAATTTTAGTATTTGCTTATTAAATATGTCAAACACATGCATAACATAGAAATACATTTTGTTTAATGGCAATTTAAAAATTCTTACAATAAATTTTGGTGGCTTTTCTTCTGCAAGGAAAATTTTTAATACTCAATTAATTGCTTGTTATAAACTTCACAAGTGAGTTTTTGAATGTGTCACTAACTTGTTAAATGTTACATCTTCTAAAGAACAAAACGTCTTATTAGATAAAACCCTTGTTCTTCCTTGAGTTTGCTTCAAGCTTAGGAAAAACAATCTGGAACCCACATCCAAGTAGGTCTTATCAGTAAAATAGAGAAGATGCATTGACCAGGTATATCATCAATTGGGTTTTACTAAAGAAAATATTATGCCCAAATTTGTCAATGTTTCAAGTGTCAACCACCACAGGAAAGAAGAAATATTAATCAAGTAAAGAAGTGAAAAACTGCTGTATGGATTAATTACACGTCATATGATTCCTACTCTTATAAAGCAAGTTCATTTCCGTGTCCCTACAAAGTGATGAATTTGAACAAGGCATCAAAAGCCGATATTGTTGGGATATCAGAGACATCATATCACACAGATATAAGCAGTGCAGAATTGTAATTTGGGGAGTACAATGTATATAGAAAGGATAGACAGGTTAGGAAGGGAGGAGGGGTTATGCTGTTAGATTGAGAAACACAAAATCTAAAGAAGTGCATCCAGTTGACGTGGGTGAAGAGTGCAATGTTGAGTCAGTTTGGTGTGATGTAAACACTAGGAAAGGGTAAATGAGAGCAGGAGTGTGCTATAGGCCTTATGACTCTGATGAGTACAACGAACAATTGTGCAGAGAAATAGAGTGGGCCAGTAAATCAGTGTCTTGTAATGGGGATTTTAACTTTCCAGATATTGACTGGAACCTGTGGGTTGGTCACTCACACGCTAGCAAAACGTTTGTGGAATTATTGGAGCATTGTTTTCTACAGCAACATGTTCGAGGGGCAACCAGAAGGAGTAATACTCTTGATCTGATTATCAGCACTGATTATTCATGTATTAAGAATTTGCAGATAGAGGACCACTAGGTGACAGTGATCACAGTGTATTGATGTGGGATTTACTTAAAGATGTAACTACCATCAGGGGTAAAGGGAAGAGTTTTTGTTTTCGTAAAGGTGAATACGGCAGTCTCAGATAGTTTTTAAATTCTATACAGTGGGATCAACTGATGATGTTTAAAACAGCGAATTCTAAATTGGAAGTCTTCAAGGATTAATTTGGAAGCACTAGGCTTTTCATACAAACTAAGAAATACTGTTCAAGATGTAGGCTTAAATGGATGTCAGATGAACTAATGAGGCTTGTGGCAGAGAAGAAAAATGCGTGGGATGCATATAAATTAGCAGGAGACAGAAGCCTACGACAGATATAAGTTAGTCTGTAATGAAGTCACAAAGGAGGTTAGGCAAGCGAAGGTTGATTATGAGAAATCCTTGGCAAAGGATGCAAAGAAAAACAACAAAGACTTCTTTACTTATGTAAACTCTAGAAGGAAGGGCATGAATCAGATTGGTCCACTTGATGTTGGTGGTTCAACTGTTAATGATCAGATAGCTGATAAACTGACTGAGTATTTTGCATCTGTATTCACACTTGTGAATGTTATTCAGGAAGGGGAAACCAGAAGTTTATCAAACTAACAGGGAGTTAAATGATTTTGTAATAACGGAGAGAGCAAAATGAAGCAGAAACCGTTGAAGTTAAATATAAGAAAGGCACCAGTGGCAGATGGGATCGATCCAGTTATATTAAGAAATGCACAAGAGAATTAAGCAAACCCTTAGCCTTGATTACGAGAACATCACTGGACTCAGGAGAGGTCCTAATGGACTGGAGATGTGCAAATGTATCTCCAAATAACAAAGGCGAATCAAAGGGTGACAAGTAATTACAGACCTGTTAGTTTAACTTCTGTTCCAGGGAAAATAATGGAATCTCTGGTTAAAGAAGTGATGCGGGATCACCTAGACAAGACTGCAGTAATAGTTCAGACACAGCATGGGTTTGTCAAAGGGAGGGAAGTCTTGTCTGACCAATTTGATTGGATACCATAATATAGTCACAAAGGAACTGGATGCAAAAAATAATTTTGATAGTATATACTTGGATTTCAGGGAAGCTTTTCATACTGTTGCACATGGAAGACTGCTGTACAAATCGGAGCGGTATGGCATTAAGGGCAAGTTGCTGCAATGGTTAAGGGATGGTTGAGTGGGAGATGGCAGCGAGTTGTAATAAATGGACACTGCTCTACTTGGACTAATGTTATTAGTGGAGTCCCCTAGGGTTCGGTGCTGGGCCCATTGTTGTTTTGTGTATTTATATACCAACTGTGTGATTTATCAGGCTTAATGTCCGCATTTGCAGATGATAGAAAGGTTGGCAGGGTTGTAAAAACAGTATGCTACTGTAACAGGATCTAGAAAAGTTAGGTAGACGGGCTGAGAAGTGGCTAGTTTAATATCGACAAATGCAAAATACTGCATATGGGTAGCAGTAACCCAAGAGAAACGTACCAACTGTGTTGTACTACCCTCAGGGAAGTGGAGAATGAAAAAGACCTGGGGGTAATTGCAGTTGGATATGAAGTTCTCTGAGCAGTGCAGACGGCCTGCAAGAGCAGTTAATGGAGTTTTGTCAATGATATATATCGGAATTTTGCTTGCAGAGACAAGGAGGTGATTATACCTCTCTGTAACCCAATGGTTGGGCTATAACTTGAGTACTGCGTACAGGGCTGGAGGCCTCATTTTAGGAAGGATGTAGAGTTGCTAGAACGAGTACAGAGAAGGGCAATAAGATTGGTGAGAGAAACAAAGGTGTTCTCTTACCAGGAGAGGCTTAAATTCTGTCTGTTGCAGCATCTGGAGACTAGGCACCTGTGAGGTGATCTGATCGAGGTGTACAAGGCCTTGAATGGTTTGAGCAGGCTCTATGCTGATGTGATACTTCCACTTGCTGAGATTAAGAACCTGAGGAGGCATAGATTCAAACTGAGGAAAGATATTTGTACAATAGATGTGCCACAGTATTCCTTTAGCCTGCAGATAGTTGATTGCTGGAAAAGACTTCTATCTGTCGTTGTGGAAGTTGATAGCTTAAATGAATTTAAGGCTGAACTAGACAAACATTTTGAGTGACCGGATGGGTGAAATGGAAAGGATTTTTTTTAGCTGATGCTGTTTAAGCTTGCTTTCTTGCATCATATGCCACTGTTAATGCTTATGCGAAGTCAGTGAAATGGCCGCAACCATTCTGTACTAAAAAGTTAACTTATAAGGCTGCAAGAAGTAGTTTTATTTACTGGGCAACAAGAATAGTGAACAGACTGTGCATTGCCCCTTCCCTCCCCTTCCCCATTCACTAACATAGTGAATGGGGGAGGGGAGGGAAGGAAAGGGGAGGAAATAATTTTAGGGAACTTTTCTTTTATTGGAAGCAGAAAAATAATTATTGTATTACGTAAAATAAATATTTTGTGCAACAGTTTATATAAAGTGTTCACATGTATATATATTCTAGGTTAAAAAAAATTCCTTATAACATTTGGTATAAATATATATCCATATTGTTAATATTATTACCATAATAACAATATAGTAATTATATATTTATATATATTTGTAGTAAAAACCCCCAGTAAGGGTGTTTACACTCAGTAAAAACCCTTATTGAGAAAAAATCCTTGTTATTGTTGTTGTAATTATTTATATTGGTAATTTTATAATTTAAAAAATGTGTCGTTTCTCAGCCTGCATTGTCAGTGGACAATTCTGTTATGTGGATAATGTATAAACAAATAAAATTATCAAAAAAGTTCAACAAACTGATGATGAAAATACCATTACATCCTTGAGCAGTATCAGAGGAGATTGCAGTGCAGATTGTTTCCAACTACATAATGCAGATTGTCCATTTGGAATTCTGCCTTTAAACCATAGGTTAAAGGAGGGTGCTCTGCAGGAGATGGCACATCAGGTATATTCAAATCTGTGCCATTAAGACTGCTTATAATTATGGAAGGTATGTCCAGCTGTCGTTCTTACTTTCTTAGCAACATTTCTTGATGAACTTAAGTACTTATGTGATTTTTCCAGCATTTGAAATGGAAATGTCTTTTGCAATGTCATACATTGTTGAAAATGAATTCCTACAAAGGGAGAAAGAATAAAGACTTCCAGGTAAACTATTATGTTTAAAATTTAAAAACATTTATGCATTTGGGTACTTGGACAAAAGCTGGAATGATATGGCACTTAATTCTTCTTCCATATCCTGCTATCCCGACTCTAGTTAAAGCAAGTCAGGATGCGAATCTGGTTAAAGTTTGGAATTAATGCATTCCAGAATCATGTGGGTGTTCAAAAATGTGCTAAGTTGGTGTCCCACATATTATGAGATAACATGAGCCAGATTATTAGAAATAATTAATGCATTAGCATTAGGAGAGGCATATGATGCTAGAAAGCAAGCTTATACAGCATCATCCAAAAAAAAAAAAAAAAAAACCCAATTTCACCCATCCATTAGCTCCAAAAGTTTGTCCACTTCTTTCTTGAATTTATTTAAGCTATCAACTTCCACAACGACAAATGGAAGTTTGTTACAGCAATCAACCACCTGCTGGCTAAAGGCAAATTTTCACATGTCTATTCGGCATCTGTCTTTCCTCAATTTCAGTTTATGCTCCCTCAGGTTTTTAACCTGAGCAAGAGAAAGAATTGCATCAGTACAGTATTGAGCCTGCTCAATCCATTCAAGGCCTTATACACCTCAATCAGATCACCTCCGGGTGCCTAGTCTCCAGACACTGCAATTTGCAGAACTTAAGCCTTTCTTCATAAGAGCACCCCCCTTTGTTCCCCTCACCAGTCTTGTTGCCCTTCTCTGTACTTGTTCTAGCAACTCTACATCCTTCCTAAAATGAGGCTTCCAGACCTGTATGCAGTGTGGCCTGACCATTGCCTTATATGAGGGGATAATCACCTCCTTATCCCTGCTAGAAAAATTCCTGTGTATCATTGACAAGACCCCATGACTTACTCTGACAGCCTGTCTGCACTGCACAGGAAACTTCCTATCTGACTGCACAATTACCCCCAGGTCTTTTTCATTCTCAATTAACCTGAGGTAACACCACCCAGTTGGTACATTTCTCTGGGATTACTGCTACCCATATGCAGTACTTTGCATTTGTCAATGTTAAACTTCAGTTGCCACTTCTCAGCCCATCTGCCCAACTTTTCTAGATCCTATTGCAGTAGCATACATGTCATTACTGTTATTAACAACCCTGCCAGCCTTTGTATGTACTGCAAACTTTGACACTAAGCTTGATATATCTTCATCAATATCATTGATAAATATGCAGAACAACAATGGGCCCAACGCCGAACCCTGGGGGACACCACTAATAACATTAGTCCACGAAGAGCAGTGCCCATTGATTACCACTCCCACTCAACCATGCTTTTTGTCCATTGTAGCAGCTTGCCCTTAATGCCATACTACTCCAGTTTGTACAGTAGTCTTCCATGTGCAACAGTATCAACATAATATTAGGAACATATTTGTTTTTTAGGTTTTTTTGCACAGAGTTATTAAAAAAAAAGCATGTTTGTTTTTATTCCTTTTATTTTAAATAAAGTGTTATCTGACACTATCACTGCACTCCAACTAGTCTGGAATATTTGGTGACTAATTATTTTTTTCGTTTCTCTTTTTAAATGCTTTAGCATATGCATAATGCATCTGTCATCTTCACCACATCTGGGATGGATTTTCATGAAATTTTATAATCAGGTCTTTTAAAGTTTCTTGGGCCATTTCATTAAAATGAGACGAATTTTGCAGTTACTAATATTTATTTTATTTTAATTATATATATATTTTTTTGCCCTCATGTAATAACTGCTGACTGAAGCACCTGGTGAGACTTGACACTTACGAGGAGAGATCTGATTGACGTGTTTTAAGAGGTGGGCGTGAATTCAAATTGAGGAAGGATGGTTGCAGGGTAGATGTGCAGAAATTTGCTTTCAGCTAGCATATGTTTCCATTGTTGGAACAAACTCCCATCTAGGCTAGTAGAGGTTGGTAGTTTGAATAAATTCAAGGAAGAACTAGACAGTTTTAGAATGGATAGACAGGTGAAATGGGAAGGGTTGGTTTTTTCCCCCCTTTAGGCAGATTGAATGGGCTAATAAGTGCTATTGCCTCATTATGAGTTGTTGTTGTTATTTGGTTTTTAGGAGCATTAGCAACTAAGTCCATATTGCTCCAGGGATATGCGGTGGTCATTTCCTGACCTTTTCGCATCCTCCGTATTTGGTGGTCACGGACTCGAACCCCGGTCTGATCAAGAAGCGGGTGCTACGCACTGCTGCTCCTGCCCACCTGGCTACGGAGGCGCCTCACAATGTGCACCCAGGTCTATCGAAATCAGTTCGTTATATGGAAATTTTCTTCGTTATACAGAAACTATTTTCAGTGTTTCCAATTGGTCATTATGAGTGAGCCGTCTTATCTCTTAATAGACTGGAATACATGGACCAGGAATAAAACTGTGGTAATGGTTTAAACAAACTGGATGATTGCTGTGACAGGTTGGTTTCAGCCCCAGTTAACTTCCACTTGCAGATCACATCACCATCATCATTTCAGTGTCGTTCAAATGTCACGTGCAGATCGATTACTAAATGTCACCCAATTATCATTCCGTGCTGGAAGTCTATTAAATCAGTCTATCGCAGCATCTTGCATTCACAGTCGTACTGTTGTCTCTCGAAGGCCTACAAGCATATTTATTGTTGTGTCTAACCTATGATTCTTGGATATGATGTGAGTAACAATGAATGGAGGGGTGTCCAGATATTAGTGGTAGGGCAGTGTATATAGTTAATACTCCTATATATATGTCACTGTATGCATAGTGTCACAGTATGTAACTACATACAAAATAAACAAATTAAAGTAAAAAAATATGTAAATACAGTCGATTCCAATTATTTGGGACACATCGGGACTAGTGCATTTTGGCCCGATTAAACGGCTGCCCTAATTATCTGAAGTTTCACATAAATAGTTAAAAATACAATGGAACCCCCCCCCCCCAGCAGGAGCAGCAGTGCATAACACATTGGCGCCTCCGTAGCCAGGTGGGAAGGAGCAGCAGTGCATAGCACATGCTTGTTGATTAGACCGGGGTTCGAGCCCGTCACCACCAAATACGGAGGATGTGGAAAGGTCAGGGAAGACCACCGCATATCGCGGAGCAATATGGCCTTAGTTGCTAATGCTCCTAAAAACCAAATAACTAACTAACTAACTAGTGCATAACACACACTTCTTGATCAGACCGGGGTTCAAGCCCCGTGATCACCAAATACGGAGGATGCGGAAAGGTCAGGAAATGACCACCGCATATCCCCGGAGCAATATCGCCTTAGTTGCTAATGCTCCTAAAAACCAAATAACAACAACAATGGACCCCCTCTTTACAATAGGTTCACTGTACAATCAAATCATGTTACGATGGACTCACCATAGTAAAGTACCGCTCACTATACAATGTGTAGTAAGTGCCGGTCATTGTGATCACATTTGTGAATTGAATTTTAATTCTATTAAACAGCGATTCTAATTAGCGAAAATCGGAGGAATATTATCCACAGGCTATAAAAGTAAAGATATATTAAGCACAAATTTACCCTTTATTACCTTACAAATTAAATTAAAAAATTAATGTAATTTGTAAGGTAATAAAGGGTAAATTATTAAAAAAATTAAATGATATGTGAAAATCGGAAGAATATATGTGATAATCGGAATAATTAATATGTACATACTAACTAGTTGACATTTCTGTTCACTGACATTTGTGGGTGGGGATTAAAATTTAAAACAGTAAAAAGATAAGCAATCAATAACAAAGAACACGGCACACACAAATTGCAAGTAACACGACACGCGCAAGTGAGAACGGAGTAACAATTTACGAAGCTTTAAAAATAGGAATGAAGAGAAGATTCTGAAAATTAATTTTTTTATATGATTGAAGATTTCGTGGAAGTGTAAACACATTTCACCTTAATAACCCGCAGAATTCCAGCTATCGGCGTTATTACAAATTCAATAAGATTGAGTTTACTATCCATTTATGATAGATTGCACTAACAGAAAAGTCCAATAAACAGGTGACTGCTAATTGTTTTTATTGTTTTATGGTTGTGACCTCCAGAAATTGTTGTGACCCTACGATTGTAACCAGTTGGAGACAATCATAGGGTAATCTCTGGTGCTGTGATCTCCTGCCCCGATGAAATGACAACACCATGCTGTCCCAATTAAGCGAAGTAAACCCTGGCTATTTTCTCGATTCGGTTCTGTTTTTTAAGATTTGCCCCAATTAACCAGTGGCCCAAATGGAATCCACTGTAATATAACAACAATAATAATAGGGATAGTAAAAAATGAGTGCAAGTGTATAATGAAAGCGATGCTATGGAAAACTTTGTCATAGATCTTATTCAGTTGGTTGTACAATGTAGCTGATGTTAACTGCTGTTGCCTTTCGCTATTAGAGCCCCATGTAAAGGGGCTCTAATATTATTGATTTGATTCTCGTTATGGAGCCTAATCGTATCAAAACCAATATGGGTTTGATACACGATGGGTTTTATCTAAGGGGACCTATATGGTCAAAGGGTAAAGGAGTGGTGGTTGAATACCTGGAGGAGATTGAATATTGTTTGGTGTCAGATACAAATATGTTATGGGAAGTATTCAAGGAATTTATCTTCAAAGCTACAAACATATTTATACCATTGGTCAAGTTCCTTAAATGGAACAATTGCCATAAGATGCCAAAATGGATGAGAGGTATGGTTAAGAGTTTAATTGAGTAAAAGGTACAGGCAATACCGACGATCACATGGTCCTGATATGGACGAGTATTATAAGAGAATTCATTGGTGAGCTGTGAATATTTTAACAATGGGCTGACAGTTTTGCCGACTTTTTATTCTTTTTTTTTTTTTTTACAACTCGGGAAATATAATAGATACTTTTTTTTTTTTTTTTTTTCATAATAAAATTATTGCGAATGAAAAACAACGCGAAGTATTTTCCTTATCACAAATAACTTAAAAAGCTATCACAGAACAAATATTACATAAAATACAAACTATTCTAGAAAAGGTACACAAAAATCCAAAAGATTACATGAAAAAAAATTATTACACAAAAATTCAAGAAAAATTTATTCTAAAAATTGCCATATAGAATTTACTTCTTTATTAATATTTGTTGTCAATCTACTTCTGCTTTGCTCAATATCTGAGTGATTGATTATGGAGGAAAGATTTGATGTAATGATCTAGATCAAATTGAAACAAGGTTTTCCATTTAGATTTATGTTCATCCTATCTGCAATGTGTTTAATTGCCGTTCTTTTTATTGTTACAATATTATTCATTAGTGAATGAAAGAGTATCAAGGCTCAATTGTTCTGCATTATTAATCAATTTACGAACTAACTAGAGGAATTACCTGGATATAGGCATGCAGAATGCTTCTTTCCTAACACTCTCCTTTAATAAAAGAATTTAAAATAAAACTAAATGAATTCTCTACACTCGGACAGAAAACATTAGTAATCAAACATACCTGGAATCCGTGGTTTGAGAGCTCTCAACCCGACACCAAAATACGTTGAACCACCAACAAATGTCAACAAGCAAAATTTTAGGAAAGTAAAAAAAAAAAAAAATTTTAGAACAGATTCCTATTCATTTTAATTATAGATACAATGCTTCCTTTTACTTGTTGATGTAGTCTGATGTATTTGGTGTTGGGTTGAGAACTCTTGAACCACAGATTCCC
This sequence comes from Mastigoproctus giganteus, assembly GCF_048544385.1. Taxonomy (NCBI): domain Eukaryota; kingdom Metazoa; phylum Arthropoda; class Arachnida; order Uropygi; family Thelyphonidae; genus Mastigoproctus; species Mastigoproctus giganteus. Next base: position 144,678,222 of record NC_143580.1, read on the forward strand.
GGTATGTTTGATTGCTAATGTTTTCTCCCCGAGTGTAGAGAATTCATTTAGTTATTTTAAATTCTTTTATTCAAGGAGAGTGTTAGGAAAGAAGACATTTGCCTGCCTATATCGAGGTAATTCCTCTCATTAGTTTATAAACGTTATTCATTATTCATTCATTAAAAAGCTCACTCAGCTTCAGCACTGTTAATCGCAGTGGCTTCAAGGATGTTTCTGGCTTTTTTAATTGAAAAGGGATTTTAAGGAACAGTTCCTTAAAATCTCTTTTCAATTGACAAAATCTCTAAAATCATTCATTTTAATTTTATATTTTATTAGAAAACTTAAATTTCTTATTTGTTTTTCACCCTCTTGCCATTGAGACTGAAGTTCTTTCAATTCCTCATTGTCAGTGATATTATGTCAGTGATATTATTTCCTTTATTTAATTTAAAATTACTCTGTTGTGTTAATAATCTATTCTTTAAGGATAAAAAAATGTAATTTTATAACTTATCACAAGGTAATTTTTTAAATGTGTTTTTACTTTTGATTTTGATTCCTTCAAATTCTTTCGACTTTAACACGCTCTCAATTTTAGCTTGTTAGTTTGTAAAGCTTCTGAATGGTAGGAGAGCTCCTGCAGAATATCGCTCTTTAGTGCTAAAAGAAATTCCAGATTTAAAAGTTGATTTAATAATCCCGAATATTTAACTTCTGATTCAAAATGTTTGCACAAAGTGAGATAATTCCTGCAAACCACAATTGTTCACAAGCTATAAGCTGGTCATTGTGGCCTGAACACATGACTGATCTTATAATTTCCACATCAAGTCCTTTGGCAATCATCCTTAAATTGCATTGGTTTTTTGGCGATTGGTGATATCATCCATACAGTTTATCTATAAATATTTCAAAACGATTCATTTCTTTTATATTTTTTATAGAATTATCTAGTGCTAATTTCAAATGATGTCAGGCAATGCCAAATAATGTTTGTAAATCGTTATAAATGTATGGTTGAAACACCAAACTTTTTCCATAGCATTACACTAGCACTATGAGAACAAAATCCGATAACATTTTCTTTTAAATATTTTTTAGATAAAAAAAACGGCTATCAGTGGGGATCATTTAATTCTCGGACCGGTGCAAGATTTTGTTTATCTCACCAACTTTCCATAACTGCTGCTACAGGTGCTCTCAATGATCAATACTGTGCAGACTCTGTGTGCGCATGCCAGTATTTGTCGAGCTAGCATTGTGTGAAGAGAGTTTTTTAGCCTCGTGTCACTGATGATCGTTTTGAAGCAGGTATCATGTTGGACCTACAAATTGAACAGCAATATGTGATTTGTTATTGTGTCAGATGAGGCTTAATTGCATTGGAAACGGTTAAAGAGATGAATAAAGCATATGGTAATGAGTGTCTTGGTAGGATGGCCATATATTCTAATGTGACCAAACTTTCTGGTGTGAAGGGGTTTCTCCATCAAGAGAATGGCCCCATATGGCTAATATTGTGCAGGCAGTGATCACTGCCATAGGTGCCGAGGTTCTGCCACCCGCCTCTTATTAACTGGACTTAGCCCTCTGTGATTTCTTCCCGTTTCCATCTGAAGAAAGCTCTGAAAGGCAAGCATTTTGCATCCAACACAACGATACTTGCAGAGTCACCAACAGAAGCACTTCACAGTCTATCGAAAAATGATTTGCAAGAAGCATTTAATGCTTCTTGCAAGCCATTTTATATAGAGCTGTAATTACACTAGCATGTATGCTTTCAGCGATTCTCTTTTCTAGTTCAATAAGATTATAAAAATCATACGTGGCTCAGAAAGTTCAACACATAGGTAAATAATTAAGACACTGTTTAGTTAATGTTCTTGACTCATCAATTATTGTGCAGATTTTGGCATTCTTTTCTATTATTTTAGTAAAGATTTCCTTTTTTATTTCTTTTGAAATATGTTCACTGTTTATTAGCATAGGCATATGATGCAAGAAAGCAAGCTTATACAGCATCAGCTAAAAAAAAAAAAAAAAAAAAAAAAAACTTCCATTTCACCCATCCATTCACTCCAAAAGTTTGTCCTCTTCTTCCTTGAATTTATTTACACTATCAACTTCCACAATCAGAGATGGAAGTTTGTTTCAGCAATCAACTACCCCTTGGCTAAAGGCAAATTTCTGCACATCTATTCGACAACTGTCTTTGCTCAATTTCAGTTTATGCCCCCTCAGATTTGTATTCTGAGCAAGAGGAAAAATCCTATCAGTATTGAGCTTGCTCAATCCATTCAAGGCCTTGCACACCTCAATCAGATCACATCACAAGTGCCTAGTCTCCGTATGCTGCAATTTGCAGAACTTAAGCCTTTCTTCGTAAGAGCATCCCTTTGTTCTCCTCACCCATCTTATTGTCCTCTGTAACTTGTTCTAGCAACTCTAATCAACCCTTCCTAAAATGAGGCTTCCAGACCTGTATGCAGTACTCAAGGTGTGGCCTGACCATTGCTTTATACAAAGGGATAATCACATCTTTATCCCTGCTAGCAAAATTCCTGTATATCATTGACAAGACCCCAGGACATGCTCTGGCAGCCTGTCTGCACTGTTCAGAAAATTTCATATCTGACTGCACAATTACCCCCCAGGTCTCTTTCTTTGTCCACTTCCCTGAGTGTAACACACACACACACACACACACACACAGTTGGTACCTTTCTCTGGGGTTACTTCTACCCATATGCAGTACTTTGCATTTGTAATGTTAAACTTCAGTTGCTACTTCTCAGCCCATCTTCCCAACTTTTATAGATCCTATTGCAATAGCATACTGTAATTAACAACCCTGCCAATCTTTGTATCATCTGCAAACTTCAACATTAAGCTTGATATACTTCATTGATAAATATGCAAAGCAACAATGGGCCCAACACCGAACCCCGGGGGACACCACTAATAACATTAGTCCATGAAGAGCAGTGGCTATTGATCACCATTCTCATATTTATATTTATTTATTTATCCATTGTAGCAACTTGCCCTTAATGCCATACTGCTTCAATTTTTACAGTTGTCTTCCATGTGAACCAGAATCAAAAGCTTTGCTGGAATCCAAGTGTATGATGTCAAAATTTTTTTTTTTGCATCCAGTTCCTTTGAGACCATGTCATAGCATCCAATCAAATTGGTCAGACAAGACGTCCCCCTAACAAACCCATGCAGTGTCTGAATTATTACTGCAGTCTTGTAATGCATCTTTAACAAGTGACTCCATTATTTTCCCCGGAACAGAAGTTAAACTAACAGGTCTGTAATTACTTGTTGCCCTTTGATTCTCCTTTGTGAATTGGAGATACATTTGCACATCTCCAGTCCATCGGGACCTCTCCTGAGTCCAGTGATGTTCTCATAATCATGGTTAAGGGTTTGCTTAATTCTCTTGTGCCTTTCTTAATATAACTGGATCGATCCCATCTGCCTTTCTTATGGTTAACTTCAACAGTTTCTGCTCCACTTTACTCTCTCCATTATTACAAAATCATTTAACTCCCTGTTAGAGTTTGATAAACTTCTGGCTTTCCCCTTCCTGAATAACATTCTCATGTGTGAATGTAGATGCAAAATACTCATTTAGTTTGGCTACTATCTGAGCAGGATCATCAACAGTCAAACCATCGATATCAAGTGGACCAATCTGATTCATCCCCTTCCTTTTAGAGTTTATATTAGTAAAGATGTCTTTGCATCCTTTGCCAAAGATTTCTTATCTGCCTTCGCTTGCCTAACATCCTTTGCGACTTAATTACAGACTATATTATAGTTTATATCTACCATAGGCTTCTGTGTCGCCTGATAATTTATATGCATCCCATGCATTTTTTTTCTCTGCCTCGAGTCTCATTAGTGACCTCCACTTAGGCATAAACTTAGAACGGTATTTCTCAGTTGGTATGAAAAGCCTAGTAGCTTCCAAGGTTAATTTCTTGAATGCTTCCCATTTAGAATTTGCAGTTGGTAACATCATCAGTTGGTTCCACCGTATAGAATTTACAGAAATCTCTGAGACCACTGTAGTCACCTTCACGAAAGAAAAAACCCTTCCCTTTACCCCTAATGGTAGTTACATCTTTAAGTAAATTCCATATCAGTAGTACACTGTGATCACTGCCGTCTAGTGGTTCCTTTATCTGTAAATTCTTAATGCATGAATAATTGCTGCTGATAATCATATCAAGAGTATTACTCCCTCTGGTTGCCTCACGAACATGCTGCTATAGAAAACACACATCCCATAAATCCACAAAAGCCTTGCTAGTGTGCGAGTGATCAATCTACATGTTCCAGTCAATATCTGGGAAGTTAAAATCCCCCATTATAAGACATTCTGATTTACTGGCCCACTCTATTTCTTTGTATAATTGTTCCTTGTACTCATCAGTGTCGTTAGGCCTATAACAAACTCCTACCCTCATTTTTGCTTTCCGAGTGCTTATGTCACACCAAACTGACTTAAAATTGTATTTTAAGTCAGTTTGGTGTGACATAACACCCTTTCCAACAGATGTGTGTCTGACTTAAGATGAGTATTCCAGATGTGTCTTAACTATTTCTTTATGCATGTTATGGGATAATCAACTCTATCATTGCTGGAAAAGTTCCTCTACATCATTGACAGAATGCCATGAGCTGTTCTAGCAGCTTATTCACACACACACACACACACACACACACACACACACACACACACACACACACACACACACACACACACACACACACACACACACACACACACACAATTCTTGTCAGACTACAGTTATCACCAGGTCTCTTTCATACTCCTCTTTTTTGAGTTCGATACCACCCAAATGGTATATTCTTCTGCAATTATTGTTACCCAAATGCAGACCTTGCATTTATCACTTTTAAATCTCAATTGTGATTTTACAGCTAATCTTCTCAGTTATTGTAGATCCTCTTGAAGTAGCATACTCTGATTACCCATTAACCACCTTTGTATCATCAGCAAACTACAGCTAATCTTCTGAGTTAATGTAGATCCTCTTGAAGTAGCATATCCTATTACCCACTAACCACTTTGTATCATCAGCAAACTTCAACATCAAGCTTGACATACCTGTGTTAATTAATAAATATTAAAAAGAGTAAGGGGCTCAACACAGATACCTGTGGAACACCACTCGCATTAATCAATGAATAGTGGTAGTCATTTTTAGCCTTCTTTTGTCTTCTACCACTTAACCATCCCTGTATACATAGTAGTAACTTCCCCCTCATGGCACATTGCTTCAGTATATACAATAGTCATGTGTGATTTATATATATATATATATACACCACAGAGACATCCACACAGTGTCTGCCTGTCTCTGTTCTTTGTAGGTGAGACAAGAATCAGGAGACACAAATATAAAATCTCTGAGACCAGAAAATTCGATCTCATAAAGTTAACTTATGGGCAGATTGTTGAATACTGGAATAAGTTGTCTGACAATGTGACAGAGGCAATAAGTTTGCCTAAATTCAAAGCAGAATTGCATGGTTACTTTGTGGGAATGGGAATAGTAAAATTCTTCTGTATTATTTTTTTAATTTAATTTTTTTTTGTTTAACTGAACCAGAATGTCTGCTTCCTTGCTTCATTAGGCCACTGATACTAACTTCTCTCTTGGACCTACAACACAAACTTCAGGTATCACTCACCAAAAGCAGTGCCCTAATGCTAAAGGGGAAAATCTAAATGTACACAGACGTCCAACACCAAATTAATTGGTACTGGCATGAAAGCTTACAAAACAGTCAAATATTTAGGAATCATACTCAGTAATCGATTCTCCTTTTGTCTCACATCAAACACTTGAGAGAGAGAGAGAGAGAGAGAGAGAGAGTATAACTTCACATTACTTACTGCCAAAAATTGCTTGCAGAGTTATGCACCCTATATCTCATTTATAATGCCATCTTTCTACTGATTATTGCACATGGCATCCCTGCTTTGTTTCACTAAGCAAATGAGGTACATATCAACTGCTCCTTCCAAATGCCCCTAAATATTACTTGTGGCTGTAGAACTACATAAATTCCTTCCCTCCAGGTTGTCACTGAGAAGGTCTCTTTATACTCCCACCTTGGTCTTATCAAGAAATTTCTATCATCTTTTCACTTTATCAACAAAAATGATACCACTTAGTTCATAGTGTAGCTTTTATGCTACATTTCTACTTTGGCTATGGCGCTTAACTGCAAGGCACATCATCTTGGGCTCATCAATCACACCTGCTCTGCCTGAAGCAATGTTGAGGACCGGGTCACAACATGTACTCCTGTACCTGAAGGGCTGCAGACCTTAACATACAACTTTTACTCTGATTTTGAGAAATCTGCCTCCAAACTTCATGTATCTATGCATTCAAACTATTCAGGCATCTTTTCATTGCTTTCACAGGTGCTGTCTTTAAATTGTCTATAAACATCAGACAGAGAGAACTAGTTCCTTCTATAGTCACATGCCCAGCATCACATTCTCCTAGCATAGGCAATACCTGAGGTTGCAATTCTGCCATATTAGACTGGAATGTTACAAATGGCTGAGAAAACCACTGACCCCTATATTCTGAGTATCAGATTTGTGCTGACACAGGCTGCATTCTCTTAGAGCCTGTATGGAATTCTCTTACACTAGCTGTGCCTCTTACAGTTGGTGTCAGGTCAACCTACCCACATAGGCAGAACCCTTCTGCTGACACTGGCTGTATTCTTCCATAGTCAATGTGGAATTTACTTGCTGATGTGGGTAGCATCCTACTCCAATGTGAGAAATCTCCAGAACCCCTTTCTCTTGTGGGTAGAATTTTTGCTGATGTTAGTTTCATTTTTTGATGCTAATGTAGGATATAGAACTTTCTGACACTAGTGATGGGCATAATCAAATTATTTCCATAATCAGATTATTATCAAATTGATTAAGAAATTTAAAAAAAAATAACAGTGAATCGAATCTAACTGATGTTATCAAAATTTGTTCTTAATTGTGCGTTATGCCACATGGTCTCTCTCTCCATCAGCCACATTCATGTTTATAGCTTTCTATTTGATTATCAAATCCATAATCAATTATGCCTTTCACTAAATGACACTAGAACTACTTGCCTTAGTATGGGATAATAGTTTCTCTATGCTCTCTCCATCTAATCCCCCACTATCTTCCTAGCCTCTGTCCCTGGTAGGATTGTGCTTCCTCCTCTCTTTCATTCCTCACACAATCTGCCACTGTCATCCTGCTGATACTAGGGCTCTTGTCCTTGTGTGAGACCTCAGAGATTACTCATATTTTCATCCTATTCCCTTCCCTCCTTATACTGGAGTGGCCCATCTTCTTGTGGCAGGACGAGGTGCCAGGAAGTCACCTCCAAGTGAACGTGTCTTCCTTGTTGTTTAGCCAGTCATACAACACAGTATGCACTTAAACATGTTATAATATGCAATATACATAAATGGCTTAGCAGATTATTATTTCTACAAAGATAACTAGAAATGAGGGACACCTTGATATTTGTTAGACAAAGGACATAAGGTCTCTCTCCTCCTCTTGGAAAATAAATATTCTTTTCAGTAACAGCTGACTCTGCCAGCTTATGACTTGAGGGTGTCAGAGTAGAGGCTACTGCTTCTACTCTGACTCCCTCAAGCATGTACCTCAGCCGATTTACATGCTTGAGGCTATATTATATTAGGAAGAAGGATATGTTTATGCTGTGTATATGCCATAAACAACAATTTCATCAGTTCATACAGCATTTCCCCCACCCAATGTTTATCTCATCTAAGCCAGTGCATCAGGAATAGTCAAACTGATGGAATAAGCTTACCTACAAAAGATCTAAATCTCCAAAAAACTTTTTAATTCATTTCACAAATATGAATGGTCAGGTCTAATCTCATTGATATTCATATCCACTTCCAGTCTCCCATTTCCTTTTTCTGGCAGAATCTCAATATAAGTTGCCTCAGCCACCATCCATATCACTGGATTTCCTGTCAGTTCGTGGCTGGTACTTGCATATATCTCCATTCTGATATCCCTTGCCAGGGACTTCTTAATTTGGGTTGTTCTCTTTCTGATTCCCCCAAAAGTTCTGTATCGACTACAGTACTTTTATGGAAAATCTCAAGCCCTATCAAATTTATCTGTTGCTTGTGTTGTTTTCCCAAATGATCAGAACTTTGAAATTCTGCTTTCTCTAATCTAAATTTCCCAACAGTGCAGTAATTTTCCTTGGTGATTTGAGGGTGTTAGATGCATGGACCTAGCTGGTAGAGATATTGAGGGGCTTTTGCAATTACTATTCACCTTAAACAACTTGTCCATTTACTTACTGCAGTACCAGTCATTTCTAACTGCATGCCTAGCATTCAGTATTTTTCTCATTGATGAACCTTGAGTGGCAAGTAACTGTAGCATTCTAAAATGGACAGTGACAAATGAGATTTTGATAGTCAACAGTAAGGGCAAAGTTTTAATTTCAAGGAAGAGATTTACTGTGGAGGAAATCCTTGGACTTGATCGATTGGGGTGAAATATATACGAGCCAGAGTGTTACAAGGAGAGTTAAAAAAAAATTTGTATTCACCCAGTAGTCGTGACAGAAGGTTGAAACAAACACCATGTATTACACTTTTTCAATCTAGTCACCCCAGACAAAATGACACATATTTGCCACCTCTAATACACTTCTGCAGACCAGTTTTGTAGAAGTCTTCTGACTGGCCTTCAAACCACGACTTGCCAATAGAAATCACCTCATCATCAGCAGCAGATGTTTTCCATGAATAAAGGATTTCAGAGCAGGAAAGAGGAAAAAATCTGATGGTGCAAGGTCAGGGGAATGAGCAAGATGCAGAAATATTTCAAACCCATACTGCAGCATGTGAGGATTGTACAGTGGCATTATCATGAAGCAAGAGTGCACCTTTTGATGGCTTTCCCCATCTTTATTCTTTTATAGCAGCATATCTTTATGAGGAGATTGGAATAATAGTTCGCTGTCATAGTACAGCTGTTTTGAAGGTAATCTGTTAGTATTACACCATGCTGATCCCAGAAAACTGACAGCATCACCTTTCCAGCATTTGCACCTTTTCTTTTTGGGGGATGGTGATTCTGCATACTTCCATTGCCATGAGATCATAGTTTTGAGATCATAGTGGTGGATCCAAGTTTCACCCAGTCGTGAAAAAATCTCCTCATGCTTTTCTTGGCACATCATGCCCTTTCCTTCTGATAAAGAGTCAGTCAGAAGTCTGGGAATCCATCCAGCATACACTTTACTCATATGCACTGTTGATGGATGATATTCTCCACAGATCCTACACTTAATTTGGAGCTCTGCAGCTAGTTCTTTGATGCTAATACAGTGACCTTCCAGGATTGATGCCCCAATTTTTGCAACACTCTCTTCATTTACAGCAGTTGTTGGGCATCCTGGGATTTCTTCATCATGTACTGAGGTTCTTCCACTTTTGAATTGTTTATACCAATCAAAGACAAGATCATGCATTTTATTGGGGATTACCCTGACTTCTGATCTCTCTTGGCATAATCACATCATAAATATTTTGCTTCTTGTGCATCAGAATTTTTTTTTGCTCTTTGCAGCACTTTCTGAATTTCTCTCAAGCTAGTAGACTCTGCCCAAAAAGAGGACAGTTAAGTTAATTAATGTAGACACTCAGTTGTTTTTGCTGTACATTTTTTATTTGCATGGGTACTGGTTTTCCAAATTGGAATCTATAATTACACTGATCTCTTTGAAATGAGGCCAAACACGTTTATGTTTAAGCATTGTTGGACTTGCATATATTTCGACTTACCAAAAACTTTTAGAATGAATTAACCATTCATTTTATTCTTTCAAATTCTTTCTTTTCAAATCTCCAAGTTAGAGATTTGCTGTATTTATCTTTTTTAGAACAATTTGTCAAGCCATCCTAAATTTTTCAACAACTGAGATTCATAAATTATTATTATTTTTTTGTACATATCACATAGGATGTCCTTATACCGTGTATATATATATTAGCTGAAGCACTGGATATCATGATTTTTCTATGCACTACTTTGTCACACATGATAACAAACATAATTGATTGGAGGAATGAATAAGCAATATGGTGGATGTGCAGAAACAAATTGTTTTCAGTTTGTGTATAAAAATGTTGCTCTTTGCTCATTTTTTAATTATTACTATTTCTGGTCCACCTGAAATGTAATGCACTGCATTATATTTCACTTAACTTCTTGATTTAACAAGTTAAGTTAATTCAATTAACTTAACTTATGTTATACTGGACTCAGATTTACCAGATGTTTGTTTTCAGTGTTGGTCTATGGGGCTGAAATTTGTACATTAAAAATTGGCATAATAAACAGACTAGAAGCACTTCAAAATACGGTTTTTAGATTAATACAAATGTTGTGGACGTAGAGAATAACGACTTGCAGATTCCTCAGAATCAGAGGTGAAGATGGTGAGTTTTTGTCAGTAGAGTTGAACTGCACATCTGGGACACATACTGAGAAACCATAAGTACAGTGCAGGTGATCGTGGAAGGCAGAATACAAGGCATGAATGGTGTCAGAAGAAGGAAGATCTTTTAGCTATGTAACAATAGAAGCTGCACTGCATTAATATTGACAGTCTCTTCTACACCATAAACATAAAGAAAAATGTCTAACCTTTACTGCTAGCAATAACAAAGCAAGAGTGAGACAAGAAGAAGAAGATTATCAGTAGCCTCTTTCAGCTAATTTTCTGCCTTTGCAAGTTCCACTCTTAAGGCTCAGTTTTGCTAGGGAGTGAACATAATTCCATTTCATCACAATTGAAACTGTTGTTTTCTTGTAACTATCACAGGTATTTTTCAGCTTTTCTTTTTGGCTAGTAACAGTTTCTTAAAAATATTTTGCCACAAGTGAAATTTCTCAAGAATCCGTTGGTTGCTTTAAAATTGATAATTGCTAATCCTCGAACAGTTAAGGGGATTTCTTCTTTATTAAAAATCATCCAAATAATGGAATATTATTATTAGGAACTTGACAGAGCTCCTCAAAAGTGGCTAGACCAGTTGTTATCCGCCTGTTCCGATCTCAAAGAAGTCTGCCCATCTTTTCTTTGGTCTTCCTCTGTCTCTTTTTCCTTTTGCTCTATATGTATAAGCTAATTTAGGGAATCTATTATCGTCCATTCCTTCTACATTTTCTTTCCATCTTTGTCTATATTCTATAATTTTTCCATTAATTGAGTAAATCTTTAATTTCTTTCTAATATTTATGTTTGGTATTTTATCTGATTTTGTACATCCTTTAAAAATCTTAAAAATTTCATTTCTGCAACTCGTATTCTATTAATGTCTCTTTGTTTCAGTATCCATGTTTCAGAACCATAAAGAAGTGTTGGTATTGCAATTCTGTTTCTTTTCTTGTTTTCTTAGCCAGAATTCTTTTTATTGTTCCACATACATTTTGAAATTTTGCCAATTTCTGGTTCATATCTTCTTTGACATCATATGTTATATCACATCCTAGATATTTAAAATGTTTTACTTGTTCTAATATTTTATTGTCTATAACTTTTTGTTCTCATCGTATTTTCCCTTTAAAAGCCATTGTTCTAGTTTTCATTGTTGATATTTTAACTTTATATTCTTCTGTTATTTGGTTTAATTTAAATACTACTCTTTGTAAATTATCTTCACTATCTTGTATAATTACTTGATCATCTGCAAATAACCCCAGGGGCTCACATCTAGTGAGTATGGGCTTGGCACAACCAGGGTCCTGAGCTGGATATCATCATTCTTCTCTTTCTTGGTGATTCCTTTCTACTTTTGTGTGTGTGTCTCTCTCTCTCTCTCTCTTTCTCTCTCTCTCTCTCTCTCTCTCTCTCTCTCTCTCTCTCTCTCAGGGTGACTCGGGAATTTTTTTTGGCTGGTGCAGCGTAAGCCTCTGGCTTCCTTGCACCATGTAGCTAATAATAACAGTGTATTAATCCTATTCTTTGTATTTAAATATATGCCTGTATTAATTTCTTCTTTCCATTTACATATCATATCCTCGATATATATATTAAACAGCATTGGTGACAAGCTACATCCCTGTCTAACTCCTTGATTTATTATACTTTCTTCTGTTAATTTATTACCTGTATCTATTACTATTTTTGTTCCTTGATATAAACTCTGTATTATTTTTGTAAGATGCTTTGGGTCCCATAGTTTTCGTCTGTTTACTCGATCAAATGCTTTTTCATAATCTATAAATGCTAAATGCATTTCTAAATTAAACTCTTTTCGTTTTTCTATTATTTGTTTTAATATAAATATATTATCTGTATATATATCTGTACATGGGTGGCAAATTTTCCAAGAAAAAAACACTAAGATAGTATTAAATGTTTATTTTAGACTGTGAAGCTGCAAAATGTTTTTACCCCAGCATGCAGAAGTCCATTTAATCCTTATGGGATGTCAAGTTCCCTGACACTGCACATATAGTTTGTAGTTAACAACAAGGAATTGTATGATGATGAACATGCTGATGCAGTTCCAAAAAATATCCACCACTCCAGAAAATGTCACAAAGTTTGTGACATTGTTTTGCAGGACCATCATGTTACCATTCAACTTCATCTTCTCTCCATGTACCACCAACCCAGAATACTTTTGTGACAGATTCATAGCAATGTATGAAACATGGCTCCATCACTCTCACACTGAGTCTAAGCAACCAAGTACAGAGTGGAGACGTCAGCAATTATCATCCTCAAATAAATTCAAGGTGCAATGATCAGCAAAGAAGGCGATGGCATTTTTTTGTGATTCTCAGGGTGTCATCCTTGGTTACTTTGAACATGGCCAAATTATCACACCTCAGTACTATGCTGACCCAGTTCCAAAATTATATGATGTCATCAAAAAAAAAAAAAAAAAAAAAAAAAAAGGTGAGGTAAGCTCTCCCATTGTGTGCTATCATCAGGGTAATGTCCCTACACACAAATTCCTCCTTGAAATGGCTGCAATTTCAGATGCATCATTTGAATTCGTACTTCACTGTATTCACCAGATTTTGCCCCTGGCAACTTTTATCTGTTCCCAAATCTAAAGAAATTCCTTTTGGTTAGGAAATTTGCAGATGACTCTGGTGTGATGGAGTATTGTTGCAGAAAACTGAAAAATAAAAATACTTTCATTGTTTTTGTTTGTTTGTTTGTTATTTAGGAGCATTAGCAACTAAGGCCATATTGCTCCGGGATATGCGGTGGTCATTCCCTGACCTTTCCGCATCCTCTGTATTTGGTGGTGACGGGCTCGAACCCCGGTCTAATCAAGAAGCGTGTGCTACGCACTGCTGCTCCTTCCCACCTGGCTACGGAGGCGCCTCAGTCAATTCATTGTTGTCATCCTGTTATTTCTACCTGACAGATAGAGCAATATGACACCCCCTCGTGTATAGAGTGAAATCTCTCTTAACCATCTCAGAAGTGCAAACATACATATATGGAATTTCCTACATCTGCCAGTGTAGAATATGCATGCGCGCACACACACACACACACACACACACACACACTAAACCCTTGATTTTATGAATTATTAGAGGAAAGGAAGCTGTTATTTCCAAAAAAATAAAACTTTAGCAGTTCCTCAAACCATTTATACCCCACATAACATTTTAAAGTTACTTCATATGTGTATATATTAGAAACGCTAAAAAAAAGTTAACCTGGCAGTTGTGGCACCCCCAAATGTAAAAACAGTGGCAGGTAACCTGACAAGTGTCAATCTTCCTTTTTAATTTCTGGAAAATGTCTTTGGATTTTTCGAATTCTGCTTAAACCCTGCCAATGTTTTATCATTAAATCAAAGAATAATTCTTAAAAGTTTCAAAAAAAAAAAAAGTTTAAAATAAAATAGAAACATCACTTTTTCCCCCTCCCCCCACTTTTTGGTTTAAAAGATCATTAAGTGTTCAAAATTTCAAACACGGATATGCCATATTCTGCTTATATAAATAAATATTATTAAAAAATTAAAAAAAAAAAAAAAACCAACCATATTTAATACTATAAGTTACTTTCATTTTCTGGTTTATTTTAAATTTATTTTGCTCCCTGCAGTGTAGTGGCCATATTAAGAGAATATCTGGGTTTGTTTTCACATAATTACTTTATGAAAACAATAATAAATCTTTGAAAAATGATTAAGGTAAGTCTGTAGATGTTTATTGAACTATCTGACACTATAAACAAACACAGCAATTATGGTTTTCTGGTATCATTCCAACCTTCATGTAAAAATCCATATAGTTACAAAGACAGTGTCGGGTCACCTGACAGGTTCTTGTGCACAATTCTGTTGAGAAACCTTAAAAAAAAAAAAATAAAATAAAAAATAACTTCAGGAACTATTATAGTAAAAGTTTGACTATATTTATGAAGGTAGAAAAATTTAAGATTTTTAAACATTGATTAATGGTTTATGTGGTACTGTTATTTTCAAGGTCACAGTCATTCTACCGAGTCAGCCATTTTCATGAGATAAAAGAACTACAGCAGTGCCACCTGCTTGTTCAGTGGGATTAGAAATTCAGCATAAATTGCATAAAATTATTAAATTGCGACATCACCATTGTATAAGAGCTACCACTTCTATATAGCTGTGTAAGGCTTCGCAGATCGGCAGCTTAAATCCCTAGCCCTGATAAATGGTGAGGGTTGACGTCAGGAAGAGCATCCGTTCATTAAAAACTATGCCAAAACAAAAGGTGATTGATGGAAAGTAGATGTGTCAGGGCTACCGAACAAAGGATGGGTCTGGTTAAAGAAGTTCAGCTAGAAATGAAGGAGGAGTTGAAAAGTGTTAGAATAGGAATATTGAGCATTGGGACGATGAATGGAAAGAGCAGAGAGATTGTGGATTTGATGTGCCGACCCCATATGAACGTGGGAAGAAGGCGAGGACAAAGAAGATGAAGTGGTAATGTAATTTTTGAGGATCACCTGTCAGATGATCCACGAACACTGTTGGGTTAATCATTGTTATCCTTTTTACCGCAAAAAATGTATTGCTGATTATTTAATTAGCGATCTTTACAACTTCTAAATAATTTCCACTAACTTAGAATGCAACATTGGTTTCCATTCATCATAATGGAAGTCTTATGTTGCAAAATTCCCTTCAAGATCCGTATTAAATAAGATAATTCATTGCAGTTAAGGCAATGAATTATTGGAACATTCAGAATTGTATTTTGAATCATTTTAACCTAACCTGGTTTGAACAAAGTCTAACCTAACACAACCTGGTGGAAACCAGGTTGTGTTAGGTTAGACTTTGTTCAGATTTATGCTAAATTTATTTCCAAATCCTAAGTTGAATAAATTCTTTTCATTCAGAGTGCAAAATTGTCTTAATTCCCAGTTTTTAGCATCTGCATTTTTGCAGAAAAAATGTTTATCTCTTTATGCCTGGAAATGTTCCATGATTGGCTGTTTTAATTTGGTATACTCCAGAAACTCAGTGCACAGTGTGGTACTTTAGGTATTATATTCTGACATGTGTTTGATCATTTTAAAGCATTTAGAAATGATAATATTATTATTACTAGAAGATAACAGCACAGATTAAAATAATTCGCATTAATTTTTAACTCATTATTACATATTTTTATTCTGACTTAGTAACTCGAATAACAGAAAAGTGTGCATAGGGAAAATGTACGAGTATTTAATGATAAAATGAATCGGATAATGATGTTATTTTCAGAAAAGCAAATTTGAATCCGAGTTTAGCAGTGACACCGAAGCCTATGATATATTGGCAACCAATATCACGTAGTCTGAAACTGAAATCAGTACATCCACCACCAGCCATTTTCAGTGGGCAAAATGGAACAGGACCAAATGAGTATGGACTTATGTATAAGGCCTATATTTTTCTGATGTAATGTTAGATACCCTTGTTTTATGACACCACTCCATTTCACCGTCCTTTTCATACAGAAACACTTACATTCCCCAGCAAAATATTTCTGTTGATGAAACCTTATACCAGGGGTGGAGAACCTTTTTTACATTGGAAAGCTATATTTTATTTAACCAAGATACTATTAGGCCACATGCTGAGAATTAAATATATACAAAAAAATTATATTTTTGTAAGCATATTTATAATTTTAATTACAGCCTGTTATTATTGTATGAGGAATTAAAAAAAAAAAAAAAAAATTAGCAAAGATATTTGTTTAGTAAAGATAATAACAAAACTAAAAATGGACGAACTTAGACAGCAAACCATTTAATGACTTTTTTGTGGCTGCTTAATGCCAGATAATAGTTTGATATATGATTCCAACATCATTGAGCATAGTTTTAATTGGTCTTCCAAGTTTTAATTTGTGTAATTTGTTTAATTTGTGTCATATATGAAAATGTTGATTCACAACAGCAGGTTGTGCCAAAACAAGATAGCATTCGATGAGAATGTTGACGTAGACTTGGGTGTTCAACAGCATTTTTTCATGTTTGAAGAGGATCCTTCTTTGCATCAAATAGAGACTTCAGAATATTATCTTCTGAGAGTCAGTTAATTCCATCTGTAAGCCATCAGGTGCTTTAGAGATATCAATCAGATGTGGTTGAAAAGCTAGTTTCAGTGTGAGATCATGTTTCTCAAAATCAGCAAACCTTTCACTGTATTCTTCAATCAGGGAGTCTAGAACAGCTGTGTATTCTTTCATGTTGCATTTCCTTAATGATTTGTTTGTATCCTATTCATTAATTACTTTTGCCAGTAAAGGAAAGTGTCCAGCTGAAAGTTCCAATCAGGTAAGCAAGGTTTTGAAAAAGGTCAGCTTTTTCCAAAATGCCTATATTTTAAGCCACATATCATATATAGATTTGGTTTTACCTTGCAAAAAAAAAATTTAGATCATTTTGCTGTAATATCTCTGCAGAATTCCACTTTTGACAATTCGGCATCTCTGTAGACAGGTGAGCAGGAGCAGCAGTGTGTAGCACATGCTTCTTGATTAGACCGGGGTTCCAGCCCGTAACCACCAAATACGGAGGATGCAGAAAGGTCAGGGAATGACCACCGCATATCGCCAGAGCAATATGGCCGTAGTTGCTAATTCTCCTAAAAACCAAATAACAACAACTTTTGACAATTCACTCTGTTGATTCATTTTCTCAAAAAAGCTTGTGATTTGTTTTCATAAAGATAAAAGTTTGACAAGTATTTGTCCTTGGGACAACCAGCACACTTTAGAATGATATGGCAGATCCACACTGAATGTTTCATCATCAAGCTGAAGCATGTTGAGAAATTGGCAATGTTGTGATGTATTTGCTCGAATGTAGTTTACAATACCCATAACTTTATTTAATATGTCACTTAAAACAGTAGATTTGGCACAGATTCTGCTGATGAATAATACAGTGAAAGGAAATCAGTTCTTCCTGTTGTAATGCAACAAATTCTTTATGTTTATCTCATGGAAGGTGTGCCATCTGTGCATACACTTATTAAATTACGTAAATTGGCTAAAGTAAAAAATGCCAACACGAGAACCATGGCAAACTGCAGGAAACTTGCCGGGCAAACTCATTTCCTGCTACCACAATTTCTCCCTGCATTCTCAGTAAACAGATGGTGCATGTTATTGGTAGTGGCAGTAGAAGTCGATAACGATGTATTGATTAGTTTATCTCATTATTAAAAGCAGATTATTGGAGTTCATGAGTGGGCTGAAATTTACTTAATGGTACACCCTCCAGACTGCCTCAGTCTTAGGATGTTTATCAGCCCCCCCTTCCTGCTGATTTAAAATAAGAAAACGATTTCTACTGCCACCACCGATAACACACACCATCTTTTCCTAGTGTTTTCCTAGTGAAGCAGTCAGCCAGATGAGTTATCGGTGATAAGAAAGGCAATGCTGCCAAATGAAGTTCAGTTTCAAGTGGAAGTGATGCCATATCAACTATATGAGGAAACAATAATATTCTGTAAAGATTAGTGAAATAGTATAAATGCCTTATTTTGTATTTACTTTAAATAAAATGTATCCATTGCCTTTACTAGTTAAGGATATCAAAGTTATTATTTGCATCCAGTTCCTTTGTAACTACATCATAGTATCCAATCAAATTGGTCAGGCAAGACTTCCCCTTAACAAAACCATGCTGTATCTGAGCTATAACTGAAGTCTTGTCTAGATGATCCTGCAGTGCTTCTTTAACCAGTGCCTCCATTAATTTCCCTGGAACAGAAGTTAAACTAACAGGTCTGTAATTATCTGTCTCCCCCTTTGATCCTTCTTTGTGGATTGGGGTCACATTTGCACATCTCCAGTCCATGGGTACCTCCCCTGAGTCAAGGTAGCTCTCATAATTATGGCTAAGGATTTGCTTACTTCCTTTGCTGCCTCCTTTAATATAACTGGATAGATTCCATCCAACCCAGGTGTCTTTTTATGTTTATCTTCAACAGTTTCTTGTCCTCTTTACTCTCAGTTATTACAAGATTATCTAGTTTACTGTCAGAGTTTAATACACCTCTGGCATTCCCCTCTCTGAATAACTCCTCATGTGTAAATGTATATTGAAAATATTCATTTAGTTTGTTAGCTACCTGAGCAGGATCATCAACAGTTGAACCAGCGATAACAAGTGGACCAATCTGATTCATCCCATTTCTTCTAGAGTTTAGATACGTAAAGAACTTTTTGCATCCTTTGTCAAAGATTTCTCGTAATCTGCCTTTGCCTGCCTAACCTCCTTTGTGACTTGATTACAGACCAGCTTATATCTGTCATAGGCTTCTGTGTCACCTGTTAATTTATATGTATCCCATGCATTTTTCTTCTCTGCCACATGTCTAATTAGTTCACCTGACATCCATTTAGGCCTAAATCTTAAACAATATTTCTTAGTTGGTATGAAAAGCATAGTAGCTTCCAAGATTATTTCTTTGAATGCATCCCATTTTGAATTTGCTGTTGGTAACATCATCAGTTGGTCCCACCGTATAGAATTTTAATACCGTCTCTGACCATCATTGTCACCTTTACGAAAGCAAAAATCCTTACCTTTACCCCTGATGATAGTTACCTCTTTGAGTAAATCCCACTTTAGCACACAGTGATCACTACTGCCTAGTGGTTTCTTTATATGCAGATTCTTAATGCATGAAGAATCACTACTGATAATCAGATCAAGCGTATTAGGGAGGCAACTAGAGGGAGTCCTCTAGTTGCCTCCCGAACATGCTGCTGTAGAAAACAATCATCCAGTAAATCCACAAAAGCCTTGCTAATGTGTGAGTGACCGACCCACAAATTCTAGTCAATCTCTGTGAAATTAAAATCCCCCATTATAAGACGCTGATTTACTGGCCCACTCTTATTTCTCTGCACAGTTGCTCATTATGCTCATCAGGTTCATTAACACCTACTGTCATTTTTCCTTTCCCAGTGCTTATGTCACACCAACCAGACTCAACATTGCATTGTCCACCAACAACAATTGGATCTCTATCCTTTCTTTATGCATTGTACTCCCCAAATTCCAATTCTGCACTGCTATGTCTGTGTGACACCATGTCTCTGATATCCCAACAATATCTGCCTTTGATGTCTTGACTAGCACTTCAAGCTCATCAAATTTATTAACTATACTCCTAGCATTGGTGTACATGCAAGTATACATGCACCTGTTTCTACTCTTAGTTACCCTAATACAGCCCATGTATTTACATGTATTCCTGGAAATCCCCATTGCCTTGCTTTCCAGGCTGCTGCTCAATTGGATTTTAATAGAAGCAATGCAAGAATCACTTTCACCTCTGCCAGCAGCTACTACTAATCTATTAGTCTGTGTATCCCCCCAAGCTAGCAGTTTTCCAACCCACCTAACTCTGCCTCAATAGCATCAGCAGATATGTTATATTCATAAATTAATATAAAATAATCAGATCATTCTGATGATGCTATTTTAGCTCATATTTTTACCTATGACAAATGAATATGAAGTGACTGATTTGTTTTTTTAATTTATTTTACAAGATTGATTTATTTGATTCTTTCAATATCTTATTTTTTCTCTGCACATTACAAATATATAAAAAATAGTGAATATGTTACTTATAGTCTCTTTAAGAGTTAATATTTTCTAACCATAAAAATGCCTACTAAAAATTTTAAATAAACCCATTAAAATTTTATTCCTATAATTTATAGCGTATTAATTCTTTGATTTTGCTGGCAGATATTGTTGAACCTCATGTAGTTCTAATTTCAACTGGTGCAAGCACAAGTGGTTTAAGTTCTGCTCATCAACCACCATATGCTCTGAGAAGAAAGCTATCACCACAAGAAGGAACCAGTCCTGGGCCAAGTGCAAACATTGGTGATTCAAGTCTTATGTTACTGCCACGTAAACGGCAACGTCGGTCTTATTCTTCCTCTCATTCCCTTCCTGATGGTATGTAATTTCCTTCAACATATGTGATGAACTTGACTTTTGAGAAAATAGTTTTTCAGAAATATGTTAATCTTTCTGAGTAAAAATTTTTTAGATGTAAAAATTGTACATCTCAGAGATATATCTATGTATTTTTCTTGGTAAGAAGAGCAATTTTTAGCAGTTAATTCACATATAGTATTACAGAAAGTTAAGTAAGCTAAACTTAGAATTTTAAGAACATGGGATACACTTTAATCCTAAGATCCAACGGTCCATTATCCAGCAGTGCCCATTTTCTGTCTATTTTAAGAAAATGGGCAAATCCAGCAAACCACTCCAAGATTATCAGATTTTGTTCTCAGGTTGGCCATTCATCCAGTTGGCACAGGAGCTCTTTTTTTCCACTTATTATACTCCTGGCTGGCTAGCATTTGTTTTGCATCAGTATCTCCCTGTTTACATCCATTTTATCAGCATATTTATCCAGCATATTGCAATACAAAAATGTGGTATTTCTGCTTTGTCCCCACCCCCATCTAAAATATGGATAATTTCGAGATCTTGCAAGGGTCTGCTTATAAGGCTGTTAGATTTTGGAGAACTGTACTTACAAACTTTTTAATAACAGTTATTTATGAACCTTTACACTCTGACACCATAAACAATTGTATGCTAAGTATTGGCACTTTGCTCATTGACTTTCAAACAGAATTAACATACAGGGTAGTCTTGTTATATATTGATGCATTTTCTGTAAACTGCGGTGTAAGTTGAAATGACACCTAGATTCATGTTATAAATTTGTGTTGTAGAAAAGAATACCTGAAATGCAATTATGTAAACATCATGGACATGGGACCTTTTGCATTTTTAAAATGAGTTGGTTTATGGCCAGATTTAATCAGGCATGTTCCATCCACAATTCTATAATTACAATAATGATTCATTTGTTACTGGTTCTAGTACCTAGCTTTGCATGGGTTGCAGCAATCAAAATTGTGTAGTAATTACCTCATTTTATCTGTGTGATACATTTCACAAGGATGAACGGGAACCCTTTAAAATAGTTATGAAAATTAAAAAACATTTAAATATTTTAAAATTATTTTAACTGTAAATATTTATTATGCCACTTTTTTTTTTTTTAGTGTTGTGAATTTTCCTATTTCGGTTTTTGCTGTTACGTGTTTGAGTTACTAACATAATGTTTTCCATGAGTTAGAAACATGGGCTGTGCAGTTTGAGGCTAATAACTTGGAATATATGTCTCAGTTTTTTTGATTCTCGTGGCAAAACTTAGGCAAACGGGGCATTGACTCTATTTAACTTTAAATAGATCAGTGGAATTTATTGGAATGAGTGAAATTATTAGGTACATCCAGATCTGTTTGTTATTTGGTTTTTAGGAACATTAGCAACTAAGGCCATATTGCTCCGGGGATATGCGGTGGTCATTCCCTGACCTTTCCGCATCCTCCGCATTTGGTGGTCACGGCCTCGAACCCTGGTCTAATCAAGAAGCATGTGCTACGCACTGCTACTCCTGCCCACTTGGCTACGTAGGCACCATCCAGATCTGCTGCATGATCATTGGTTTCATTGACTTGTGGAATAAATTTTTTGAGAGCTATTCAAAACCAGGGATATGCGGTGATCGTTCCCGACCTTTCCGCACCCTCCGTATTTGGTGGTCACGGCCTTGTACCCTGGTCTAATCAAGAAGCATGTGCTACACACTGCTGCATGATCATTAGTTTCATTGACTTGTGGAATAAATTTTTTGAGAGCTATTCACATTCCATTTCAAATATTGGATGGAGTAGATTTCCTATGGAACATGACTGGATTACCAATCTTAATTTCATTGACATGTGGAATACATTTTTTAAGAGCTAATCTTGTTCCCTTTCAAATATTGGATTGAGTAGATTTCGTATGGAACATGATGGGATTACCAATTTAGAGCTTCAGTTTATGGGGAAGCACATCCAGTAACTTCAGAAATTTTGTGATATTCTTTTGGGCTGGATTCTTTTGGGCTAGCTAACTCATTGTGTTTGGTACGGCATTATCAGACACACAATTTTGCATAGTCCTAACCAATTGAAACACTATTATTGACCGGATCATTTTGTTGTTATGGAAGTGTTTGAAAATATTGCCTCTTTCAGCTCATGTAATGCTGCAATATTTTCCTTTTCCTCAACCCCATGATTTCTCTTGAAATAATTCCATCTTGATCATCAGACACAATGTCTCCATTTCCCAGTTTAAGCAGGTTTTTAACAGACTTTCAAGCAAATGCATTACCTGTTAAGTGCATTTTCACTTTTGTTGTTAGTTCGAGTTGTTGAAAGTTCTCCCCATGTATGAGGTAAGCCTGTAATTCGTCCACTATGGTTCCATGTTGAATGATTGACGGTATTTGGCATTACTTTGCCATTATTTTGAAGCATGGTATGATTAAGAGCACATAAGGCAGTTCTATGAAATGTTGTGCACTCATCCAAAATGATGAAAAACAAACTAATGCTGTTGCAAGGCTTTTGCTTTACCACTTCCTCTGGAAATACCTGGAAGTATTTCCAGGGGAAGTGGCAAAGCAAAAGCCTTGTACAGATTGAAGAAGTGTGGTATTATTGGCAAGTTATTTCTCTGGATAAATAGATAGTTAAATGGAAGAAGACAGAGTGGTTATAAATGGACACTGCTCTTCGTGAACTAATGTTATTAGTGAAGTCCTCCACTAATTTTGTTTAAAAAATAACAAATAAACTATCTTAATATTCATGTAGTATAAGAGTGGTCATTACTAAAAGTATAATTCTGTGGAAAACTATTGTCATATGCTGTGATTCTAAACTTTTATATGGCAGTAAAAGTGTCATTCATAAATGGCCAATTAATAATTTGATGTAAAAGAAAGGCACATGAACTTAACAGTTGCTCAGTATTATCACACTGATTGAACTCTACTGTTTGCAGAATTGGTGTGTTTTTAGTATTAGTATTAAAAACTAAATAATGCAGCATTGGACAAAAAAAAAAAATGTATTTCCCATATCATCTGATCATCCTCTCTAATAGTTTTTCTAGGTCTTGGAAGTTATTCAAACTTCCCATTTTGACAACACCAAATTAATAGAAACACACATGTACAATGATAATCAATAAAAAAAAAAACTGAGTAAGCAAGTTAGTTATGGTGAATTTAATTTTTCCGAATTATTAAAATAAGTTACACTGACTCTTTTTTTTTTTTTTTTTTTTTTCCTCCAAACAGGCCTCTGAGGTTGGGTATATTCATATTGTAGTTTTAAATGTTTTTCACCAACCTTATGTAGAAATAAAACACAAAGAAAACGAAAACTGGAATCTTGATAACTATGTATTTATAATAAATTATATTTGCCTGTATTTACAATAAATTATATTTAACTTTACAACTAAAATATATGAAATATACATTAAAAAATACTGGGTTAAGAACAATAAAATACATTAAAATATACTAAATTAAAAGCGATAAAACCATAGCTTTCGAAGACTCCTGCCTTCTTCTTCAGCGGTATTTTCTTTGTTCTGCGGTGCGTCTTTAAATACCAGCAGGGTCACGATACTCATCACGCGTTTCATTCCCCCGTGTTCCGTTCTCTTGTGTTATGGAATCGGAAGTGGCTCGAGAGTGGGTCATGTGGAACCGTTCATCCCTTCTGAGGATAGTAGCCTCAAAGAGGGGATGGATCCGAATTCCTCTATCTCTATTAATGTTCACTGTGGAACAGATCCGTAAACTCTCGAGCCACTTGCGGTCCCAGAACTTAAAAAAAAAAAAAAAAAAAAACTACAATAAGTTACACTGACCTCTGCAAAGTCTCTCTCTCTCTCTCTCTCTCTCTCTCTCTCTCTCTCTCTCTCTCTCTCTCTCTCTCTCTCTCTCTCTCTCTCTCTCACTGACTGACTGACTGACACTAGCTGCTGATCTTTTTTTTTTTGCATGCACTATAACAATAAACAAATAGAGTATAATTTTTATGGATTTCTCAAAGAAAAAATCCATAAACATTATTGTAAATATGTTAATTTGTTTGAAAGATATTGTAGAGTTTTTATTATTATTTCTATAGATGCTGGAGCAGCTGCCCATTACCTGCTTTATGAACTTCCCGATGAAGTATTATTAACCGTGTTTTCGTTCTTGCTTGAACAAGATTTATGCCGAGTTGCACAAGTATGCAAGCGCTTCCACACCATCAGTAGTGATACAGAGCTTTGGTTTGTACTCATTTGCTTGTCATTATCTTGTATTATTATTGTAAATTTATTTTATAATAAGATTTAAAAAGTTAATATCAGATGCAGAATGTGGTTGATGTATTCTTGATTTTCAGACATTTAAGATTATAACCAGCAAACTGTGTGTGTATTTGTACACACACTCTCTAATATCGTATAGATCCACCTTCAGCAACAGTTTTGTGTAGCATGACCTCAACTAGGTATGCACAGGTATTATCCCTGCTGATGCTATTCCACAATCAAAATTAAAATCACTTGGAATTGCACAATATTCTTTAAAATATGAGGACCATAAAAATCCATCCAAAAAAAAAAATAATGTGTTCATTGCACTGCCAAGCACAATTCACAACATTTACTACAATAAATCTACAATATTGCTGCAATTTCCATCCATGTAAAGTTTGGGTCCTGTGTCATTCTTGTGTTAGCACTAGCAATAGCATTAGTTGAGGCTTATGATGCAAGAAAGCAACATATGCCTCAACTAATGCTAAAAAAAAAATACCCTTCCCATTTTCACCCATCCGGTCACTCCAAATGTTTGTCTAGTTCAGCCTTAAATTTATTTAAGCTATCAACTTCCACAACAACAGATGGAAGTCTGTTCCAGCAATCAACTACCCGTTGGCTAAAGGCAAATTTCTGCACATCTATTCTACAACTTTCTTTCTAAAATTTGAATCTATGCCCTCTCATGTTCTTAGTCTGAGCAAGTGCAATTATCCCGTCAGCATTGAGCCTGCTCAAACCATTCAAGGCCTTATACACCTCAATCAGATCATCTCGCAGGTGCCTAGTCTCCAGATGCTGCAACTTGCAGAACTTAAGCCTTTCTTCATAAGCGTACCCCTCTGTTCCTCTCACCAATCTTGTTGCCCTTCTTTGTACTTGTTCTAGCAATTCTACATCCTTCCTAAAGGCCTCCATTAAGGAACCACAGTAACAAGACACACACTTCACTGCAACAAGAAATGTCGTGTTAGAAGTCTTTTGCCATTTGGGTAGTCAATATCATGGAATGAACCCAGTTTATAAGAATATGCAGATACCTTCCCCTCCCCTCCCCCCAGTTGACAGTAACTCTCATAATAGCAAAAGTGCCCATGCTCTACCACAAGAACAGCCCCCACAAGAGAACACCACTGTTGATCTACTTACAAAGCATGATACATTTGAAATCTGTTGTATTTTGCTGCTTTCTCTACAGCCTTATATAACTATCAGTGCTAAATAGTAAGATCTGTGATCCATATGAACCCATTTTGTGTTTCCAGTGTTCCACCAAACTTTGCCACTTTTCCTCTAAATCACTGCAGATAGATTTGTCTGTTGTGCTCACAAATAGAGGCTTCTGGGCCATACAGCTACAGAGATCCATTGTTCTGAGCTCACTGCATGCTTACTGGTGAAATGAGTTCCAACAATCTGCTGTTGGTAATTGTCTACAATGTTGTCTTCTGATTTGTGTATGCAGGATAGGAATCACACACAATTCAGGCATCTATCATCCTTTCTCTTCTGGTAGAGTATTTTTTTTTCAGCCAGACTCTTGGTTCTCCTGTTATGGTGTGGTGTTGTGCAATATTAATTTAACTGAACCACAGTAACAAGACACTCACACTTCACTGCAACAAGAAATCTCTTGGTTTATTCCCTATAATCAGGTTCGACAGAGAAACAAATTTGATCAAGTTTAGAAAGACCGTTTTCATCAATAAAAGAAGCAGTTATTTTCACTAAAATAAGAATTGCAAAGAATCTTTTCCTATTCTGTTTTTGTAGATATTGTTTATCAATATAAGAACATTGCACAACAGCAGAACTTTTACTTTAAACATTAAGAAGACAAGCTCTCATAGGCAGTTTTTACTTTAAACTTGGAAGAAGACAAGCTCTCATAGGCAGTATCTTTAATAACCAGCGAGTTTCTAACAGAACCTTTCTGCAACTATTAACACTTTACAACAAAGCTTTAAAAGGAATGAACGTTAACAGGTCTTATCTCTCTCTCTCTCTCTCTCTCTCTCTCTCTCTCTCTCTCTCTCTCTCTCTCTCTCTCTCTCTCTCTCTCTCTCTCTCTCTCTCTCTCCGTTCGTCTGTCTGTCTGTCTGTGAACTTCTTCTCTAGATGGCTGTATTTCTTTATCTTCATGCTTTTAATTCTTACAAGCAAAGATTGTGTGCAAAATACTGTATTTATGAGTTATATCTTACCTTTACTACCTACCATAAGAAACTATTCCAAATGAATGAATACATTTTACCTGATCTCTTCAGCAGAAACTAACAATGTTAATTTTAACTTAAAGGGTGCACAAAATAATTTGCAAATATGCGCACTGAATTTGATAGAAGCAAAAAAGAAATGTTCAACGAACATGTGAATAGAATTATTAAATTTTTTTATCTCTGCGCAGAAAAAAATTACAAAAGTGTACAAATTTACAAAAAGAGAGAGGAGATATGCATTAAATCAGCAAGTTTTACCTTTCGAGCATCGTTGCCGGAATTAACTCTCCAGCTGATAAGCTTGTTGCTGTGCATATTTAGAAGGGGTTTTTTCCAACACATTACAAAATTCTCTGCAGCTGCAGAATCGGCACCGGCGACTTCACCACATACTTTAATGTTTTGGAAACCAGCATGATGCTTGAACCTATTAAACCACCCGTTGCATGCCACAACCTGACTTAGGGTTTGCCGTACTTATCGTTATCTTCATAAATACTTCTTGCTTGAAAGGCCATTAGATTCAGGGACACTTGCTTCTGAATCTGATTTTCCACCCATATTATTAATAGCTTTTCCATCTTCAATATAGCACCTGAACACTGTTTTGTGATCATTGTTGGGGTGGACTGGCCCCTGTGTGAAATACGTTGATCCTTTAATATGTTCATTTATACATGCAGTGTCCCTTAAAATAGTATTCACTATTGAAGTAGTGAGACCTAATTCTGTGCAGTAGATGACAAATTTTGTTCTGCTTCGTACTTCTTAATTAATCATCTTCATTTCTAAATCATATGATAACGATGAAAGTGTAATGCAATTTCCATCATAAAAATTACCTTTTAGAGAGATAAATAGCTTAGTTATATAGCGAAAATTTCAACTTCCCAGGTCTTGGAACAAAGTACCAAAAAAAAACAATGTGTTATTGGGTTCACATTACGATATTTTCACAATACTTCCATT
Organism: Mastigoproctus giganteus; assembly: GCF_048544385.1. NCBI lineage: Eukaryota > Metazoa > Arthropoda > Arachnida > Uropygi > Thelyphonidae > Mastigoproctus > Mastigoproctus giganteus. The sequence continues at coordinate 144,706,255 of NC_143580.1, forward strand.
TATTCCTACGGGATGCAAAATACGTTTCCACGTTTTTTTTAAGTTTGCATTAGCCAACAAAAACTTATGTAAAGTGAAATTTCCGTAACTCGAGTATTACGTAAGTTGGGGAGTTCCTGAATAATCATCAATTCTCTCACATATGAACCAAAGTTCAAGCTGTTCAAGCTTGATAAATTTAAGTTTATTTATAAATTTATACTTAACTGCTAACTTAAGTATAAATAAACTAATTTTATTTATACTTAACCATTAGTTTCAGAACTGAATCTAAACAGAGCTCTTTTACAGTTAAAGTTTTCCTTCCATATATTCCATTCTAAATGTCTGCATGTGAATCCATTGTTATGTTAGAAGTAATCACATCTCTCTTTCACTGAAACAATAGCACCATTGTACTCACTTAAACAGTAAACTTCTAAGCCAAGAGAGCATGTTTTCTGTAACTTACAAAAGTGCAAAATATGAAGGGATATCAAAAAGTTTTTTTCCCTGATCATGTTCTTTGTGTCCAAGGAGGTTGAGATTTGGAAAATATATCATCACTGCCCAAAGCAATACACTTTTTTAATCTTTTGTGGCACTTCCTTATGCTATTTTTGTAGAAGGTCTACTTTGCTCTTGAAACCCTGCTTCTATCGCCGAAATTACCTCTGCATTACCAAAAAAATTGCTTTCTGCTTTCCATGCAAAAATGATTTCAGCTGCAAAAAGAGGAAGAAGTCAGAAGGTGACAAGTCGGGAGAATAAGGTGGGGGTGGGAAGGTGTGTAGTTCTAACTTCTGGACAAGGTCAGTGGCTGTGAGGGCATTGTGGGTTGGTATATTGTCATGAAGCAACAGCACTTCTTTGCTGATCATCCATATTGCTTTTCTTTAATTGCCACATGTAATTGCTTCATTAAGTTGCTTTAGTAATGTATGCACATTGTTATGTTAGAATTTCTGTTGGTGATACCCTTCTGCAGGTAATCTGTAAGTATAATGATTATCTCATCTCAGAAAACTGAAAGCAACACTTTCCCTGCAGATGGTTGCACTCTGGCCTTTTTTGGGAGTTGGTGATGATGGTTGTTTTGAATCTTGTTTTGTTTCTGGGTCAAAGGGTTGTATCTAGGATTCATCCATAGTCACCAATTGAGAAAAAAAAAAATAGGTCAGGATCACTGTCACACATCAATTCAGCAGAGCAAGTCTGCCTTTTTTTTTATTTTTGAAGATATGTGAGCAAGTGAGGAATACAGTGTGCTGCGACCTTATTCATATTTAACTCATTTGTGAATTATGCTGTCCACTGATCTGTACCTTATCCCAGTCTCAGCAACTATCTGTTTAATTGTTATCTCCGGGTCATTCTGGATGAGCTGTTCAGTTTTCTCCATGAATTCAGCAGTGTGAGATGTGGATGGCCACCCACTTCTTTCTTCATAGCAGATGCTCTCCTGGCCACACTTGAACTGTCTCCAGCAATGTTTTACAACATTATACAATGGACAGAAATCCCCATACAGTGGATTCACTGTACGATCAAATCACTTTACGATGGCCTCTGCGTAATAATATACCGTTCTTATTTTGTTAGGGAAGGACTTTCCGTGGTTGTTATCCATTATGAATTATTAATATGTATAACTAACCACTCTTATACCACGTGGAGTTATTAATATATATTTTATTTAAGCATAGCCTAAATCAGTGGCCTGCAAACTTATTTCGCTCGCGACCCCCTTTATTAAATATAAAATTGAAGCAACCACTCAATGTAAAGCCTGAGGGGATGACCAGATTTTTAGAAGAAAAATGGCATTTTATAAATTATGTAAGTAGAAAGTTTTATTCGAGTACTCAGAGATGAATAAAAAAATTGTTTGTTTAATTTTTTAATTGAATACAGCAGAAACATCAAATTCTTATTCTTCAATTAAGATTACAAAACAAACAATAAAAAATGAACAATTACAAAACAAAGCAATTAATGAGAAGGACGAGCCTGGATAACCAATAATATTTGGTTCATATTTTGGTGCAATGTTTGATTTACAAATCTCTTGTCATCTTCTGGATCAAGTCTGGAACACTTTTTTTGATTTATACAGTTAATTTCGAGAACCCAACCTCACATAAATATGTAGACCCGAAAGGTAGCAATGTTTATATCGCCATGTTCGATAATTCTGAATACTCGTCTTGAAGAGAAAGCCAAAAAGTTTTCACAAGTTGTAGTCTTGAAATGAGCACTTATTGCTTTGTCAGATGACAGTTCGATAAGATCTTCCTTTTGCCCAATGGTAATTTTGGGACATGAAGAAATTTCAAAAGCAAAGGGATCATGAATCCAATACAACTTTTTTTTTTCTGGAGATACATTATCTCATTTGGAAAAATTCTTAGCATTGTTAGGTGGGTGGGTGGCAATGATATCCTTAAATTGTAAAATGTCAATATTATAACAAAATCAGATATTATAGAACGAATAGAAAATAGGGGGTTGAGATGGTTTGGACATCTGCTGCGCATTATTGAAGTGAGATGGCCTAAAATTATATATGAGTGGATACCACAAGGGAAGAGAAGGTGAGGATGTCCTAGAAAACCATGGAAGGAAGGTGCGCTATCAGCCATGAGAAAGAGAATTTTGGAAGCTGAAGATGCCCACATCCAGCGACTTTGGAAAATGTGAAAGATAATACGCCAATCTGCCGTCGAACACAGATAGATAGATAAAATCAGAAAAGCATGGGAACATTTCAGTATTATAACGCTCAAATTCAGTATTCCAAAAATTAAGCTTCCCTTTGAAAGTTTCTATTTTGTCACTGAGTATTAATATCAAATATATCAACAAGGGAACTAAGTTTTCCAAGCCATTTTTGATTCGTAAACAGTTGAACAAGGTTCTTATTTTTATCCGATAAAAACAGAAACCAAAAAGACGAATCAACACTTTACCGCTGGATAACCACCTCACTTTCGTATATAAAAGAAGCACTTGCTGGCCTGACGTAAACGAGTGGTCAGGAACAAGAATGCATAGACCGGGGTTCAAGCCCGTGACTACTAAATACGATAAATATTTGTATTGACGATTTATTGTAAACTCTACTGACTTGTTTGTCGTACCGGAGTATAAACAGAAAATTTAATTTCATTACAAAGCATTGTGAAAAGTCTGCTATTTAAACACCTACTTTTTAATAAAGCTTATCACGCTTATCTCATCTTTCAAAACTTCGTGTGAATCAGTTTGCATTTCCTTTGCTGCTAATGCTTCCCTTTGTATAATGCAATGATTAAAAACTATTTAGAGCATACTTTGCCTTTTAAACCTTTATTTTATCTGTTAATACAGCCGCACCATCGGTACAAATCACAAAGCAGTTGTTCCACGTTAGGTTGTTTGTTTGAAAGAAAATATTTATAACATCAAAAATCTTCTCGCCTGTCGTTCTTCTTTCCAAAGCTTTGCAAAATAGAAAATCCTCCAAAGTATCTCCCTCATCTAACATATACAAAAAGTCAAGCAAGGTTTTAAATAGCTGTGAATTCATCTAACTGCGTTGCAAAAATTGGACTTTCTGTCAGTCGATTTAATGAACTGAATTTTATGTTGTCTGCGATAACTGTAATACGCTGCAAGACTGTGGTGGCTCTTGATAGAGGGATAGTATTTAAATCATTGCTGTACTTTTCTCCATGCATTTGAAAAGGATTCAGTATTTTTCATCATCTCTGGATGTTTCGTGTCTGTCTTTTTCATTTAATAGGTGTCATGCTTTCGTTAGCTAGTTTTTCGTAACATATTACACGCACACAGGACTTTGCTCATCATCAACAACACTGTATTTCATAAATTCTTCTTGATATTTTCCACTCTTTTTGATTTGGAATATGATGGCTCTCTACCAGAAATTGGTGGTTGCATACCCTTGAAATAATGTAAGTGTCCAAATTTCACATGATACATTTCTTACCCTTTCAGTTTCTGATATATCTGTAGCAACATTATTGTGATCACTCCTAGACAGTTTTGTTCTGATTACCCAATTGTCCATGGTAAAATTTTAAAATATAACACATCCAAGTTGACGTGAAAGCACCGAATATTCGCACCTCTGGCCTTTAGGAAATTCCTGTAGGAAGCATGAATTAAGAGCTAAAGGGATTACGATTCAGCAATTGAGTAGTACTGAGAAGTATTAATACATACTCAAGTCACACTAGCCAGCTGCTTTCTCTGTGTCTATAGCCAATGAGCAAATTAAGGTGTATTACTCACAAGGACAATAAGTAAGAAAGCCACTTGTATTGCACATGAAACCACCCTAAAAATAAAGAGTGGCAATAGGGTTCATTCGTATCTCAGACTTCGTTTAAGTAGTAAGGTCTTTACACCTACATATTGAAAAAATAATTTTAAACAACAGGTTTTTTAGCCTTTATGTACACAATAACTAATTTTATTTAAAAATTGCCGTGACCCCTTTAATTTATCCCACGATCCCTCTGGGGGTCACGCCCCATAGTTTGCGCACCACTGGCCTAAACTAATATATTCAATTGGGTAATGTTTCAGGTATCTTGCTAATAACCATCATCAGACCATGCTGTTTGGGAAATAGAGATAAAAATTAAAAAGGGTGAAGGTTACTAATTAGATTTACATTGAGCAGTTCCAAATTTCAATCACAATTTTTAACAAAGGATCAGTTACAAGATGTATTAACAATTTCTAATTTTCAATAATAATTCATGTGAGTAGATAAATAATTCTAAGTTATAGAATTGATTGAGAATCTTAAGCTTATAGTTACAATATAAAAAAGCAATTCTATGTTACTATTACACACTTATATGAGCAGAACTGGTTACACTGAGCAATTTTTAAGTTACTTTACTTTTAGCCTATTTTATAAGATAAATTAAAACAATTCTTACCTGCTGACTGCCCTCAGACCTGAAGAGAATGGGAAAGAGGCTCAGTCAGCCGTGCCTTTTATAGGCCAGGAATTCTTATAATTAGCCAATAGGAATAGTGTTAGGTTATCATAGATCCAGGGAGCTTGAAAACTGACTTTTGATCTCCTGCTCTGGTTCCCTGTTGCTGTTTACCTTTGATCATTCATTATGGTGTGCGGGCTGGTTCTGGGGGTCTGGAAGGAGTTGTATATTATCTGCACCTCTGGATGGCTTGTTTCTTTCCTTTCTGGGTCCTTATTTCTTCACTTATTTTCTCATTGAAGAGATGAAAATACTGTGGGATGAAAATATTGTTGAAGATCCAAATAATTTGATAAATGCTTCTTTGAATTTTCTTCTGTTGTACTGACTATCTGTGGAAATAATACTTGTGTTATGGAAGTTCCAGGTGTCACCACATTGGAAGGCATGGAGAGCTGTATCAGACTGATTGATTCTGCCATACTCTACTTCTTTTTTTGCGCTCTTTTAATCTACATTGTAGGCATCTGTAGGATTCCCCTATATATATATATATACTTCCACACCCATAATCTGTCTTATAGATCGGACCTCTAGGATTGTCAGGGTTGTTGGTACGTACGGTATACATATGGAGGTTCTTCTTCTGTTGATGTTAGATTGGGGTTGTGTGATGGACTTGGTGGTGTCTATGATGGCTTTTTTGATGAAGTGCATTGGATATCTGTTATTTATGGCAAGCCTAGTTATTGTTTGTAGTTCATGTTGTATGTTATCTTCTTTGCAAATTTTGTAGGCTCTTTAGGCCGGTATATGTACCCACAGATACCGGCATCATACTAAACTATAAATCCTGCCATCCTTTCTCCACTAAAATAGGCATTCTAAAGTCCTTCATCAGAAGAGCCTTAATTCTAGTCCTGTATGTTGGTTACTATTTCATTTACCAAAGAAGTGTAACCAGTACTTCTTTGATTTTCTATATATAAGCTAATTAACACTGTAGTCTGAACAGAATTAAAGACACTTTCAAATTTAACCCTAACTCATAGCTTTTTTTTTTTTTAACATTGACCTCTACGTAAGTCATATCTCCTACTCTTAATGTCACTTGCCAACATGTACAACAGTGTCATCTTTTGTGCTCTTAAAAGTTAATATCTGCTCTACAGCGTCATTAACTTTTGCCTCTGGCAGGCATACCCTGGTCTAGGGCTCAATAGCTCAATACTGGTCAAAATCTTAATACCGGTATTTCAGTATTTTTAATTTATGAAACCAGGATACCAGTATTCCAAAAACAAATGTTTTTCTCAATAAAATTTGATGACAGTTAGGTGCAATAAAGTAAGGAAAAACAAATACCGTAATTACTGGAATTCATGTTTTAAATAAACTTTTATTTCAATAATAAATATTCCGAAAAAAAATCATTAAAATACAGTTATTCTAAAAACAAAGAAATACATAATGTTACTGCAAATTTTAGTTATGTTTAAGCATCCACACTACCTGTCCGAATAAAGTGAGCTCTTAAGAAACATAAGCAATCAATAGTATGATTGTTTAAAACAGACCTAATTTTTGGTACATACAGTATTTGATTAGTGGCAGAAAACGCCCTTTCGGATTCTATTCTGGTGCTATTGTAGTGAGATAATCGTAGACAATCTCAGTCTCCATATTTTCTAGGCTTTGAACTTTTTAAGCAAAAATAGTTAAAAGTATTTCCGAGTCAGGGAATTTCTTATTTTGGAAAGAATTTGCAGAACGCTGATGTTCTGTTCCATGTTGGTCTTCCATGGTTGAGTTATGTTCATCATTTTCTGAAGGAGAAAGATGTATTGAAGTATAATTTTCACTATAGTATCTTTACTGAGTCTGGGAGAGAGCAAAGAGTGGGGATAAAGAATAAAGAAGTGAGCAGAGTGCAGTTAAGGAATTCTTCACATATATAAATGCAAATAACAGAAGGACTGGACCCTTATGTAAGGGATGTGGAATAGTATTAGATACCATAGCTGAAGTTGCAGATGAACTCAACAGTTACTTTGCATCGATATTTACATAAAAAAAAAACCCTTTGTGTCAATGAGATATTATAGGAGTGAAGTTGAAAAAATGTAATTAATGATGTTGAAATTAGACATAGTGAAATTATAGTAATCTTATAATACCGTGATAAATCTGACTAAAAAATGAATAGCAAATGCTTAGAAAACGGTACTCACCTTGTATAAATCTGCAATAAATTTTTTGGTAGATGGTGGCTAAATTTAGGTTGGAAGAAGCATTAAAAAGAACTAAGGCGGGGAATGGGGTGAAAATATTTTAAACAGATTTTAAAATGAGCGCAAGGAAGTAGAAATGCAGATCTCCAATCCTTGGTTGTCATAAAGAGGTTAAAAGACATAAATGAAAAAAGGAGAGAAGACCGGTGGTGCCAATAGTCGTTACGAGGGACTTTCGTTGAGTAAACCGTCATCAGTTGTCAAATGGAAGAGAAGTGAGCGCGTGTTGTATTTAAAGTTTATCTAAACTCCCATGATGCTCTTTTTGCCACGTGGGAAGTTTAGCGTTAATAATGTTGAGATCGGAATGGTGTCGGTACCATTCGATGGTGAGGGCTTCATATTGAAGAATTCTGTAGCTCGATCTAAGTTTAATAATAGTGATGGCAGAGTCAACAAGGGGGGTGTGGTTGTGGGTTTGAGCATGGGTTGTTAACTCAGTGCAGGATTGACTTGTCTTGATTTTGTCTTGAAACTGTTTTCAACAGTTTCAAGACAAAATTTTTCAAGACACTACCACCAAATTCGGTTCCTCCACAACTTCCAATACCCGCACATACTACCACTTCAACAGTTTCAAGACAAGTCAATCCTGCACTGAGTTAACAACCCATGCTCAAACCCACAACCCCCCCCCCCTTGTTGACTCTGCCATCACTATTATTAAACAAGTGAGTAAAGGCTAGTTCTGTGAGCATAACTGGACTCAGGAAAGATTCTGTTGGATTGGACGGATCTAGGAGTGTAACGAGAAATTACCGACCAGCTAGTCTAACAGTCTAACTTCAGTAGTAGGGAAATCATGGAGGCAATGATCAAGGGTGAAATTCAGGATCATTTAGATGGAAATCGAATTCTGTAGGATACACAGCATGGTTTTATAAAAGGAAAATGATGTTTAACAAATCTGGTTAGGCATTTTGATAGGTCACTCGTGAGATGGATTTAGGGAATAATTTCGACATTGTTTCTTTGGATTTCAGCAAAGCATTTGACTCAGTTCCACATGAGTGGTTACTTTATAAGTTGGAGCAGGCTTGAATCATAGGGAAAATCCTTAGATGGATAGCACGATGGCTTGAGGGCATCAGGCAGAGGGTTGTGATAAATGGTTATTCCTCAGATTGGGTTAATGTAAGAAGTGGGGTTCCCCAAGGATCAGTATTGGGACCACAGTTGTTTTTGATTATCTTAAATGACATCTATGAAGGGATGGAGGGCGCAAGGTCTAAACTTGTAGATGATGTAAAGATCAGTAGAGTAGTTAATGATCGCCACCGAGCAGAGCTTCTTCAGAGTGACCTAGATGGACTTCTGGGATGGACAGAAAAGTGGCAGCTATGCTTTGAGCAAAATGCAAGGTCTTACACCTGGGGAACAGCAACCCCAAAATAACTTATACACTTGGTAGAGTTGAACTAAAGTCAGTAGTGGAGGAATGGGACTTGGGAGTTATGATAAAGTCAGACATGAAGTTGTCCAAGAATTGTGGACAGGTTGCAATGTTGCATGGTGCCCTATCGATGATTTATCGAATGTTTGCTATTAGAGATAACGACGTCATAATCACATAAAGGCGATTTTATAACCTTTGTGATTAAATTATAAACAATTATTTTTTTTTAAATTAGTACCGAAAAACCAGTATTTTTTGTATTAATACCGGTATTTCAATACCTGAAAAAAATGACCGGGATCTCGGTATTGTAAGCCCTAACATGGTCCTATTCCATCTATTCTTTTTTGCACAATAAATTTTCCCGTTTCCCTGACAATAGAGTTACTGACAACAACTAGCTCCTGTGGAACCAGCCCTTTCTGCCTTGCAAAGTTACCACTGTGTTGCCTGATGATCAAGTGCAAGCTTTAGCACTGATGTGGGCTGCTGAGAACCTGATGGGCCTTCAATTTAAATTCTTCGAGAGCATCCACCCTTTCTTCACACTCTCATAAAAGCCCATAACAATGCTGCGTTGCCGTCTAACCTCCTCATACTCTTTACATTGATAACACAGACAACTCCCTTTGTAATATCGTGTCCTGTTCCTGATAGCTCCACAAACATCAAGCAAGCATCATGAGGCTGTGATTCAGAGGACAACCCCCCCCCACTCCCCAATTTTATCCCGAGCCACAGCACTCCCACTACTGTGAGCCTTTTCCTTTGGTGCTCTGGGTTGAGGCATCATTTCGATTCAAATTCGATATAATTAAAAATACTACACTAAACTTATATCCTAATGCAGTAATAACACTATGCACTGGTTATGCTATGAAGTTTACATTATTGAATATACAGGGTGTCCAGAAAAAATGTATACACATTTTGATTGTTAATAACTTCTATGATCATTTAAAAAATTCAATTTTATAATGAAGAAAAAATTTTAGAAAAAAATATGCATTAACGGAATTGTTCAAATTGTCCTCCATTCTCATCCAGGCATTGTCATCATCAAGAAACTGAAGTGCATACATCGCCTAAGATATCTCTTGATATTGCTGCACATTCTGCTTTAATAGCTTGCTGTAATTTAGCGATTGTTGCTCGTTTTGTGGATAAACTTTATCTTTGAGGCCCCGTAAATAAAAATCTACTGAAGTTAGATCTGGAGAACTCGGAGGAAACTCAACACTGCTTCTTTGTCCAATCCATCTGTTTGGGAAATTTTCATCGCGATGTTAGGGCTTATCTGGATGAAAATACTACCAGTCAGTAGTGCCAGAGGTGTGTCAAGAGACTTGAACCTTCCTTGGTCTGCTGTACATAAAGTGCTTTGAATAATTTTATGCTGGTTCCCCCTACAAGATTCACATAGAGCAAAAACTAAAGTCTTGTGATTAGCAACAACGAATAGACTTTGCTCTACAATTTGTGGCTCGTAATTGACAATACATTGGCTTAAATGATCTTGTGGTCTGATGAGGCACATTTCAATCTTCATGTACAAATTTCACTCTAAATGCACAAAACTGCCGAATGTGGGGAACTTCTCATCCATCAGCTGTGCATGAAAGACCACTACAAAGTTCCATACGTTACAGTATGGTGTGGATTCACAGCAGAGTTTATAATCGGACAATTTTTCTTTGAAGAGTCTGCACCTCATGGCCCTGTAAGGTGTATGGTAACTAGCTCACGGTACTGTGCTCTTCTAAGCGATCACATTATTCCCACTCTGCAAGAAAGGCAATGCTTGGAGACCGTAGTGTTGGTGCCCCCTACCCCACATTGGTTGACAAGTGAAGGAACTTCACTTCCACTCAACCTTTCAAAATGATCGCATCATTTCTAGAGACTGTCTGCAGTTCTGGTCAACCTGATCACCAGATCTCAATCCATGTGATTTCTGGCTATGAGGATACCTGAAAGGCAGAGTTTACCATGGCAGCATACAGATGCGTGTCGATTTGAAATCAAGCATTAAACAGCATATAGCCAACATCCCCAATGAGATGCTACAGGAAACCATCGGAGGCAGTCCTCCATTTTCAGAATATCATCTTAAGTGAAGGAAAGCACAAAGAACAATATCTGTAGATTTCTAAGTTCTGATATTAAAATCTAATCCTAAGTTAAGTATTCCGTCTCATGTTTACAGTGCCAATTTCTCCCCTGGTGGCAGAAATTAATTATTATTATTATTTTTTTTTCCCTTTTGCAAATCATTTCCCTATATCCTAAAAATACTCATCAATTTTCACAGCGCTATCTCTAACCGTTTTGACACTAGGGTCTCCTGAATAGGGAAACTTATTTTATAACCACCCAGTATATTTCAATATTTAGCTTGTGCTATATGTAATTCATATCTCCTACTAAGTTTACATTATATGAATTCCTTATCTCCTATCAAGTTTAAGTTATATATATTATGCTATAACATTACATTTGTAATTTATGAGTAGTTATAATAGATAATAAATTTAACTATTGCCAACCTATATTTATGTTTCTGTTTAAACATAGCTGATTACCGTTTATCAACATATGGTAAGTCTTATGAGATATGCTTTGAGAATGGGGAAGGCAGTGGTGAATCAGTATTTGGCTGTGAGCACAGTTTAATTTTACTACTTTCTGAATTAAATTCAATTGGTATTTTCTTTTCAAAAAACTTTTATTTAAAATAGAAAGAACATTTTCTGTATCATTGAGTAAAGTGAAAAAATTATTTCTTGTGCATTATGATGCAAAGCATTGGAGAGAGACTTGGCATGCCTACCACTCAAGAACTTGTTACCATGCAGAAGCATTATTTGGAGCAGCACAAATAAGAATTGAAGACCTAGTTTCTGAAGCCTCAATATATAATATGGTAGTTTCAGAGCCATTATATTTGGTATTTTGAACATAAAAAGATTATACACCTATTTTGCTCCTAAGATTTTTAATAGGATCAGCAGGAAACAAGAGTTTTGACTTTCAGAATAATTGATGAAATTTGTGATGATCATGAGCCAGTATTCAGGGAGGGAAATGCAAGAAGTTGATCTAATTCTGGCAGGGAGCTAAACAATTTTGTAATAACTGAGAGCACAGTAGAGGAGAAATTGCTGAAGTTAAACCTAAGAAAAGCACCTGAAGTGGATGGGATCTATCCAGTTATATTAAAGGAGGCAGCAAAGGAAGTAAGTAAGCAAACACTTAGCCATAATTATGAGAACTTCCTTGCACTCAGGAGAGGTCCCAATGGACTGAAGTTGTGCAAATGTGTCCCCAATTCACTGAGGGAGATCAAAAGATTACAAGTAATTACAGACATGTTAGTTTAAATTCTGTTCCTTGGAAATTAATGGGGACACTGGTCAAAGAAGCAGTGCAGGATCATCTAGACAAGACTGCAGTTATAGTTCAAACACAGCATGGGTTTGTTAAGGGAAGCTCTTGTCTGACCAGTCTGATTGGATACTATGATGTGGTCACAAAGGAACCTGGATGCAAAAAATATTTTGATATCATATACTTGAATTTTAGGAAATCTTTTGATACTGTTGCACATGGAAGACTACTGTACAAATTGGAGCAGTATGACATTAAGGACAAATTGCTGCTATGGATAAAGGGGTGGTTCAGTGGGAGAAGACAGAAAGTGGTAACCAATGAACGCTGCTCTATGTGGACTAATGTTATTAATGGAGTCCCTCGGGGTTCAGCATTGGGCCCATTGTTGTTTTCTGTATTTATTAATGATATAGATGAAGGTATATCAGGCTTAATGCCCATAACTACAGTCTTGTCTAGATGATCCTGCACTGCTTCTTTGACCAGTGTCTCCATCAATTTACCGGGAACAGAAATTAAACTAAAATGTCTGTAATTACTTATGTCATGCTTTGATCTCCCTTAGTGAATTGGTCATGCGTTTGCAGACAATTCGAAGGTTGGCAGTGTTGTTAATGACACTAATGACAGTACGCTACTGCAACAAGATCTAGAAAAATTGAGCAAATGGGCTGAGAGGTGGCAAATGAAGTTTAACATTGACAAATGCAAAGTACTGCATATCGGTAGCATGTTATGTTATGTTAACAACTATATTATGTTAGTAACTGTGCAGTACTACATTCAGATGGTAATGGAGAATGATAAAGACCTGGGGGGGTAATTGTGCAGTCAGATATGAACTACTCTGAGCAGTGCAGACAGGTTGCTTGGACAACTCATGGGGTTTTGTTAATGATATACAGGAATTTTGCAAGCAGGGATAAGGAGGTGATTATCCCTGTGTATAAGGCAGTGGTCAGGCACACCTAGAGTACTGCATACAGGTCTGGAGGCCCCACTTTAGGAAGGATGTATAGTTGCTAGAACGAGTACAGAGAACGGGAAAAAGATTGTTGAGAGGAACGAAAGGGTGCTCTTACCAAGAAAGGCTTAAGTTCTGCAAATTTCAGCATCTGGAGACTAGACACCTGCAAGGTAATCTGATTGAGGTGTTTAAGGCCTTGAATGGTTTGAGCAAGTTCAATGCTGACGAGATTCTTTTTCCTTCCCCAGATTAATTGCCTGAGGGGACAAATTCAAATTGAGGAAAGACAGTTGTAGAATAGATGTGTGGAAATTTGTCTTTAGCCAGTGGGTAGTTGATTGCTGTAACAAACTTCCATCTGTTGTGGAAGTGACAGCCTTAAATAAATTCAGTTCAGAACTAGACAACATTTGGGTTGAATGGATGGGTGAAATGAGAAGTTTTTTTTTTTTTTTTTTTTGGCTGATGCTATGTAAGCTTGCTTTCTTGCATTATATGCCTCTGCTGCTAATGCTCTTTATGGAAACACCAATGACAACCAAGAAGGCGTACTGTCTACAGAAAAATCATTTAATACTTGTGAGGTGCAGTTTTAAGATGACACCTCTATGTGCTAGGAATAATTGAAATTAGTCCATTATGTTACTCCTGCTTATCATACAGCATTCTGAATTTGACATGGAATCGTGTGATTTTTTTTTTTTTTTACCTCCCAAACTAAAGAACTCATTAGAGGGATGATGACTTTCCTGTGAAGCTGAAATTATGGAAATCACAATTAAGGAACTTTTAGAAGATTTTGAAGAACATTTTTCCTCCTTCGATTTTGTAATTGATGGAACAAATGTGTAACCCAAATTCCACTATAGTGGAATAGGACAGCGGTTCCCAAACTACTTAGATTTACGTACCCCTTCAAAAATCAAAATAAGTTTGCGGACCCCCATTCAAAAAAGAAAATTCAAAGTTTTTTTTTTTTTTTTTTTTTAGTTAGTTGTTGGCGCAGCGGCTTCTGTGGCCATAATGCACCTCCCAAGGTTTTTGCAGTACAGTAATACCCCGAAGTTACGCGATAGGTGGGTCCGACGAAAATCGCGTAAGTCGAATTCGCGTAAGTCGGGGTACAACTTTGCATATAAATACATGTAAATTTTACTTAATTGGGACCAAGGACTAACAAAAACACTAGTTTAGAAGAAAAATATTAATAAAATTGCAGTTCTTTATACATATTAATACAAAATATGTATTAAAAAAACAAATGACTTACGTTAAAAAGTTATTTCGATGTCGATGGCTTCATAAAATCTAACAAATTCGTCTGACGACACAGCGCCTTCTTTTTTTCACGCAGAATTTCTTCGTAGCAAGCTAATAATTTTTTTATTCCTTGCTTTGTAGCTATAACGCGTTCTTCGTTGGAGTCTGTTTTCTAAAATTTTTAAGCCCTTTACAATTGAGCCCTTTTCAATTTTCAACCTGTCAAGTTTGCAATTGTCATGTGCTTTTCGCCGTTGCTTCATTTAGGCCTGTAGCACGTGCAATATCACATGGTCTTTCATTTCGCTCAAAGCGTTTCACAATTTCATATTTTTTCTCTATCGACAGAGGCGGACTGGCCATAAGCCTTACCGGGGAAACCCCGGTGGGCCGGTGTGATTTTGGCCATAAACCATAGTATGAGGCCACTATAAATTTTCCCGGGTAAGAATTTTTGACCCAGTCCGCCTCTGTTTATCGATAATTGCTTTTCTTTTTCTCTCTGAATCTGCAGTGTCTTCACCAGGACGCTTCCTTTTCACACCTTTTTAATTAAAAGTATTTTACTCATTTTTAGGGAATAAAGCACAATTACAAAACGAGGAGGCACGCTTGATACGCATAAACAAAGCTGCGCGCATGTAGCAACTGAATAAACAACACCATAAAGGCAGAGATACACTATTAACACCTCACATTTCTAGGGGTTACTACCATAAAACAATAAAAATCCAGTTGCGTTTCTGCTAGTGAAATCTGTTATAAACTGGTAGTAAACTCGATCTAATTGCATTTGCGATTATACCGATAGCTGGAATTGTGTTGGTTTTTACGTTATTATGGTGAAATGTGTTTCCCCTTCACTGATATAAAAAACATAAAAGCAGCAAAGTTGAATTTTGTTCATCTTTCGCTCTCATTCTCCGCCGTCGCACCGTATATCGATAACATATGAAAAACGACCTTGAAGATAGTGAGCGGCAGCGTTGCCAAACTAAAAAATTAAGAACCGCGTAACTCCGAGTTCGCGTAAGTCGGGGTAGCGTAAGTCGGGGTATTACTGTACTCTGATCCAAGCCCGAGGCGGGATTTGAACCCGCGACCTTTGGATTGCCAGGCAGGCACTTTACCCACCCAGCCAGCCCAGTTGGCTTCAAAGTTTGTGTGAAACCTCAACTTTATTCTTATTTTTATATACTGATATATAATAATAGCTTCATTTATCCTCAATTTTCTATACATAGAACGAATAATTTGAAATATGTATACAAATAAAGATACACTAATCTTATCGAAAATAAGTAATGTGCTATGACAAAGTTTGTTGTGATTCTATCAGTATATTTTTTTAAGAAAATGAACACGTTATCTGATACCTTCTGAACATTTCATGGACAACCCCCCCCCCCCCCCCGAAGTTTAACATTGACAAATGCAAAGTGCTGCTTATGGGTAGCAGTAACCCCAGAGTTACATACCAACTGGTCATTTTCATTCTACACTACACTCAGGGTAGTGGAGAATGAAAATGACCTGGGGATAATTGTGCAGTCAGATATGAAGTTTTCTGAGCAGTGCAGATGGGCTGCAAGAGTAGCTCATGGGATCTTGTCAATGGTATTTAGGAGTTTTGCTAGCAGAGATAAGGAGGTGAATATCCCCTTGTATAAGGCAATGGTCAGGCCAAACCTTGCATACTGCATACAGGCCATCTCTACATCTTTCCATTTTTGGAAAGATGTAGAGATGCTAGAACGAGTACAGAGAAGGGCGATGAGATTAGTGAGTGGAACAAAGGGTTGCTGTTACCAAGAAAGGCTAAAGTTCTGCAAATTGCAGCTTCTGGAGAGTAGGCACCTGCAGGTTGATCTGAATGAGGTGTATAAGGCCTTGAATGGTTTGAGCAAGATCAGTGCTGATGGGATTCTTCCTCTTGCTCAGATTCCTCGCCTGAGGGGTCAAATTCATTTTGGGAATGACAGTTGTAGAATGGATGTGCCGAAATTTTCCTTTAGCCAGCGGGGCGGTTGATTGCTGGAACAAACTTCCATCTGTCGTGAAAGTTGACAGCTTAAATAAATTTAAGGCTGAACTAGACAGACTTTTGGAGTGAATGGATGTGTGAAACTGGAAGGTTTTTTTTTTTTTTTGCTTGATCCTATATAACCTTACTTTCTTGTGTCATATGCCTCTGCTAATGCTAATAGAATAGTATGCAAAGTTTGTTTATAAGTAATTTTTTTCTAACAAACTAGTTACAGGTAAATTGTTTAAAGTGTAAATAAACGTGGGGGGTAGCAATAGAACAAAAAAGAATTGTTCATCTCAAAATTGTACATGGTGGCATGCATGTGTGTAAAAGATAGGAGGTTATGCTTTTTTTATATATATATATATATATATATATAGTTATTCTTTTTGTATTATCGTTCTATTGTGGTTTATTCCGTCTTTGTTCATTTTCTTAATTACAAGTATTTTCTTAATTACATGTATTTTCTACACATAGGTATTATAGTTAATACATTACTGGTCTTTAAGCTAGCCTAATCTCGGTTATCTTAATTTTCCATGGCCTATACATTCAGGATTTTTCAACTTGTTACGTATTGCTAAAAAAATCATATCAATTATTGATGAAAAATTGTAGCAATACTATTTTAAAACAATATGATATAATATTAAATATATTTATACATTTTTGTATTACATCACATGGACGTCAATCCCCTACTTCATCGGGGGCTTTGAGCGGATTGACGGTCCATTCGATGTAATGCATTTCTTACTTACCCGTTTCTGTTTGCATCTATCACAGCTTTGCTATTTTATCCAATTACTAAATTCTAAGTTTCTATTTTTAATTTTTAATTTTTTGGTCCCATGTTTATCTTGATTGCTATTAGTAAAATTAAAAATTAAAAATAGAAACTTAGAATTTAGTAATTGGATAAAATAGCAAAGCTGTGATAGATGCAAACAGAAACGGGTAAGTAAGAAATGCATTACATCGAATGGACCGTCAATCCGCTCAAAGCCCCCGATGAAGTAGGGGATTGACGTCCATGTGATGTAATACAAAAATGTATAAATATATTTAATATTATATCATATTGTTTTAAAATAGTATTGCTACAATTTTTCATCAATAATTGATATGATTTTTTTAGCAATACGTAACAAGTTGAAAAATCCTGAATGTATAGGCCATGGAAAATTAAGATAACCGAGATTAGGCTAGCTTAAAGACCAGTAATGTATTAACTATAATACCTGTGTGTAGAAAATACATGTAATTAAGAAAATACTTGTAATTAAGAAAATGAACAAAGACGGAATAAACCACAATAGAATGATAATACAAAAAGAATAACAATATGTACTCTGTTCGTACCCATGCATTGCTAAAACAGCTACTGGGACAACAGAAAAAGCTAGAGATAGAAATAAATTAAGTAAAACTACTACAAAAGCATATTAAAAATAAAATACAACATGAATTATCATATTACAAAAGAATAATATATATATATATATATATATATATATATATAGTCTCTGATAGCTGTGAACAGCTGTTGGTGTTCAGGCCTGTCCAATTCTTAATGTTAACAAACCACGATGTTAGTCTTCTCCCAGGCTTTCTTCTTCCTTCCATTCTCCCCTCAATAAATAGCCATGGAATTGCATATTTGTTGTTCCTCATCACGGTGTCCTAGATAAGCTGTTTTTATTTTCTTTATGTCCTTCAGTAATTCATGGGTTTTTCCAGTTCTCTGCAGGACACTCATTGGTCACTCTTGCTGTCCATGGTATCTTTAGCATTCTTCTGCACCTCCACATTTCAAATGCTTCTAGTTTTTTTGAGGTATTAGTTTTCAGTGTCCATGGCTCGGCACCATACAACAAAACTGACCAAACGTAACATATCCAGATTCTAAGGTGGAAATCCAGATTTCCATCGCACGATGCAGGGCTCATTTTAAGAAAATACTGCCTGGCCATTGCAATCCTTGCTTTTATTTCCATATCCGGTTCATTTTTGTCATTGATCCAACAGCCTAGATATTTGATTTTGTCAACTCTCTCTATCAGCCTTCCGTTTAACCTGAAGGGTCGGTGTTGGCATTGCTCCCTTAAGGACCAAGGTTAGTCTTGTTGATATTAATTCCGAGGCCCATTCTTTCACTTTATTCACTCGCAATTGAGGAGTATCTGTAAGTCCTGCATATTAGTTGTACAAAGTACAGTGTCATCTGCATAGCAAAGATTGTTAATCACTCTACCATTGACAGACATTCCTTTATTCCTTCCATCTAATGCTCTCTTGAAGATGACGTCCAAATAAATGTTAAACAGGAAGGGGGGGAGATTACACATCCTTGCCTCACTCCATGTTTAATGTTGATGTTTTCTGTCTTTCTGCCGTCAACTACAACAAATGCTATTTGGTTCCTGTAGAGGTGTTTGATTATTTGGATGTCCTTTTCATCAAGGCTGGACTCAAGGACCTTGATGAGCTTGTTGTGTTGGATTCAATCAGAGGCCTTCTCAAAGTCAATAAAACAAAAATGGCATTAATCTGTTGTTCTCTGCACCTTTGCATCATGACCTGACTATAGAAAATAGTGTTTCTCATGTACGCAGTCCTTCTCTAAATCAAAACTGCACATTGTCCATCGACTCCCACATTTCCTGAAAATCTGATTTTGAATTATTTTTAGGAACATTTTAAGGACTTGGCTCATCAAGTTGATTAGTCTGAAGTCTCCACAAGTCCTTGTGTTAAGTTTTTTGGGGAGAGCGATAACGTTAATGTCAGCCAGTCCTGACGGATGTTGCCAGTGTCGTAAATTCCATTAAATAATCCAACAAGAATGTCAGTGTTTTTGTAGTCAAGCAAATTGACTATTTCCACTGTGATTTCATCAGATCCTTTGGCTTTTCCTTTCTTCATTGATTTAATCAGTCCCTCCATCTCGGATCTTAGGATGGATGGCCCGCCACTGCATCGTTGTTGTCGTCTAACTCACTTTCACTGTTGGCGAAGAGATCTTTTCTGTATTTAGTCCACATGTCCAGTTTTTCTGATTCTTCCATGATAATCTCACCTTTGTCATTTCAGATTGAAGTTGGTTGTTCCTTCTATTTATTCCTGAAATCTCTTTAATCTATTTGTGAAGATTGAAACCATCACGTTTTTCTTGCAGAGCTTCTATTTCTCTTTATTTTCCTGTGATCCAACTATCTTTAGCTCCTTTAATTTTGTTCTTAATCAGTCTATTCACCTCCTTATACTTTAGTGCAGTGCATTGCAGGGCAAAGGTGAAGAAAGCCAACACGAGAACTATGAGAAACTTTTAAATGCTTTCCCGGTACCACAGCTTCTCCCTTCATTCTCGGTAAACAGATGGTGTGTGTTATCAGTAGTGGCAGTAAAAGTCGATGACGATGTATTGATTGGTTTTTTCTCATTATTAAAAACAGATTATTGGAGTTCATGAGTGTAATGTCTTTGCAGATGATATTCACTTATGGGTACACCAGCCAGCCTGCCTCAGTCTTAGGGTGTTTATCCCCACTTCCCGCTGTTTTAACCCGATAGGAAAACGACCTCTACTGCAACTACGATAACACGCACTGTCTGTAGAAGTTGTTTTCTTATCGGGTTAAAACAGTGGGAAGGGGGGGGGATAAACACCTTAAGACTGAAGCAGTCTAGAAGGTGTACCCATAAGTAAATTTCAGTCCACTCATGAACTCCAATAATCTGCTTTTAATAATAAGAAAAAACTAATCAATATATTGTTATTGACTTCTACTGCCACTACCGACAACATGCACCATCTGTTTACTGTGAATGCAGGGAGAAGCTGCAGTACCGGGGAAACACTTTTGACCAGTAAAAATTTCCTGTGGTTCTCGTATTGGCTTTCTTTACCCTAGCTAATTGCAGTTATTAATGCTCTGCACTTCTCCTTGAGCGTCAAAATTTCATCTATCATCCAGTCCTGCTTTAGACATTTTCCATAACCTAGAACTTCTGAGCTCATTTCAATCAGAACAGATTTAAAACTCTTTCAAAGGTCTTCCACTCCCCTCTCCTCCTGCCTATGGATGTGTTACATTCTTATGTTAAGGCATGTCTTCGTTAACTGATACATTTCTGTATTCTTTAACTTCTCTAAGTCAACTTTCTTCATCGGTTTCTTTCTCCTAGTAGCATTCAATCTCAGCTTGATTTCGGTTATGACTGGATTGTGGCCTGAATCAGTATTTGCATTATGGTATGTCTTGGTGCTTTTAATACTACTCCAGAAACTCTGATTGATCATGATATAGTCAATTTGGTTCCTGACCACATTGTGTTGCTGTCTCGGGGCAACTTCCATGTATAGAGCCTTCTCTTGGGGAGTTTAAGCTAGGTGTTAGCAATCATCAGGTTCTCTTGGAAAAATTATATCAGCCGATCCCCTCTTTCATTCCTTGCTCCAAGACCAAATTCTCCTCCAGTTTCACCAGATCTCCCATTTCCAGCCTTAGCATTCAGATTTCCCATAACAATATTTAGGTCTTGTTTCTTTGTTAGTTTGACTACTTCTTTCAACTCTGTATAGAAACGTTCAATTTCCACATATTCCTTACCAGCCGTCGGAGCATATACTTGAATTACGTTGACATTTAAAGGTTGTCCCTTCATCTGGAGTAACATTATTCGCCCAGTGTGGCATAACATTGAGGATGCTTTTGAAGACATCTTTGGTGACTAGGATCTCCACTTCATGCTGGTGTATGTGTTGTCATTTCCAGAGTAGTACAAGGTTCTGTCTTCAGAGAGACATGTACCTGAACTAGGCTATCTATTTTCACATAGTCCCATCACCTGTACATTAAGTCGTTTCATCTCCTGGATTGCATTCTTAAGTTTTCCCACAGCAAACAGCCTTCTGACGTTCCATGTTCCAATTCATAAAAGATTCATCGTTTTGAGCCCGGGGATTCTTAGCACCCCTGTTCCATTAAAGGGACGCCAGGAACTCAGGGCCAGTTGTAGTTTTCTTTACTGCTGTAGTTGCAGTTGTTATAGTAATACAGTGGTTTCCCTGTTGGGTTTCTGCTTCTCAGTGCTATAATGACATAATTTATCACTAAGCTGTTAGGACAGTGACTATTTAGATAGCTTCTTCCCCACTCATTGCCTGTATTGTAGGAACTGCTGCCCTTGTCCAGAGGTGCTATTTATAGCAGCTTCTCCTAGGTATGTTGCCTTACTGGGCTAAAGAGTTGCACCTACCCTGGTTTGAATTTGAGTTTCCTTCTCCTAGGTATATATTATATTAATAGGTATATTAATATTATTAAAATTAAAATAAGATGGTAAAAAAGAAAAGTACTGTAAAAATGCATAATCCAAAAACCAAACAGAAAAGACAAAATGGGTGAGAGAGAGAGAGAGAGAGAGAGAGAGAGAGAGAGAGAGAGAGAGAGAGAGAGAGAGAGAGAGAGAGAGATAATAAAAAATGAGGAAAGAATAGTGTGTAAAGAATATGAACATGAATTTAGAATATTTTAAATAAAATAGGTGGCCCTTACTGCATAAGGGTGACACCATTCTGCAAGTCTATTGTATTGGCAGGATGACATCAGCTTATATTTCTACCTGTTACATAGCTCTGTATAATGTTTTTCACACTGGTCTAAATTTATCATTTATTTAAAATATTTTAAATTTATGTTCATATTCTTTCCACACTATTCTCTCTCTATCTCCCCTCCCCTATTTTGTCTTTTCTGTTTAGTTTTTGGAGTATTCACTTTTTACAGCCTTTTCCTTTTTACTGTCTTATTTTAATTACATTATATTCTAGGTAACTTTTTGTTGGATGTGTCAATAGCTATCACTTATGCTTGCCATTCTCTTGTCTTTCTTTCATTATTTTTTTTTTTTTTGCTTTTCTTAATTTTACTTTTAATTTAATTTAACTTACATTATGTATATATACACACACACACACAGTGAAACTTCTCCTAACGGACACCTCTCTACAACGGACATTTTCAAATTCCCCAAATCACCTCTATTGGTTTTAACGTGTTTGCAGCTTCTGTCTAGCGGACATTCTCTGTAACGGATGCGGACAGGCAATCTGCACTGTTTCGTTTAGATTAGCACTTAATTTTATCTCCCTGTAACGGACTACGGGAGAGCTAACAGCCCTTTTTCTAGGAACTTTTCTTCCACGTATTGCCTCAATCGTGTGTTTATTTTCTATTTCCGATTCTCTGAATTTTATCAAGGTTTACGTCGCGGTTCTAAACCCTTTTTCAAGAATTTTAAGGCATATGAAAACTTCTGATGAATTGGGTGTGTGCAGGGTGGGGGGGAATTTGGTCGGCCTTTTGTCTTTTCAGTTTCAGTTTTGTTCAGTGTCGTGTGAAGATCACAATGTCTTCTCGTAAACTTTAAAAGATAAAGTCGAACTCATTAATGCGTATGATCGGCAAAAAAATAGTGTTCGCAATCTCGCTGCAAAATTCAAAATCGGGAAGATGCAGGTAAGCGACATCCTAAAGAAAAAAAATGAACTACTCAAACAATTTTGGCAACACGGAAATGATCAGGTTCAAAAATCATTCCCGAAAACTGTTGGACTTCAAATTGACAATGTTATGTATGAGTGGTTTTGTCGTGCACGCGCTAAAAAAATTCCCATTAATGTGCCTATTATTAGGGAAAAGGCTTTGGAGGTTGCGAAATCTATGGGAGTAAATGAGTTCAAAGCTTCTGTGGGATGGCTAGACAAGTTCAAAACTCGGCATAAAATTTCTTGGAAAACCGTAAGTGGTGAAGGTGGATCTGTTGATACTGGGATTGTAACAGAGTGGAGCATTAAATTGGAAGATTTATGTCGTGATTTTGAAGCTAAGGATATTTACAACTGTGACGAAACAGGGTTGTTTTTTAAAGCTCTTCCTGAAAAAAACAATGAGTCTAAAAAACGAAAAGTGCCAGGGCGGAAAAATTTCTAAGGAACGCTTGACTGTACTATTGTGTACAAATATGCTGGGAGACTTTGAACAACATGTTGTTATAGGAAAACCACAAAATCCTCGTTTCAAGGGCATAAAGTTGAATCTTTTGAATGTTCACTGGAAGTCTAATAAAAAAGCGTGGATTACATGAGATATCATAAGCGAATGGATAAGTCACTTTAACCAAAACATTATTCGTCAAAACAGAAAAATTATTCTTTTCATGGATAATGCTGCATCTCACCCGCACATTGAATTGTCCAACATTCAAATCGTTTGTCTGCCACCAAACACATCTGCAGAGTGTCAGCCCTTGGATCAAGGGATAATAAAAAATTTTAAACTTCACTACAGAAAACGTGTTTTAAGACATCTCATTGCAAGTATGAACGATGTAACATGTGCGAGTGACCTTGCAAAGAAAATCAGCATCCTAGATGCGATTCAATGGATTTCCTCTTCAGTAAACGCAATTAGAAAACAAACTGTCGTGAACTGTTTTGTAAAGTCTGGCTTCTCAAACGCAAAAATTGAAGTTGTGAACAGCAATGTGGAGCACCAAGAAGAACAAGAACTTCAACATCTGTTGATAATGTACGATACTTCAGCTACAAGTGATCCTGGCTACAAAGATATAGACTCGAACCATCATTACAGAAGATGGTGCTCTAGACATCAATGACATTATGATCGATATTGTTCAAGAAGTTCCTCATGATGATGAAGAAATGGAAGGAGGTCATTCTGTCAAAGAACATATTAATGACGAACCACCGATGAAAATAGAAGAAGCGCTCATACAAATCAATCATTTAAAAATGTTTTTCACCGCTGAAGAAGATACTAAAGGACTTTCAATGGTTTCTTCACTCGAAACAAATGTTAAAAACAAAATTATCAGGTGGAAGAAGGTGCAGAAGAAAATAAGTGATTACTGTATGTATTTTTCTTAAGATAAAGTCATAATATGCATAGCACAATTGCATGTATATTATTTACAAAAATATTGTGCAAAATCTGTATATAATTTAATTTAATTTTACATTAAATGTTTAACGATTTTTCTTTCTTTTTTTTTTTCTCCCTCAGACTTCTTATTAGTGGACACTTCTCTCTAACGGACAAATTTTCGTTCCCCATGGCTGTCCGTTAAAGGGAAGTTTCACTGTATATATATATATATATATTAGAATGTACTAACACAAACTGTTCCAAATTAGCTTCCTTCCTAGACTTAGACATAAGTATAGTTAATAATACTGTACACACCAAGCTGTATGACAAACATAAAGAATTTCATTTTAATTCTATAGACCTTACCAACTGGAACTCTAACATCTCTAAACGGATACATAGAAATATCATAGTCGCACAAGGTATCAGAAGAATATGCATATGTAACAAGATAGATTACATTATAGATACACTTATAGATTTCAGATCTAAGTTAATAAAAAAATGGATTCCCACACTATATAATTGCACGATATCTACATAAGGCCATTTTGATAGCTAATAACAAAGGGCACTATAACCTAAACCCACATCGTATTATGGATAAAATCTTAAACCTGCACTGATACAGCATAGATTTTGTAGGTTTTTTTGTGGAAGTTACTTTGGCATAGGTAGCCTTTGTTGGACATGTATATATGTACATTGTAGGCACTGCCCATGGAGTAAGTTTTTTATATATCTTACACGCATTGAAAACGTTGTACCTATATTTACTCTATGGGTAGGAACTTATTCTATTAACCTCTACAGCTGTTTCGAGAGATATCTATTATTTGGCATTTCTATATGTTTTTTAAGCAGCATATACAAAATTGCAGAGGGTGCTGCATATATTAGAATTAATTATAGCGGTATAGTGATATTAACTACTTTTCCTGGGGGGGGGCCTTCGGTCGGTAAGCATATATTCAACACGTGCCGATTCATTCAGTCTTTCGTACTTTTGCTTTACCGTGGTAAGCAGTTTTCTTATATATATATTTTTAGCTTATACTAAAGGACTTTATCTTGCTTGCCATAACCAGGATCCCTTACTATAAGGGACAGGAATTTACGCTCCCGGTTAAATCCGAAGTTAATTTATGATTTAACTTTTTCTATTCTTTTTAACTTTTGCTGTAAGATCCCTATTTTTCATACCTCATGAACTATTAGAGTAATTCGAGGGGGATTGAGGTACTATATCTATGCCTTTGCCGTTTGCCTTGGTTAGCTTATGCTTCTACTGTTACTTGGCAATTGCTGATTCTACCATGATTATATATTATATACTACATATGTATAAGTCTAACTATAGATGGATCTCTTTCTATAATTTAAAATTTGGCTATCCGTCGGGCTAACAGTCATCTTGCCAGCTTACTACTAAATTGGGATATATCAGCTTAAATATCTTATTGTAATGGATGGTTACTTCCTTTGGATGGTTGTTATACATCTTTAATGTTATTTTATTCTACCTGGTTATTTTATACTACCTGACTATCATTTGGACACAGTTATGCTGGACGATGACCACAGAAACGGATAGCTCGTTAATTATGGTTGATACATTGAAAGGGTTAGCCCTAGAAAAAGTCCCTTTCGATGTATCTAATTGCCTATAATTAACATTTTAATTTGTCTTTTAATTTTTCTTTTAATGTTATTGATATGTAAAGTTTTCCTTACTTTATTTGGCATATATATATTTTTTCCAGTTTGCGTTGGGCACTTGCATAAGGCGTTGGGTTGCTTGAGAAGCTATAACTTACTAGCTTTCGTATTATACATTATAGCCGGCTTAACTTTGTCTATGATTGCACTATTAGAACTTACCACTACTACTAATATCTTAAATAATATACAGACGGATGTAATGTTTAATCTTGTAAGATGGCATTAATCGGATCTGTGACGATTAATATATATATATTAAATTTGATATATTTATTATGATTGAGCTATTAATTAACTGTTCATTTATGCATTTTACGTACTTGGGATATATATATATATATATATATATCCAAGTATAACAAAGCAAATATTAAATGTTATAATAAATATAAATATTATAATAAATACTAAGTAGTCACATAACCAATTAATGCCATCTAGGACGATTAAACATTACATCGGTCTGTATGAATAAGAGTTAAGTTAATAATGGTAAGAGTTTTTTAAAGGTAAAATATGATATACTAGCTTATCAGGTAAACCATAAACCATGGCGGGTACCCAACGTGACCTGGAAAAAATCAATCTATGCCATGACATAAGCAATAAATTATAAACATATATAAAAATACCATTAAAATGTTAGTTATGGCAATAAGATACATTGCAAGGGACTTTTTCGAGGGCTAACCCTTACAATGTATCAACCATAATTAACGAGCTATCCATTTCTGTAGTCATCGTCCAGCATAACTATGTCCTAATATACGTAAAATAGTATTAAGTTAGAGCCAAAAGTATAAAATTTTGTAGTGAGTTAGAGCCAAATGGTAGTAATAAAATTTGTTAATTAATCCCAAATTTAGCAGTAAACTGGCAAGATAACTGTTAGCCCGACGGATAGCCAAAATTTTAAATTAAATTAAAATTATAGAAAGAGCTATAATTATTGTTAGGCATAAGTGCGTATTTGATAGTAAATGCTGCCACGGTAGTCTAATCAAAAATAATAATAACAGTGTGAGCTATAGCTAACAAAGGCGAACGGAAAAAGGTATAAGAATAGATATAGTACCTCAATCCCCCTCGAATACTCTAATAGTTCATGAGGTATGAAAAGATAGGGATAAGAAAGTGAAAGTTAAACAGCAAAGAAAAAGCAAAATAATTAACATAGGATGTAACCTTATAGTAAGGTATCCTGGTTAGAATGCTTTAAGATTAAAATAGAATGCTTACCACCGTATGGCCAAGGTACTAGAAAACACATGTATTGGCACGTGTAGCATATATAACTACCGATCGCAGCCCCCCCTAGGAAATGTAATAGTTAAGTGATAAAATAAGTATAATTACATACAGCGCCCTCTGCTGTTATTTAATATACTGTATAGTATTACACATAGAAAAGCCGTCAAATAAGTATCTCTCTCGAAGTAATAATAATAGAAGTTTACAGAATAAGTTCCTACCCATGGAGCAAATATAGGTACAAGTTTTTAATGCGAGTAAGCTATATGTAACTTACTCCATGGGCAGTGCCTACTATATACATAATTACATATCCAACGAAATTTATCTAAGCCAAAGAAACACCTACGAAAATTTTACAAAGGCTATGTTATATTAGCGCCTGTTTAGGACTTTATCTATAATACTCTGTGCGTTAAGGTTATAATTCCCCTTGTTGTTTGCTATCAATATAGCTCTATACATATATCTTGTAATTATGTGGTGTGGGAAGTAATTTTCTAAAAGCTTGGATCTGAATTCAATGAGTGTATCTATAATATAATCTGTCTGGTTACATATGTGTATTCTTCTGATGCTTTGCGCGATTAGGGTATTGCGATGTATCCTTTTTGAGATATTCGAGTTCCAGTTAGTGAGGTCAATAGTATTAAAATGAAAATTTTTGCATTTATCATACAGTTTAGTGTGTACGGTATTGTTATCTATCCTTATATCCAAGTCAAGGAAGGTAGCAGATTTGGAATTATTAGTGTTGGTGCGTTCTAATGTTAATTCAGGCGGATAATATTTGATTGCTTCCGTATGGAAGTCAGGCATATTAAAAACTATCAAATCGTCAATATATCTCATGGTGTCTTGTCAATGATATACAGGAATTTTTCTAGCAGGGATAAGGAGGTGATTATTCCCTTTTATAAGGCAATGGTTAAGCCACATCTTGAGTACTGTATACAGGTCTGGAGGCCTCATTTCAAGAAGGATGTAAAGCTGCTGGAACGGGTACAGAGAAGGGCAACAAGATTAGTGAATGGAACAAAGGGTTGCGCTTACGAAGAAAGGCTTAAGTTTTGCAAATTACAGAGTCTGGAGACTAGGCACCGGCGAGGTGATCTGATAGAGGAGGCTTTGAATGGTTTGAGCATGCTCAATGCCAATGGGATTCTTCATCTTGCTCAGAATAATCACCTAAGAGGGCATAAATTCAAATTGAGGAAGGACGGATGTCGGATAGATGTGCGGAAATTTGCCTTTGGCCAGCGGGTGGTTGGTTGGTGGAACCGACTTCCATCACTTGTTGTTGAAGTTGATAGCCTAAACAAATTTAAAGCTCAACTGTCCCTGGGCATACTTAGTGGTTTTGGATGTTATGTGCTTCCTACACTGTACCAGTACTACAAAAAATGCTTCTTAGTGTCAGCATGACAGCACTCCATATCATATAGCAAGGATCATACAGGACTGGCTTGTGAACAATGATATTGAATAAGTGGATTTGCGAACTCAGATACCAGACTTCAGTTTCACTTGAACACCTGTAGAATTAATTGAAACATTGTATTAGGCTGTAACTAAAACAGCTTTTTCAACACCAGTTCTGACAGCTGCTTTGCCAGAAGAGGCAAATTCTAGGAAAAGCTCTGTCAGAAGTTGGTAGAAAGGCTTACGATATTGTGGTTTTTGAATTAAAAGCCTTTTTTTGCAGCTACCTGCATCTGAATGTTTATGGTCATATAATGTGTGTACACACATGCACAAAACAAACTTTGGCATCACCTAGTATTTCCTACAGCAGTGTTCTGAATTTGTCTTTCTTCACATGTGAAACACATCTTGAAATTCACATCTTGCCAAATAGCAAATAATGGTTAACTGATGACCATTACAGCACAGGTGTTTCAGTTGATGGAGCTTGTTATGTATAATAAAGAATATGCTCTGTAATCAGTGAAATTCAGCATTTATTATGATGAGTAAATGTAATGGTTATCTATTAAGAAATTCTGCTTTTGTTCATTATAAAATGCATTCAATAAATGGTATTGTAAATTTGCGATTGGTTTTGTTGTGGTTTAATTTTTCTGCTGCCTAAAGTGTGTTATTCAGCTAATTAAAAATTTTATAAAAGCAATCAAGAACTCTCTCTCTCTCTCTCTCTCTCTCTCTCTCTCTCTCTCTCTCTCTCTCATGTGTGATAGTGTAAGATTTTCAAAACTGTTGATACCTTGTGTTATTATTGATATTACCTGATGCATACTATTGAATTAATAAAGTGGTCATGATTCATACGAACTTGACAATTTTGTGCCCCAGATTCTTAAACATGCACAATTCAGTGGTAAGTTACTTGCTTTACTACACTGGGAAACTTACTGAATCAGCATGTAATTTCTATACATTTTTTTTTTTTTTGAACTTTCATGTACTTTTGTATTATTAATAAGTTCATAGGGGTAGTAGTAGTAGCAGTGGCATGTGATGCAAGAAAGCAAGTGTATGAGCTTATGCAGCATCAGCCAAAAAAAAAAATCACACCATTCCCTCCAAATGCCTGTCCAGTTCCTCCTTAAATTTATTCAACCTATCAACTTCCACAACGACAGATGGAAGTTTGTTCCAGCAATTAACCACCCGCTGGCTAAAGGAAAATTTCCGCACATCTATTCTACATCTGTCCTTTCTTAATTTGAATTTATGCCCCCTTAGGTTCGTAATCTGAACAAGTGGAAGGATCCCATCAGAATTCAGCGTACTCAACCCATTCAAGGCCTTATATACCTCAATCAGATCACCGCACAGGTGCCTAGTCTCCAGCCACTGCAATTTGCAGAACTTAAGCCTCTCTTGGTAAGAGGATCCCTTCATTCCCCTCACCAATCTTGTTGCCCTTCTCTGTACACGCTCAAGTAAATCTACATCCTTCCTAAAATGAGGCTTCCAGACCTGTACGCAGTACTCAAGCCATGGCCTGACCATTGCCTTATACAGAGGGATAATCACCTCCTTTTCCCTGCTAGCAGAATTCCTATATATCATTGACAAAACCCCATGACCTGCCCTGGCAGCCTGTCTGCATTGCTCAGAAAACTTCATATCTGACTGCACAATTACTCCCAGGTCTTTTTCATTTTCTACCACCTTAAGTGTAGTACCACACAGTTGGTACGTTTCTCTGGGGTTACTTCTACCCATATGAAGTACTTTGCATTTGTCAAGGTTAAACTTCAGTTGCCACTTCTTAGCCCATCTGCCCAAATTATCTAGATCCTGTTGCAGTAGCACACTGCCATTACTGTCATTAACAACCCTGCCAACCTTTGTATCATCTGCAAACTTCGACATTAAGCCTGATATACCTTCATCAATATCATTGATAAATATACAAAACAACAGTGGACCTAACACCGAACCCTGTGGGACTCCACTAATAACATTAGTCCAAGAAGAGCAGCACCCATTGATTACCACCCTCTGTCTTCTAGCACTTAACCATCCTTTTATCCATTGTAGCAACTTACCCTTAATACCATTCTGCTCCAATTTGTACAATAGTCTTCCATGCGCAACAGTGTCAAAAGCTTTCCTGAAATCCAAATATATGATTTGGATTTCAGGAAAAGTCACTGTATTTGGATTTGGTAAAGTCACTGTTCATTAATATTGAAACCCAAGGGAAAATAAAATATTTCTGCATACAGTTTCAAAAGTTTAGTATATATGAGGTATAAAGTGTAAAGTGTGTTTAGGGCCTAACGGCACCAGGGGTGTCCCCCATCTCCGTGTAGTCTACATTGTTTTGTGTTACAGAACACTGTAAAGGCCAGAGATTTGAATGTGTATGGATATTGTTGGATGTAGTGTTGTGTACCATTGTTCATCTGGCCATTTAGCCACTGGAACCCTACTGAGGCCCAACGAGGCAAGCCAGGTACACTAGTATTTTTAAATAAGTACTCTGGCAGGTCCTGCCACCTAATTTCTTTGGATTTCAGTGGCTAGGACCAAAAAAAAAAAAAAAGGGGGTGTGCTAGGTTGGGTCAGGCCAAAGGAGTTTTAAGTTATACAGTGTGGATTTAAGAATTTTGGGTGTAGGGCTAGGATAATTTTGACATGGGATGAATGCTAGTTGGAAAGCTAGAGGGGGAGGGGAGATTGAAGGCTGGGGGGGATGAGAGACAGAAGTATAGGGTCTATAGAGTAGATGACCCCAAAATCAGTGAGGCAGGCCCATGCCTCACCAGAAGGAAAGATGGGGTGGCGGGGAGGAGACAAGGGGACCTTCACCTCCTCCCTGCCAGGACAGGGGAGAAACAGGGCCGTGCAAGGGAACACTGGTTCATTATCACCACGTGGCATTGGCAGCAATGCTGCGTGAAGTCATAGTTGGCAGAGTCCAGTCTGAGAAGGTCAAATTCGAGTAGTGCAATCCTGGGACAGACAGGTCCTGTCCAGATGGTGAAGTCATTTCAGTAGTGAGCTGCATGAAGATATATTTGGTAGAGTCAGTTCGAGGATCAAATCTGAGTAGTGTCAATCCTGGGACAAAGAAGTCCCGTCCAGATAGTGGAGTCATTTCAATGGTGAGTCAACTTGGTGGGGGCGGAGCCGGAGCGGCAGTCATGGTAGATCGGGGTTATATTGAGGCTGCATTGTAAAGGCACAATTTTTGTGCAGGTTGAAAGTCTTCACGGGGATTGCAGTATGCCGAAGCAAGTAATGGTCTTGACACAAGGGTGATTAGGCCATTGCATTGTCTGGTTGGGTCTGATTCTGAGGTTGTGGTAGGGTTTTCCGCCTCGTGAAGAGGCCCTGAGCAAAGTTCGAAAAGGCTGTATAGGTAATGTGGTCTTCCAGGAGATGTTGCTCCTGGTCTCTCGGGATGAAATGAATTTGTGTGATGAGAGAAGATCTGAGGTCATCATATAGTAGGCAGTCATGCATAAAGTGTTCCCAGGTCTCCTGGGCACCACAGGTGCAAAGGGAGTTGTCGGAAAGTCCAAGAAGGTTCAGTTTGCTGCGAAAGGCACCATTCCCTGTTAGGAGGTACGTGGTTAGAAGGCCTGGGGAGAACCAGGATTGTGATTTGGGATATACTTTGCATATGTCCAGTATAAATTTGCGGTTGATGGCCCTTTGGTGGATTCAGACCATCTAGCTTGCCAGGTCTGTTGTAAGTAGGTTAGGGGTCTCCTTTTTTTGCTGTAATAGGTATTAGCAGGATCCGTGGTAAAATCAATATAGGTGGTAGACTTTTCTCTGCTGAGCTGATACAGCATCTCCACATGGGCCACCTCAAGGTCTAGGGGCAGTACACCGGCGAGGACCTGTAGAGCGTGTGTGCTAGAGGTGCAACATGCTCTGGTTATCGTAAGGAGAATTGGCCGTTGAATGATGTTCAGCTTTCTTCGTCCTACCACAGTGGAGGCTTTGGTGAACCATATGCCAGAACCGTAGGTGATAGCTGGTATGAATATGGCTTTATAGAGTAATGCTAGAGTGCATTTTTTGAGCCCCCAATCTCGGCGGGTCACCCTGTCAACCAGTGCAATGTAATTTCTTATTTTCTTCTGTAGATAGTTGAGATGTGGGAGAAATGTTAGTTTGCTGTTAATGATAATGCCAAGGAGTTTCAGCTGGGTAACAAGCTTGATAGTTGTGCCATGTATCTTGATTTGAGGCGGCCTCCGCGGATCAAGATAGCCCTTCAGGAGAAAGGATTGGGTTTTAGAGGATGAGATGCTCAGATGGTTTTTCTGGACCCACTCTTGCAGGGTAGTAAGAGCTCTGTTGGCAGGTACTTCAAGTTGAGCCCTGGAGTCCCCTGCCAGGATCAGGGAGAGATCATCAGCATATGCCAAGGTCTGGATATCGCCTGTCAGTACTGAGAAGCTCGTCGAGTACAGAGTTTCAGAAAAGGGGGCCCAGGACAGAGCCCTGAGGGCAACCTCGGTGGACACGACATTGCACACTGGAGAAGGGAGCCTGAACCACAGTGCTCCTGTCACCGAGATAGCTGGCAATGCAGTTGTAGAGGTTTCCCGGGAGCTCAGTGCGTCTCAGCCGTCCGAGGACGTTAGGCCACCATAAGGTGTCGAACGCCCCAGCAAAGTCGATCGAGATGACGAGGAGGTACTTCTGGGTGCAGTTCCTGGCAGCATTGGTAATGGTCTTCAGCGCATCGACTGTAGACATGCCCTATGTATGAGGTATGGTCAAAAAGTTTTGGAACTGAACATCAGAATATTTGAGAAGTGATGAATTTCACTATATATTATTATTATTATTAATAGCCATATGGTGCAAGGAAGCTTGAGGCTTATGCAGCACCATCCAAAAAAAATTCCAGGGTTACCTTGAGAGAGAGAGAGAGAGAGAGAGAGAAGAATGATGATATCCAGCTCAGGACCCTGGGTGTGCCAAGCCTGTACTCACCAGATGTGAGCCTCTGGAGTGATTTGGATGGATCTCCTTCAAAATAGTCTACTTGACAGAGTATTCACAGATTCTATCACTTCTGCAACTTTTGGAATTGCAATTCTTGATGGGTTTCTTTTGGAATTGCTTACAGTTCCTGTATAGCATTCTGAATAATTTCCTTGGTCATTATAAATCTGGGACTTTTCAAGGGGGCTATAAGTTTGGGAAACAAAAAAAAAAAAAAAAAAAAGCACTAGATTCTAAATCTAATCAGTATATGGTGGATGGGGAATGATAAGTGATGGAATGCTAACAAAAAATTCTCAAATAGAAAGTGCTGATCATGCAGCGACACTCGAATAATGCAAGCACCAATTCCCCAAAACCCACTTTTCCGCATAGCATGGTTGATGCAATATTCCTGGTTCACTGTTAGACAATGATGGATAAATTGATAATGAACAATGTCCTCTGAATCAAAAAAATAATGAGATAATCAGAGTGTTCACGTCTGATGAAAGCTGTCTTACTTTTTTTGGGGCATTGGAGAAACTGGAGTTTTTAGCATTAGCATTAATAGAGGCATATAATGCAAGAAAGCAAGCTTATGCTGCATCAGTCAAAACAAAAAAAAAAAAAAAAAACACCTCCGCTCCCATTTCACCCCTCCATTCATTCCAAATGCCTGTTCAGCTCAGCCTTAAATTTATTTAGGCTATCAACTTCCACAACAAAGGATGGAAGTTTGTTCCACCAACCAACTATCCATTGG
Organism: Mastigoproctus giganteus; assembly: GCF_048544385.1. Classification (NCBI taxonomy): domain Eukaryota; kingdom Metazoa; phylum Arthropoda; class Arachnida; order Uropygi; family Thelyphonidae; genus Mastigoproctus; species Mastigoproctus giganteus. Next base: position 144,740,645 of record NC_143580.1, read on the forward strand.
CTAAAGACAAACTTCTGCACATCTATCCTACATCTGTCTTTCCTCAATTTGAATTTATGCACTCTCAGGTGATTATTCTGAGCAAGAGAAAAAATCCCATCAGCATTGAGCATGGCCAAACCATTCAAGACTTTATACACCTCAATCAGATCACCTCGCAGTTGCCTAGTTTCCAGGCACTGTAATTTGCAAAATTGAAGCCTTTCTTCGCAAGAGCAATCCTTTGTTCCATTCACTAATCTTGTTACCCTTCTCTGTACTCATTCCAACAGCTATACATCCTTCTTAAAATGAGGCCTCCAGACTTGTATACAGTACTCAAGGTGTAGCCTGACCATTGCCTTATACAAGGGGATCTTCTAACTTCTCCACTAATGCCGGTGTCCCCCAAGGTTCAGTTCTTTCCTCCACTCTTTTCTTCTATATTAATGACCTTCTTCCATTGACTGGAAATCCTATCCATAGTTTTGCCGATGATAGCACATTGCATTCCACTTTCCATTTTGAGAAAACTTGTCCTGCTCAATCAGCTTCAACTTCTCGAAAATCTGCTACCAATTCCTTAAATGCTGATCTTCAGGTAATTCTCCAGTGGGGCAAAGACAACTTAGTTGATTTCAACCCTTCTAAAACTCAGTCTTGTCTTATATGTCGCAAAAAGGATTCTTCTGCTCCTATGCTTATCTTTAGGGACACTCCAATTTCTAGGCAAAAGGATATATCTCTTTTGGTCATTACCCTGACTTCTAATCTCTCTTGGCACAAGCACATTACAAATATTGCTTCCTCTGCATCTAAAAAACTTGGTTTTCTCTTTCGCCCTTGGTGTTACTTTTCTTCCAAACAGCTGTTCACTCTGTACAAATCCGCCCTACCATGGAATATTGTTCTCATATCTGGGGTGGTGCCCCCAAAACCTCTCTCAGGATTCTTGATTCCGTTCAGAAGAGGGCAGTTAGTTAGGTTAATTAATGATTCATCTCTAACAGAGTCTCTCCACTCGTTGTCTCATAGACATACTATTTCTGCTGCATGCCTCTTCTACAGATACTTCCATGGGCACTGTTCTTCTGAATTGGCTTCTATAATTCCTGCTCTCTCTTTCAAAACAGTCCGAACGTGTGCCGCCACCAGCCAACATCCATTTACTGTCCAACTTCAAACCCACAGAACCAACTTTTCATCTTCCTCATTTATTCATTCAACTGCTGTTTTCTGGAACAACCTTCCTTCATACATATTTCCTGAAAATTACAATCTACAGAAGTTCAAGTCCAATGTCAATAAATATCTTCTTTCGTCTTCTCAACCTCCAACCCAAGCACGGTACTAAGTACTATAGGTTCTAATACCTCTTGTGTTTGGGGTTCACATAAAAAAAAAAAAAAAAATCACCTCCTTATCCCTGTTAGAAAAATTCCTGTATATTGTTGACAAGATACCATGCGCTACTCTCGCAGACCGTCTGCACTGCTCAGAAAACTTCATATCTGGCTGCACAATTACCCCAAGGTCCTTTTTGTTCTCTACCACTTTCAGTGTAGTACCACAGAGTTGATATGTCTCTCTGGGGTTACTGCTTCCCATATGTAGTACTTTACATTTGTCAATGTTAAACTTCATTTGCCACCTCTCAGCCCATCTACTCAACTTTTCTAGATCCTGTTGCAGCAGCGTACTGTCATTAGTGTCAATAACAATCCTGCCAACCTTCGTATCGTCTGCTAACTTGGACATTAAGCTTGATATACCATCATCAATATCATTTATAAATACAGAAAACAACAATGGACCCAACACTGAACCCTGAGGGACTCCACTAATAACATCAGTCCACGATGAGCAGTGTTAATTGATTACCACTCTGTCTTCTCCCACTCAACCATCCCTTTATCTTTAGCAGCAATTTGCCTCCAATGCCACACTGCTCCAATTTGTTCAGCAGTCTTCCATGTGCAACAGTATCCAAAGCCTTTCTAAGATCCAAATATATATCAAAGTTATTCCCTGCATCCAGTTCCTTTGTGACCACATCATAGTATCCAATTAAATTGGTCAGGCAAGACTTTCCTTTAAAAAAACCATGCTGTGTCCAAGCTGTGACTGAAGTCTTGTCTAGATGATCCTGCAGTACTTCTTTAACCAGTGCCTCCATTAATTTTCCTGGAACAGAAGTTAAACTAACAGGTCTATGATTACTTGTGCCATTCTTTGAACCTCCTTTGTGAATTGGGGTTACATTTGCACATCTCCAAAGAAGCTCTCATAATTATGGCTGTTTGCTTCCTTCCGTTGCTGCCGCCTTTAATATAACTGGATAGATCCCGTCCACCCCAGGTGCCTTTTTTATGTTTATCCTCAAAAATTTCTCCTCTACTTTTCTCTCAGTTATTACAAAATCTTCTAGCTCACTGCCAGAGTTTAACTCACCTCTGGCATTCCCCTCCCTGAATAACTCCTCATGGGTGAATGTAGATGCAAAATACTCATTTAGTTTGTTAGCCATCTGAGCAGGATCATCAACAGTTGAACCATCAATATGGTTCAACTGTTGAACCATATTGATGTAATCAGGTCACAAAGCAGGTTAGGCAGGCGAAGGCAGATTATGAGAAATCTTTGGCAAAAAGAAGCTAAGAAAAACAGCAAGGATTTCTTTACTTATATAAACTCTAAAATTAGTAAATGCGGTGATTGCGACTCGTCTTATCAAGGTTCGACCCGATTTTCTCTTAATATTCGTGTAAATCAACATAAAGCCTCAGTTCGTGCTTCTCGTTCAGCAGCGTCAGAATTAGCCTTTCATGCCATTAAGTAAAAACATACTTTTTTATTTAACGAGGCCAAAATACTTAACGTTCAGCGCGACTATTAATTATACGTAATTACTTAACGTAATTATACGCGACTATTAATTGCAGAAACCGTTGAAATTAAATTACACAAGAATTCTGTTAATGTTCGGCGGCCATATTTGATCTCCGATGCGTGGACCTTTACGCGCATGCGCGAAGACAAATAATCTCTATTTAAGTATCAGGTTTAACCCGATTCGGTAATTTTCATTCCTGTGATCCCGACATACGGTCGAAAAGCGTTGTCAGCTTCAGGAAGGAAAATCGTTTTGAATATTTTTGTTAGATTCTTTTAATTGCATTAATTTGATTTTTAATTGTTTTAAATTGATTTGAATTCTGTTAAATTTATTATTTAATTATTTATATTTTACTCTAATGTACCTGTAAGTTGTCGATTTTTTTTGTTTTTTCCATTTTAATTTCTGGAGGGTATCATACAGAAGTGTTCTATGCACTATATTGAGGTAAACTCCTCTTATTATTTTACTAATGTTATTATCAACATAGAACATATTGAGTAGTACAGTTCTGATTCATACTATCTAAATAAACTCTAAAATGAAGGACATGAATCTGGTTGGTCCATTTGATATCGATGGTTCGACTGTTGATGATCCTGCTCAGATGGCAAACAAACTGAATGAGTATTTTGCATCTACATTCACACACGAGTTATTAAGGTTTGAAAATGCCACATGGTTATCAAATTGTAGCAGGGTGCTTAATGATTTTGTAATAAATGAGAGCAAAGTGTAGGAGAAATTGTTGAAGTTAAACATAAGAAAGGCACCTGGGATGGATGGGATCTATCCAGTTATATTAGAGGCGGCAGCAAAGCAACTAAGCAAACCCTTAGTCATAATTATGGAAGCATCCTTGGACTCAGGGGAGGTCCCCACGGACTGGAGATGTGCAAATGTATCCCCAATTCACAAAGGGGGATCGAAGAGATGACACGAGTAATTAGAGCAGTTAGTTTAACTTCTGTTCCGGGTAAAATAATGGAGTCACTGGTTAAAGATGCATTGCAGGATCATCTAGACAAGACTGCAGCAATAATTCAGACACAGCATGGGTTTGTTAAGGGAAAGTCTTGTCTGACAAATTTGATTTATTTCATTATTTATGTTATTTATTTATTTATTTTATTATATATATTTTTTTATTATTATTTAATGTATTTTTTTATTATTATTTAATATATTTTTATTTTAATTATTGTTATTATTATTTATTTATTTATTTTTTTTTACTTTTTTTATTATTATTATTTATAGCTAGATCGTATGTATAGCTTAGCTTAATTTTCAGCACTCACCTCATAGTAATCCGCTTAGCTGGTAGAGGGTTTTATCGCATACATAGTGGTTATAGGATTCTAATACTTTACAGGGATTATGGGTTTAAAATTAAGTTATGGGCTGTAGAAAAATTTTTAAGAAAGGAAAGTGCACCTTCCATGGTTGCCTAATTAAATTAATTTAAATTAAGAGAAAAAAAAGGAAAATATAAGCTAATAATCGCGCACGAGCGACTTTCGAGTTTCCTCGTCTTCAGTTAGCTATAGTGGAGGGGGGGAAGAGAGCGCGCTTGTGTTATATACGGGTTGGGTTCCCGAAATGCATTTCAATGCACGTGGAAACTTGATACGTGCTAAATTCCAAATGGGGGAGAAATTGGCGGGAATCTTTTTGTTTAACACGTTGAGTGATGTATGGCGCTTAAACCATTCAATAACGAGGGCTTCGTTTTCAAGGATTTTGTAGCTAGAATTTAATTTAATTACTGTGATGGCTGAATCGATGAGTGGGTTGTGATTTTGAGATTGGACGTGTTGTGTTAGTTCTGTACTTGCTGAGTTAGTTTTGAAGCTATTAAAGTGGTAGTATGCACGCGTGTTCGCGATTTTTGATGTCCCGAATTTTGCTGTTGTACTGCCTATGTAACATGCTTGGCAATCTGATTGGCATCTGATCAAATATATAATGTTGTTGTAATCTTGTGTCTCGTACTCGTGTGTTGTCTTGTATGAATTGAATTTGGAACTTAATTTGTTATACGATGTGAATATTAATTTTATATCTGTATTTTTAAAAATCTGTTGAAGTCTTCTAGTGTATTGTTGATGATATGGGAGCACGATAAGGGGTTTTTGTGTCTTATTCTTGTTCACGTGGTTAATAGTTTTGTTTGGGTTATTAGTGTTATTATGAACTTTGGTGATGGTTTCTTTTATTAGTTGTGGTGGGTATTTTCTGTCGATGAATTTTCTGGTGAGGTATTGTAATTCTATAGATAGGTCTGTTTGTGTGTGGCTATATTTTACAGCGTTGTATATCTGGTTGTGTATAACTGCTTTTTTGATGTATAGAGGGTGGTGTGAGTGGTAATGTAAGAATTTACCTGTATGTGTTTTTTCTGTATATTTTGGTGCCTAAAGATGTGTTTATTTTGTATACAGTGAGGTTTAGAAAATTAATTTTATTATCGTTTTCTACTTCGAGGGTGAATTTGAGTCTTTCACGTGTTGTGTTAAAGGTGTTCAGTAAAGTATCGATGGTGGTTCTGTTGCCTATTAAGAGGACGTCATCTGCATACCTCATGTATAGTTTAATTCCTGGGGGAAAGGGTTGGAGAATTTTTTCTTCGATAGATGCGAGGTAGATCTCGGATAAAGGGGCAGAGATACCGAGGCCCATGGGAAGGCCGAAAATTTGTTCGTAGACGTTATTTTGGAATTTAAATTGTTTGGCGTCAAGTAACAGTGATGTGAGTTCTAAATATCATTAATGTTTAAGTCGGTACGTTTTGTTAATGTGTCGTCTTTGATTAATAGATCTTTAAGGGCCAGTAGCATGGATTCGATGTGTACGTTTGTGTATAGGGAGACGACGTCGAAGGACGCGAGAATATCGTTTTCAGATATGGTTATCGAAGTTATGTATTCGTGTGCTTGTTTAGTGTTGTGGACCCTGAACCGAGAAAATCTCATTAAAGGTGAAATGATTTTGACCAGGAATATGGATAGGTTAGCATAGGTGGACTGTTTATAAGAAACGATGGGTCTTAAAGGATAATCTTGTTTATGGAGTTTGACTATTCCAAATATGTGTGGGAGAATGTTATTGCGTATGCCTATTTGCTGGAGGGTATGTAAATTAATTTGTTTGTTGGCTCTGAGTCTTCTTAGGATCCCATCAAGTTTATTTTTAAGCTTGTTAATATTAAACGTGTTGCAAGTTCTGTATGTTGTTGAATCTGATAAGATGTGTAACATTTTCTTTGTATATGTGCTTTTGTCCATGATTGCGATGGTGTCCCCTTTGTCTGCCTTTTGTATTATAATGTTCGGGGTTTTTATGAAGTCTCGTATGTGGATTAATTGTTGTTGGGGAATGTTAGGTTTACTGGTTAATTGGGAGTTAAAAACAGCGTTAGTTTCATGTATGATTCGATATTTATCTGGGTGGTTATCAAGTTTGGTTTGTATTTCTATCATGGCGTCTTTAACTGGGTAGTTGTCGGTGTTAATGGCGAAATTGAATCCGTATTCTAGACTGGCAAGTTCGTTAGGGGAAAATGTTTGTGTGGAGATGTTAACAACTGAGTTTGTGGGGAGTTTTTTGTGTCTCCTAGTGAGTGTATCCCATTTCTTGGAGTGCTTTTGGGTAATCTGATTTAAAGTTGCTTGAATTCGTATGTTGTTCTGTTGTACGTAATCGTACCAAGTCGTGGGGGTTAGTTCTCTTTTAAGTTTGAATTTAAGGGTATGTATTTGATCTAAAAGGAGATATTTTTCTCTGTATCTTTTCCGTAATTCGGCTTTAATTATGGCTATGGAGGCTTGGTGTATGATAAAAGGGTATTTTTTTTTTTTTTTTTTTTTAACAGTGTTTTTGGTGCAGATACGAGCGAAATTGAGGATTATGTCATATATAAGACATTTCTTTAAGAATGTGATGTGGAGTTTGTCGGAAAAGTATTTAACTAATAGTTTTGTGAAATGGAGTTTCCTATCGTGCAGATCTGAATGCATTGGGGAAAATGTGGAAATGATAGGCATGCGGAAGAGGTGTAATATATATAGTTAAAGGATTTGTGTTAAATTGACTCTTGATATTTTAAGGAGTCCTTATGTGCTGTAATGTAATAACTAGATCGTATGTATAGCTTAGCTTAATTTTCAGCACTCACCTCATAGTAATCCGCTTAGCTGGTGGAGGGTTTTATCACATACATAGTGGTTATAGGATTCTAATACTTTACAGGGATTATGGGTTTAAAATTAAGTTATGGGCTGTAGAAAAATTTTTAAGAAAGGGAAGTGCACCTTCCATGGTTGCCCATATCATCAACAATACGCTAGAAGACCAACAGATTTTTAAAAATACAGATATAAAATTAATATTCACATCATGTAACAAATTAAGTTCCAAATTCAATTCATACAAGACAACACACGAGTACGAGACACAAGATTACAACAACATTATATATTTGATCAGATGCCAATCAGATTGCCAAGCATGTTACATAGGCAGTACAACAGCAAAATTCGGGACATCAAAAATCGCGAACACGCGTGCATACTACCACTTTAATAGCTTCAAAACTAACTCAGCAAGTACAGAACTAACACAACACGTCCAATCTCAAAATCACAACCCACTCATCGATTCAGCCATCACAGTAATTAAATTAAATTCTAGCTACAAAATCCTTGAAAACGAAGCCCTCGTTATTGAATGGTTTAAGCGCCATACATCACTCAACGTGTTAAACAAAAAGATTCCCGCCAATTTCTCCCCCATTTGGAATTTAGCACGTATCAAGTTTCCACGTGCACTGAAATGCATTTCGGGAACCCAACCCGTATATAACACAAGCGCGCTCTCTTCCCCCCCCCCTCCACTATAGCTAACTGAAGACGAGGAAACTCAAAAGTCGCTCGTGCGCGATTATTAGCTTATATTTTCCTTTTTTTTCTCTTAATTTAATTTAATTTAATTAGGCAACCATGGAAGGTGCACTTTCCTTTCTTAAAAATTTTTCTACAGCCCATAACTTAATTTTAAACCCATAATCCCTGTAAAGTATTAGAATCCTATAACCACTATGTATGTGATAAAACCCACCACCAGCTAAGCGGATTACTATGAGGTGAGTGCTGAAAATTAAGCTAAGCTATACATACGATCTAGTTATTACATTACAGCACATAAGGACTCCTTAAAATATCAAGAGTATTATTATTTATTTATTATTTTTGTTTACTTTTTTTATTATTATTATTATTTTTTTTTTTTTTAATTTGTCTCCATTCAGGAAGCTCAGGCGACCCTGACGGAGACCTGCCAGAGAATAATGGGTAGCCTGGCTACCTCCAAGTGGTGTGTGTGGCAACGTGGGGTCCCATCAGGAATCCCGCGGCCAAATGCCAGGGCACAACAGAACCCAACACAATACTACACATTGAACACACTACACTTTTTCTGACATTTAGTGTTCTGTATTTCTTCACAGTTGTACATATGGCGCAGATGTGGGAAACCACAGGTGGTGCCCAATCCTAACACTGTGCACAATATGTATAAGGCAATGGTCAGGCCACGCCTTGAGTACTGCGTACAGGTCTGGAGGCCTCATTTTAGGAAGGATGTAGATTTGCTTGAGTGTGTACAGAGAAGGCTAACAAGATTCGTGGGGGGGGGGGAATGAATGGATCCTCTTACCAAGAGAGGCCTAAGTTCTGCAAATTGCAGTGGTTGGAGACTAGGCACCTGCGCGGTGATCTGATTGAGGTGTATAAGGCCTTGAATGGGTAGAGCACGCTGAATTCTGATGGGATCCTTCCACTTGTTCAGATTACGAACCTAAGAGGGCATAAAATCAAAATAATATATGTGCGTAAATTTGCCTTTAGCCAGTGGGTGGTTAATTGCTGGAACAAACTTCCATCTGTCGTTGTGGAAGTTGATAGGTTAAATAAATTTAAGGAGGAACTGGACAGGCATTTGGAGGAAATGGTGTAATTTTTTTTTTTTTTTTTGGCTGATGCTTCATAAGCTCATACACTTGCTT